>NC_142796.1:47189409-47514819 GCF_049724085.1 Artemia sp. Qi Xiang Cuo
AAATTGACCAACACACATAACCATCCAAGAAAACATCCATCAAAGTGAGAAAATTCCTGTTTTTCATTTTCACTGACAACAAACAGACATAAATTATGTAAAAAAAAGTTGTAGGTGGCAGCAGGGGTGGGCAATCGGAGTAGCACCTCCTTCTCTACTCCACTGAGAACCACTGAAATAAGAAGAAAACTTCTGAAAGATTTTTGTCACCTGGATAGACCATGCCAAGTAATAAATTAAATACTTATATAGGAGATATAAACTAGTGCTGGAGTCAAAGCACGACATTATATTATATTTTAGTGATTTGGGTTCAGTTAGAAAGATTTGGATACTCTAAACAAAGTATAAACATATTAATGATTAAAATAGAAATAAAACTGGTTTCGTCTTAAAAACTGGAACTTGTGAATAACCTAAGGTACAATTCTTACCCAAGCCTCAGTTATAACACAATATCAAATTTTTAGCTCTTATAAGTAGGGGTAACTTTACACCTCTCACGCCCACCATTTCCCAACACACATTCATCAAAATTTTGGGATACCCATTTTGTTTAAAGTAGTTGAAAGTTCTGAAAATTAGGTCTTAGAGGATGACAACCACCCTCACAGTTCTTAAGGTAAGGATTGTAATTTATGCCTTGGAGTCATATAAGGTCTTTATAGAAAGCGTTGTCGTTTCAAAAAGGACTCATTCAATTGTAAATTTTAAGGCCTAGTGCCCTTTTTAATAGTCGAAAGTGATTGGAAGGCTTGACATTTTTATAGTAAAGATCGATGTGGGTATAATTTATTTTTTTTGTTGTTGTTGTTTTTGCTTGGGACCAGGGCACTTTGTATCGAAGGAGTTGTCATGGGAATATCGAAAAGGGCTCATTCGACTGAAAATAGAAAGGGCTGATTCTCATTTTAATAGTCGAAAGTGATTGGAGGGAAACTAATCCCCCTCCCACGCCCACCCTCCCATTTGCCCATTATGTTTAAAAACTAAATGTTGCCTTCTGATTAAATCCAAATGCACTGTGTTAATGCTAATTCCTAATAAGGCACCTCAACAGTATCCCAAGAACGACTGAGGGTATTATGTTCAAACTTTTGGGGCTACTTCTGCTCTTAAAATTTAACCAAATCAAAATGGTCTGAGTGCATCCAATCTATCAAAGAAAGTAAACAGATTTTCGCGAATGGTATCAAGTTTTCTATTTCAGGTCAACTAGAGGAAGTATGAAACAAAATTAAACACTACTATTTGTGTCCAGATTTTTAAAAGGGTGCATGTTTTTAAAAATTGCTGAAAATTTTTCTCCAGTATACAAATAGCAAGCCAAACTATGAAGTCTTTAAAAAAAACGCAAAGATTTAAAGTATTATTTTCTTTTTCCTTGAAAATTCTATATCAATAAAAACCGAACAAAAATTAATCAAAAAAAAACTTTTTACACAAAATAAGGATTTCAAAAAAAAGTAAGGAACTCCATCCAACAAAAAATGAGCAAAAATAAAATCAAATAATTAACCAGGCGTGAAACTACCACGAATCAACATCGATGATTTAATGAAACCCAAAACGTACAGAAATTACAATAAATAACCGAGTCCAACTCAAAACGAGCAGACATTAACATAAGTTGGGTTCAAAATCCCTATGCCTTCCCATGGCCAGAACAAAATTTGCACTTTACTAACAAATATACAACTGAATGTACATTGTCAGTTTAATATACATATTCTGATATTTAGTAATCAAAATATTAATATTATTTGACTTATTAAAGTTATAAAAGTAAAAACTTTTATATTTTTTCAGTATAGTGAAAATTTCAAAACCTTAAAAAAAAGGCTCTTTCGATTGGAAATTCAAAGGGCTAGTGCCCTTTTTAATAGTCGGAAGGGATTGGAGGGCAGCTAACCCCCCTCTCACGCCCAACTTTTCCCCAAACACATCCAATCAAAATTTTGAGATAGCTATTTTAGTAAAGATAGATATAAGTTCTGGAAATTAGGTCTTTGAGGATGACACCCCCTCCCCTATAGCCCTTTGGACATGGGTTGTAAATTGCGCCCTGGGGGCATATAAGGTTTTTGTAGAACGCGTTGTCGTAAAAACTCCAAAAAGGGCTCACTCGGTTGGAAATTTAAATGGCTAGTGCCCTTTTTAATAGTCAAAAGTGATTGGAAGGCAACTAACACCCCTTCCACGCCCACCATTTCCCAAAACACATCCAATAAAAATTTTGAGAAAGCCAATTTTTCCCATGACGTTCAAAGTTCAGGATATTATACCTTTGAGCAGGACACTCCCACCATAGTCTTCAGGGCAAGGGTTATGAGTTATGCCCTGGGGGCCTATAAGGTTCTTATTGAATTCTTTGTCACGGAAACTTGAAAAAAGGCTGATTCGATTTGAAATTCAAAGGGCTAGTGCCCTTTTAAATAGTCGAAAGTGATTCGAGGGCAACTAACCCCCTCTTTCACCCCCACCTTTTCCCCAAACATATCCAATCAATATTTTAGATAGCTATTTTATTCAACGTAGTTGAAAGTTTTGGAAACTAGGTCTTTAAGGATGACAACCACTCCCCTCAGAGCCCACAGTGCAAGGGTTGCAAGTTATGCCCTGGGATCATATAAAGTTTTTATTGAAAGCGTTGTCGTAGAAACTTCAAAAGGGCTCATTACAATTGGAAATTGAAAGGTCTAGTGCCTTTTTTAGGTAAAAGTGATTGGATAGCGATTAACGCCCCTCTCACGCCCACCATTTTCCCAAACACATCCAATCAAAATTTTGAGATATCCATTTTGTTCAACGAACTTGAAAGTTCGGGAAATTGGGTCTTTTAGGATGATTAATTAAAAAAACTTTTTCCACAAAATAAGTTTTTCAAAGAAAAGAACTCCATTAAACAAAAATGAGCAAAACTAAAATCAAATAATCTACCAAGCGTGAAACTGCCACAAATCAGTATCGATAAATAAATGAAACCCAAAATAAACAGAAATTACAATAAATAACCGAGTCAAACTCAAAACGAGCAGAAATTAGCATAAGTTGGGCTCAAAACCCCTATGCCTTCCCTAGGCCAGATCATAATTTGCACTTTACTGAAAAAAAAATATAAATGTTTTTACTTTTATAACTTTAATAAATCAAATAATATTAAGATTTTTGTTACTAAATAACAGTAAATGTATATTAAACTGACAATGCACATTCAATTGTATTTTTTTCAGTATAGTGCAAATAATGATCTCGCCTTCTAAACAAAATGGCCATCTAAAAATTTTGGTTGGGTGTGTTTGAGGAAAAGGTGGGCGAGAGAGGGGACTAGTTGCTCTCAAATCACTTTCGACTATTAAAAAGGGCACTAGACCTTTGAATTTCAAATCGAATGAGCCCTTTTTCAAGTTTCTACGATAAAGATTTCAATAATAACTTATATGCCCCCAGGGTATAACTTAAAACCATTGCTCTGAAGACTGTGAGGGGAGTGTCCTGCTCAAAGGTATAGTTTCCTGAACTTTAACTGCGTGGAACAAAATAGTTATTTCAAAATGTTGATTGGATGTAGACCCCGGGGCCACGCCGGCGGATCAACCGAATGCCTCCGACGAGAGGCCCGGTCGAACGCCGCCAAAGTGTCGAAACGCCACCGGCGCGCCGCAGGCATGCCGCCGCCGGCAGAGGCGGCGGCGTTCGGTCGACTTTAAATTATTTTTGCAATTCTTTATTGCGTCAAAGTCGGAGCTTTTCCTTCTCGTGTGGTTTAGTATTTCGATTTTCCTGATTAGAAATCAAGCAGAGCTTGCACTATCCCCGAATTTTCGGATATTTCCCCGAAAATCTATCCGTCACCTCGAAAAAAAATTTGGTTCCCCGAATCCCCGAAAATCACGCAATCACGGTGCCACCCCTAGTGATTTATCACCAGTGACTTTCCCTGCCAAATATTACTTTGTATACCATAATTCTTCACTACTCTCTTGTTCATTATTTTTCGTCTCTTTTGTTACTTTGCATAAAACCAGACAGATGAAATATGCTATTGCAAATATTGCAATATACACGGTTTTTAATGTGTTGACAAAAAAAAGTATCGTCTTTATGAAATGAGTTTAAATCATTTCAAATGCAGTTTCCCAATCGCTATTTCTTACATCATTCGTAGTCAAGAATTTTATTTTAAAGTTGAATAGAATTATAGAACGTATTCACTACTATACAACTTCAGCCTTTTGTTGGATTTTGAAATTGACAGCTGACAAATTGTTTCGACAGCTGAATTGTAAGTTTGCAGTTTTTTTTTCTGTTTTTAGATAAGATTTTCTTAATGTTTAATACTCAATTATTGAACACCTGATAGAAAATACAATCTTCTTTCTGGAAAATTTTTACCCCCCCCCCCCAAAAAAAAACAGCCTTCGGTTGAGACAAAATTTAGCTATAGACTAAGCTGTGTACAAGGTTGGGGAATTAAAGATTGAACCAGAAGTTACCCCAAAAAATATGATTGATAAATAAATTGTAAATTATTGCCTATAGGGGAGGGGGATAGGGGGCTATAATTTTTAAATGATAATACCTCATTTTTTTATTGAAAGCAGGGATGCCAAAAAGATAATTATTTTTTTCATTTAAAGTGGAGGCAGAAGAAAATGATAACAAATTCCCTGGGAAACCATTGAAGTATTTTGATAGACCCAGGGCCCCCCATTAGGACTTGTTCATTGTCTTGGGTATTTTGCGATTTCTCATAGGCTACTGGCCTTATTTGGCTTTTGTGTGTGCTCCCTTTTAATTAGATTCTTTGGATCTTATGGAATGCCATGGCGAATCTATCACTCAGTTTTCCAAAAATTTGAGGTATATCTGAATAATTTCGACATTTTTATTGTTGTCTTTGTAACCCTTTACTTATACCCTCAATTTTTTTTTCAATGAACACTAAGCTGTTTAACGTTATTTTGCGTGTTTGTTTGAACCTTGTTAATTATTCAGTAAATTATTTTTCTAATGAAATCTGAGACGGTATCCTATTATGGTGGTTTCCAGAGGGAGTGGGGGGGGAGGTATTATATTTAAATGATAATAGCTCGAAATTTTATTTATTGAAAGCAGGTATCCCAAAAAGTTCTATTTTTTTTTAATTTAAAGCAGAGACGGCATCCTATCAAGGTGGTATCCAAAGGGGAGGAGGGGGGTATTGAGCTATCATATTTAAATGATAATACCTCGTTTTTTTGAAAGCATGCTTTATTGAAAGCAAGGATACCAAAAAGTTGAAAAGTTGACAAAATTAACAAGATTTTCGTGAGTTATACTTGATACAGCACTTGCATGGTTTTATCGTCCAAAGGGAAAGGGACATATGCGTCCAATCCGGTTTTTTTTTTCCTATTGATGAAACGGGTTTACTTTGAAAACATTCATTCATATGTACCAGGCAGATTGACACTAAAACGAATTGGTGTGACGAAAGCGATATCGACATCCCCACCTAACGTTGCGCTCGAGTAACAATGGCGCCCTTGATCCAGTGCCCAAGTTACAGTAAAAGGCCAGGTCATAATAAAAGCTTTCAATTTGGGAGGTTCAAGGAGAAGTCTTTGACAGTCTTATGACCTCAGGGCACTGGATGTTGCAACGTTCGTACATATCTACAGTGGTTTAGAAAATTCGATCACCCCACAAATGATTACCAAAAATTTGCACAAATGTAACATTTGGAATATTATAACACTTTTTTCAAAGCTTTGAAGAAAAGCAAAAAAGTCTAAATACCCCTAACTACGCTTCAAAGCTATTTTAAAAAGAAACTCTTTGGAGATTTCCATGGAAATGACCATAGCAGAAGCTTTGAGTCTGGATGGGGATCAAAGAGGAGTCTAAGTATTTTGACCACAGGTGACTTTTTGTTGCGACTTTCTTAAATTTGGTAATTTTTGCGAGCATTTGGAAATCAAAGCTTAAACTCAATAACTGATACTAAGTGTCCTAACATGTTGCTTGGATTAAAAGTGACGAACTAGAATGAACATTTCAGCATCTTCCTGGAGCTACTTCATTCTGCATATTATTTCATTTAATTGCACTTAAATCGGATGAGCTTTTCATTTTTTACCTAAGAAAATAGCTGGCACTTCATTTTTCTTCATAGCCAATAAACTATTAAGTGTTTTTTGTGTCATTGTAATTGAAGTGTTCTCATGTGAAGTGTTCATCATGTATTTTTCAATTTAATAAATTTACTCCTTTTAGATACAGTTTATAATTTGACTGATATTAGGTATTTATCAGTTTATAATTTGGAATGAATCCCCAAAAGAAAAATTGAATAATATCCAAAAGAGCAGCCAAAAGCGATAAAAAAGCAGCAGTTCCGCCTTAGCCTACATGACATATATTTTATAAAGAAGCCAAAAAACTTTAAAATGCGTTTTTTTAAATTGTAATTAAAAACCAGTTTTTAATACAAGAAGGCTTCTTAGGAATCCAAAAGAGCAAAAAAAAACAATCAATATCAAAGTCGCCCATTTCAACTGTTTTAAAGGTGCCAAAATAGATATAGACAAAGGGCATTATGAAAAAATTAAGCTTCTAAGTTCAAAGTTATATTCAAAGTTTTAACCCAGATAACTGACGAATTTTGTGATACGGTATTTGAAGTTTTATATGCAGTAATGCTCGATGAAAAAACATAGCTACTTTGTTAAGAATACATAGCTACTAGATACTTCAACTACTCGTATTATGCAAGGGTTCTGAAACGCCACAGCCATTTCGTTTCTACCTGATTTCTACTTCTCTTGATGAATAACGAAGAAGACCAGTTTCCAGCACGCGACTTGTGAATTTTTGAACTCATGAATAGGCTCGAATATCTTGTAAATTTAAGCTGTGATGTGAGAAAGACTAATGAAAACATTAATGTTTGCGGTCAACATTGATCGCGTCGGCGGCGCGCCGCCGGCGTCTTACCGGCGGCGGGGTGCGGCGTGCTGTTTTTTGCCCCGCCGCCGCCGGTCTTCCCTCATCGGCGCGGCGCCGGGGTCTAATTGGATGTGTTTGGGGAAATAGTGGGCGTGGAAGGGTTGTTAGTTGCCTTCCAATTATTTTCGACTATTAAAAAGGGCACAAGCCATTTCAATTTCTAATCGAATGAGCCCTTTTTGAAGTTTCTATGACAACGCTTTCTATAAAAACTGTATAGGCCCCCAGGGCATAACTTACAATCCTTGTCCCGAGGGTTGTGAGGGGGTTGTCATCCTCAAAGACCTAATTTCCAGAACTTTAAACTACGTTGAACAAAATGACTATCTCAAAATTTTTATGGAATGTGTTTTGTGAAAAGGTGGGCAGGAGAGGGGGATTAGCTGTCCTCAAATCACTTTCAAATATCAAAAAGGGCACTAGCCCTTTAAATTTCCAATCGAATGAACCTTTTTTGAAGTTACTACGACAATGCTTTCTATAAAACTCTAGTTCCCCTCCAATCACTTTCGACTATTTAAAAGGGCACTAGCCACTCCAATTTCCAATCGAATGAGCCCTTTTCGAAGTTTCTACGACAACTCCTTCGATACGAAGTGCCCTGGTATGGAAAAACCAAAAAAAAAAAATACATTGTGCCAACATCGTTCTTTACTTAGGCAACGCGATTGCACTGCCTATGATTATACCTTTTTATTAATGTCTCTGATTCTTCCTCACAAAATAAATATTCCCTCACTCCCAAACTCTCACAAATTTTTTTCTTTCTTTTCTCTATCATTTCCTGCAACTTTATTACTGTTTGGCATTTTCTCAGAGCGTTTTGCAGATCTTTCTTTAACACATTCCTTATCACTAGTGGAGACGGAATTCCTATTTTTACCTAGGACAAGTCCAGAATGACTATTTCCTTTTAATTTTTAAAAATGTTAATAAAACATTTTACTGTCATGCCGTTTGGCTGCATCTTCCAGATCTTCGGCAATTTTGTCCATAGCCTCCACTTCACACCTCCTCTATCCGTATTTTTTTACTTTCTCTACTATCCTTACATTCCTCTTACTCTCAATATGATCTATCACTCAAATAAATCTAGTACAAACCACTCCTCTTTCTTTAACCAAATTTAAAGCCCTTTTGCTAATATTCCTAGGTACACTTTTGACTTTCCTGCCTAAGACACCATCTTTTACTTCACAAACTATTTTCCTCGAATTATCATATCTATTGTCTAGCTAGTCAAATTTCAGACTCTCCACTTTAGCATTCAATTTCGCCTTTATCTCAAATTCCCTCTCTGTAGTCTAACAAAATTATAACTTCCTGTAAAGTAATTACCATTGCTAAATTTCAATTTTAGACTAACCCTAGAAACGACTAGATGGTGATCTTTGCTCTTTATATTGATTAATTAAAAAAATTCCACAAAATTAAGTTTTTGAAAGAAAATTAAAGAACATCATTAAACAAAAAATGAGCAAAAATGAAATCAAATAATCTACCAAGCGTGAAACTACCACAAATCAGTATCTATAAATAAATGAAACCCAAAACGAAAATGAAATCAAATAATCTACCAAGCGTGAAACTACCACAAATCAAAATCTATACATAAATGAAACCCAAAACGAACAGAAAGAACAATAAATAACCGAGTCAAACTCCAAACGAGCAGAAATTAACATAAGTTGGGCTCAAAACCCCCATGCCTTCCTAAGCCCAGAGCATATTTTGCACATCCCAATGCCTTCCCCATGCCTTCCGAAGCGTAGTAGTTTCACGCTTGGTAGATTATTTGATTTTATTTTTGCTCACTTTTTGATTAGTAGAGTTCTTTACTTTTCTTCGAAAAACATATTTTGTGGAAAAAGTTTTTTAAATTAATTTCTGTTCATTTTATATTGACATAGTCTTTTCAGGAAAAAAAATAATACTTTAATTATTTTCGTTTTTTTAAGAATTTATAGTTTGGCCTGCTGGAGGAAAATTTTCAGCAATTTTTAACAACATACACCCTTTTAAAAATCTTGACAAAAATAGTACTGTCTAAATTAGTTTCATACCTCCTCTAGTTGACCTGAAACGGAAAACTTGACACCATTAGCAAAAAAATCCGTTCACTTTCTTTGATAGCTTGGATACACTTACGCTATTTTGATTCGGTTAAGTTTTAAGAGCAGAAGTAGCCCCGAAAGTTTGAAAATAATACCCTCAGTCATTTTTGGGATGATGCTGAGATGCTTTATTCGTAATTAGCATTAACACAGTACATTTTGATTTAATATTAACGCAACATTGAGTTTTTAAACATATATGTAGATGGAATGGTGGGTATGGGAGGGGGATTATTTGCCCTCCAATAACTTTTGACCATTAAAAAGGGCATCAGCCCTTTCTATTTTCAATCGAATGACCCCTTTTCGAAGTTCCTACGACAACTCCTTCGATACGAAGTGCCCTGGTGTAAACAACAACAACAAAAAATTCATTATACCCATATCAATCTTTACTATAAAAATGTCAAGCCTTCCAATCACTTTCGACTATTAATAAGGGCACTAGGCATTTCGATTTCCAATCAAATGATCCCTTTTTGAGTTTCTACGACAACGCTTTCTATAAATACCTTGTATGCCCCTAGGGTATAAATTACAACCCTTACAATAAGGGCTGTGAGGGTGGCTGTCATCCTCTAAGATCTAAAAGTTATTTCCATAACTTTCAACTACGTTAAACAAAATGGCTATCTATAAATTTTGATTGGATGTGTCTGAGAAAATTGTGGGTGCGATAGGGGCGTTAGTCGCTCTCCAATCAGTTTCAACTATTAAAAAAGGCACTAGCCCTTTCAATTTCGAATCAAATGAGCCCATTTGAAGTTTCTACGACAACCCTTTCAGTAAAAATCTTATATGCCCCAGGACTTAACTTACACAGTGTGTTTGCTTAAACGTCTGAAAGAAACGATGATGGCTCGCGAGCACCTCACAATATCTCATTACTTATAGCGAGGTCTAGAAAACCGCACACCATTGGAGAACAATTAGTTTTACCTGCTGTTAAGAGGTTTTAAAAACTCTTCTGCACAAATCTCCATTCAAAATACTCAAAATATTTTCTTTGAGTAACAATACTGTACAAAGAGGTATTGATGAAATGATTCAGCCTTACCTGGTAATGAAGCATTATTATTGGTATATGTTCGATTTGTTATGGACCAAAAAATTCATAGAGAGTTACTATTCACGAAAACTTTAAAGACGGACACGAAAGGTGAATCAATATTTACTGTCCTGAGTGATTTTCTTAAGGAAAAATTTATTCCATTCGCAAACGTTATTTCAGTGGCAATAGATGGAGCTCCTGCCATGGTTGGGCGATATCGTGGGTTTATAAGCCATCTTAAAAAATATATACCAAAGGTAACCAGGGCTGCCAACTGGACATATTTGATGTCCAAAGGACGTGTTTCTATGTGTCAGGACAGGATGACATAATTGGGCAAATAAGAGACATATTTAAGAAATTTGGGACACAAAAGGACGCATTTTTCACATTTATGACATAAAACAATGTATTTCCCTACTGGATGAGTAATTTTGTAAAAAAAAAAAAATGTCACTAGCACCAAAGTACTGTAAAACTTTTTATCTAACACCGAATTTACTGAACTACTTACTTTCTACTAATTTTGTACTTTTACAGACTTTAAAGACGGACACGAAAGGTGAATCAATATTTATTGTCCTGAGTGATTTTCTTAAGGAAAAATTGATTCCGTTCGCAAACGTTATTTCAGTGGCAATAGATGGAGCTCCTGCCATGGTTGGGCGATATCGTGGGTTTATAAGCCATCTTATAAAATATATACCAAAGGTAACCAGGGCTGCCAACTGGACATATTTGATGTCCAAAGGACGTGTTTCTATGTGTCAGGACAGGATGACATAATTGGGCAAATAAGAGACATATTTAAGAAATTTGGGACACAAAAGGACGCGTTTTGCACATTTATGACATAAAACAAAGTATTTCCCTACTGGATAAGAAATTTTGTAAAAAAAAAAATGTCACTAGCACGAAAGTAGTGTAAAACTTTTTATCTAACGCCGAATTTACTGAACTATTTACTTTCTACTAATTTTGTACTTTTTATACTGTATTTTTCGGAATTCCTTCTGCAAATATTCTTGAAATTCTTTGAAAGTTTGCTTTCTTTCATCTATAAACGACTGTATTTATCCTTGCTTTTACGCTGCAGTCAAGATAATAGGCAAGCAGGAACCTTTTTCGTTAACACTCGCTTTCGGCTTCTGATAGTCAGGCAAAAACATTTATCCTTTTTTCAAGTATTACCAACTAAAATGTGAGGTTAACAAACAAGAAAAATTTGGATTCTTGATGGTCTGAAATCAAAACAAAAGCCAAGCACACATGATGAATTCCGTTAGTTTGAAAATTTGGAGTGATATGGACACAATGTATTTTTTTTCCTGACGAAGGCCCTTTGTGTTGGTAAGAGTTGTCGTAGAAACCTCAAAAGAAGCTCATTCGATTGGAAATTAAAAATTCTAGTGCCCATTTTAAGAGTCAAAAGATATTGGAGGGCAATCAGCCCCCCTCTCTCCACCTATTATTTTCCCAAACACATCCAACCAAAAATTTGATATTGCCAATTTGTTCAGCATATTTTAAAGGTCCAGTAAATATATTTTGAAGAACACCACCCCACCCCCCCAAAGCCCTCAGGGTAAGGCCTATTAGCTATACTAGTTGCCCATTGTTGACATATAGGGTTTTAATCGAAGGGGTGGTCGTATAAACTTCAGAGGAGGCTCACAAGATTAGAAATCAGAAGTTCTAATTCCCTTTTTAAGCGTTATTTGTAACCGGAGGGCAAATAGCCACCCCCTCAAGTCCTCTCTTCCCCAATTGCATCTGGTAGGAATTTTAGATAGCTCTGACTTCTACCTATCTATGACTATGACTATCTACATTAGTTCTGCCCTTGGAATGACCCATGGATGAATGATAGATATACTTATCTATCAACAAATAAAATGTCATCATTTTTATACAATTCTAAAAAGAGTTTATCCCAGATTTGCCTCTCAATTGCTCGGGCTACCTGTCTTGGCCTTTTCTACAATTAGCCATGTCTTGATGCCGACTCGGTGGAGGCTGAGTCCATTGATTTTGAATTAAAATCAAGTATTTTGCAGTAGGCATCAAGACATGGTTAATCGTAGAAAGAGCCAAGACTGATAACTTAGCCCCTAAGCAAATTTCCATAGGTAGATCTGATCTTCACATTTTTGTCAGGTGCTAGAAATATGGCAGAAATGTAACTGAAAGGGGTCCACCGAAACAAGTAAAATGTTTAAATTGGTCGATGAGAAAAAAAAGTTTGGGAACCTCTGCTCTAAAGTGTAAAGGAGATCAGCATTTTGGCTGTATGCAGCACATAGGTCAGAAGTCTTTTTCTGCAGAGGTGATGTAGTAGAAAAATTGTTTAAGAGACTTTGAAGTGATACCACAAACTGTGTATATTGTAATACAGTAAGTAGATTCTTCGCCTTTGGTATGGTAGCATATTCATTCCACTTACTGACGACTTCCAGAGCCTCTAGGATTTTAGGAAGCTCAGACAAAAATAACATCAAAGACTCACGGATTTCTCAGGAACTTTAGACTTAAGGCGTTTTTCTGTCGTCTAACAAAAAACATCGAATCAAGATTGTTGATCAACGACCCGTTTCCTTTTCATTTGTGATTCGAATCTTTTAATCAGCGAACTGTTTCAATAGTCGTGACAGAACCTGTTGATAAATACTTGCTTGTCCAATTGAATAACTAAGACAAATCTCATTGTGAACTTAGATGATGAAAATTGATGATCAATTCAAATTGAGAACCATATGAGCAAGGAAAAACTGTTACTTTTTATGATGAAAAATCCCATTGATTACTCAATTTAAATGTTCTTACTTTTTATTTTATTATTGCGTAACTATAACCACCTTACTAAAAATTTGTTCGTAATTGACTAACTTCAAAGGTAATCAATAAAAGAAGATCTTGCTACGAAAGGAACCTCCAAACCGATCAGGGACAACTTCCAAAGCGGAAGAAATTCCAAACAGTAAAATTATATGAGTGACATTTTAAGATTTCCATTGTGTTTTCAATGCAAACTATTGTTTCTGCGATTTTTGATTTCACCAAAACTGTTGCAGCTATCAACGAAAAAAAGTTTACAGAACCAGTTTTTAAAGCCAAACTGTTTAATCACAATTTGTACAACAACAAAGTTTATAAACCCGACTGACGACTGGGCAAAAGTTAGCAATCCAGGTCCACAATCCTTTTCGAGCGTTGTTGTTGAATTCAAATCTAGATTGTGAACTTACAATCTCAACTATCAGTGGAACACAATTTTCATGACCTGGATTATCGTGGAACAGCAAATGAACAATCCAGATTACGATTTTACAACATGATTTGTCAGTAGAAAAGGATAAATATTCGTGCTGCCATCTCACTGATATTCAGGCTTATCCGCATAGAAACTAAAAATAAAATACAATGCAGTTTTCTATCCAGAAAAGGGGGCGAAAAAATAGTTTTTTTTTTAAAGGAAAATAGTCTATTTTCTGCAGTTTATTATAAGGTTGATGGAAAACGACGAGGTTGATAAAGTTGAGGAAGCATTAAAGAAGTCAGGTTGCCTTGAACAGCATTACAAAGTTCAAGTAATCTTTAAGATAAATTAAATCAGGCTAGCTTATATAGCCCAAGCTTTGTGCAGTCAAGCATGATGTCAGTTCACCAAAACATTGAGGGAGAGGAATTTTAAAGGGAAGGGTAAAATGTTATGGATAAATTTATACTTAATCACAAATTTTAGCTTGGAAGAAAGTGAATACGTCATTTGATGCCTTTTTTATGCTCTTTCAAAATTTGCTAGGCCTAATTGCTTCTGGGTTAAGTTCCATTTTGAGCCCTTAAGGGGGTCCCAAAAGGTAACTTATTACTTTTGCTATAGTTTATACTATAAATTAAAGTATAAAATTGGTTAAAAACTAATTAGATATAGGCTAAGGGTAAAATTCTACTTTAGTTACTTTTGGGTATCTTGGAAAGGGGTTGGGCCAGGAAAATGAAACTTTCAGGGATGGGTCTACATGCTAAGGTATATCCCAGGAAGGTACTTTGAAGTATCTACCTCCACTGGTAAATATATACCAAATCATATTATTGAGTTAGGAATAAAGTGAATACACGATTTGATACCTTTTTTTATGCTGATTACAAATATAATAATTATTTTTATTGGAAATGAATTTTAGCCCCCTCCTATGTATGCCAATTCAGGGTATATAGGCCTATTTCTACATTAGGGGAGGGGGTGGGGGCACAGTTTAAACTTACCTCCCATTTACATCAGAAACAAAATTTAACTTATTTACTATCTAGCTGCCATCGCTTATGGAACTGTGTTTGTGATGTCACAACTTTGCTTATCATAACCCCTTCAAGGGTAGCATACAGGTGCCAGGGGGTAGAAGACAACTTGATAAGCCATTTAAACTTTATTAATTAGGGAAAAGATTTGACAATTGATAGACCAGTATAAAAAATCTGAATCATTTTTAGAGGACAAATTATGTTATGAGAAGATGTTTTTATTTTTATAGGCCCATGTGCTCATAAAGTTTCTGTTGAGTTTATTGAAACACTAGTACAGACTTCCTGTAGTTATGGACTCTCCATAAAATGTTTAAAAGTGCAAAGATGCACCTTAGCCGGAGGGGAAGTTGTGCTTAGGGTGGATTTCTAAGGGGAGAATCTTCCTTTGGGAGGGAAATTTCTGGGGGAAATGCTATACTGGGGGTATTGACAGAATAACTGTATGAAATTCTTTTAATTGTTTTACATTCTCTTTGCCAAAATTTTAGGTGGAGATGTTCTTGGGGCTTTTTTCCATGCATTTCGTTTTCTGGGAAATAATTTCCATGGATGGGGACATTTCTGGAGTGACCAAGAAACCAATATATAGATTAAGATCTTATTCCAATGAAAAAAAGGTAAGGAGAATTTTTCAGGGTGAATAGGTGGAGATGTTCTGGGAGCTTTTTTTCCATGCATTTTGTTTTCTAGGAAATAATTTCCATGGAAGAGGACATATCTGGAGTGACCAAGAAACCAATATATAGATTAAGATCTTATTCCAATGAAAAAAAGGTAAGGAGAATTTTTCAGGGTGAATTGTCCACAAGCAATTTTACAGAGAGAGGGGATTCTCAGTGAGGAAAGAATTGTCTGGAGAGAATTTGATGGGGGGAGGTGCACTTTATGTTGGATGAAATTTCCACAGAGGAGTTCTGTGAGGGGTAGGGATATATTACATAGAGGGTGAGCCAGATTTAGCAGCATTATTTGAAAAACAAACAGAAATTATGTCATATATGAAGGGTTGCCCCTCCTTAATACCTTATTCTTTATGCTAAAGTTTGATTGTTTACTAAAATTGAAACACAGGGGCTGTTTAATTAGAATAAGAAGCTTTTTTAAAAGTGCTAACAGCTTTAGAATAAAGAGCAAGGTATTGAGGAGGGGCAACCCTTCTTATCCAGAATAAATCTGCCAAAACTAATACATCAATTGTGTTTTAATTTTTCATGCACTGTGAGCCAAAATCAAACCAGCATTAGTTGAAAAACATTCAGAAATTAAATAAAAAACAAGTTTTATTAACTGAAAGTAAGGAGTGATGTTAAAACTTAAAACAAACAATAATTATTCTGTATATGAAAGGGGCTGTCCCCTCCTCAACCCTTAGCTCTTTACACTAAAGTAACATAAAGAGCAAGGCGCGGAGGAGGGGACACTCCCTTTCATATATGGAATAATTGCTGTTTGTTTTAAGTTTTAATGTTGCTCCTTACTTTTAGTTTAAAAAAAAATTGTTTTTATTACTTAATTTCATAAAGACAATACTTTATTATTACTTAATATGAAGAACCATGTATATTGCAATTATATCTGTCTGGTTTATATGCAAAGTAACACAAGAGACAAAAATTAATGTACAAGAGAGAAGTGAAGAATTATGGTATACAATGTAATATTTGGCAGGGATAGTCACTAGTGATAAATCACTAGGGGTGGCAACATGATTGGATGATTTTTGGGGATTTGGGGAACCAAATTTTTTTTTGGTGTGGCACATAGATTTTTGGGGAAATCCCCAAAATCTTGGGAATAGTGCAAGCCCTGCTTGATTTCTAATCAGGAAAATTGAAATACTTAACCACATAAGAAAAGAAAATCTTTGACTTTGCAGTTGATGCAATAAAGAATTGCCACAAAATTAATTCAAAGTCAACCAAACCCCACTGCCTGTTCTGGCAGCAGCGTGCGTGTCTGGTGACATTTGGGAAGATGTTTTTGAAATCTCCCTTCACCCCAAAATTCAAAATTTTCTAAAATTCTACTTTAGAACCTTTTTAAATATTTTTAAAGCACTAATAGATGGAGCGCTACAGACATCAGAATTGACTTTAGAGGACAAATTATGTTATGGGAAGATGTTTTTGAAATCCCCCTTTGCCACAAACACAAAATTTTCTAAAATTCTACTTTAGAAGCTTTTTAAATACCTCTAAAGCACTAATTGATAGGGCACTACAAACATCAGAATTGACTTGAGAGGACAAGTTATGTCATGGGAAGATGTTTTTTAAATCCCCCTCCCCCAAACTCAAAAATTTCTAAAATTCCACTTTAGAAGCTTTTTAAATAATTCTAAAGCACTGATAGATAAAGCGCTACAAATACCAGAATTGACTTTAGAGGACAAATTATTTTATGGGAAGATGTTTTCTCAAAATGTGGAGCTGAGCTTAGGCAACAAATAGACTATTTGAAAGATAAAGATGGCTTTAAATGATTGTTTGCCTATTATTTCAAGCAAATTAATGGTCCTGAATCAATTCTATATTCTTGGTCAGCCTTCTTAAGAGCATAGGCAGGCATGCCTTGTTTGCCTCTCATTACAGGCAATCTAATGGTCTTATGTCAATTTTAAATTCTTGGTCAACATGCCTGAGACTCTAGGCAGGCATGCCTTTCCAAAAACTAACAAACAATTTGGGGGATTTCAAAAACATCTTCCCATAACATAATTTTTCCTCTAAAGTCCTATATTTGTAGTGCTCTGTGTCTTACCTAGACCCCAGCACCATGCCGGCTC
Source organism: Artemia sp. Qi Xiang Cuo (assembly GCF_049724085.1). Classification (NCBI taxonomy): domain Eukaryota; kingdom Metazoa; phylum Arthropoda; class Branchiopoda; order Anostraca; family Artemiidae; genus Artemia; species Artemia sp. Qi Xiang Cuo. Next base: position 47,206,655 of record NC_142796.1, read on the forward strand.
ATCAACTGAATGCTGCCAACAAGAGGCTTGGTTGACTGCTGCTGAAGTGTCACAATGTTGTCAGCGTGCCGGCACCAGAAGAGGTGGCAGTGTTTGGTTGACTTTGAATTAATTTTGCAGCAATTCTTTATTGCATCAACCACAAAGTCAAAGCTTTTCTTTTCTCGTGTGGCTAAGTATTTTGATTTTCCTGATTATAAATCAAGCAGGGCTTGCACTATTCCCAAATTTTTGGGGATTTCCCCAAAAATCTATAAACCACCCCAAAACAAATTTGGTTCTCCAAATTCCCGAAAATCATCCAATCATGTTGCCACCCCTAGTGATTTATCAGATATAGTTTACTAAAAGATATAGACAGATATAATTGCAATATACATGGTTCTTCATATGTTGACAAAAGTATTGTCTTTATGAGATTAAGTAATAAAAACAATTTTTTTTTAACTGAAAGTAAAGAGCAAGCTTAAAACTTAAAACAAACAGCAATTATTCCATATATGAAAGGGACTGTTGCCTCCTCTATGCCTTGCTTTTTTTGTTACTTTAGTAGAAAGAGCTGGGGGTTGAGGAGTGGACAGCCTCTTTCATATACAGAATAATTACTGTTTGTTTTAAGTTTTAACATCACTCCTTACTTTCAGTTAATAAAACTTGTTTTTATTTAATTTCTGAACGATTTTCAACTAATGCTGGTTTGATTTTGGCTCACAGTGCATGAAAAATTAAAATACAATTGGCATATTAGTTTTGGCAGATTTATTCCGGACATGAAGGGTCGCCCCTCCTCAATACCTTGCTCTTTACGCTAAAGTTGTTAGCACTTTTAAAAAAGCTTCCTATTCTAATCAAACAGCCCCTGTGTTTCAATTTTAGTAAACAGTCAAACTTTAGCATAAAGAATAAGGTATTGAGGAGGGGCAACCTTCCATATATGGCATAATTTCTATTTGTTTTTCAAATAATGCTGCTAAATCTGGCTCACCCTCTATGAAATATACCCCCCCCTTCAAAGAACTCCTCTGTGGGAATTTCATCCAACCTAAAGTGCACCTCCCTCCATCAAATTCCCTCCAGTCAATTCTTTCCTTGCTGAGAATCCCCCCTTTATGTAAAATTACTTGTTGACAATTCACCCTGAAAAATTCACCTTAGCATTTTTTCATTGGAATAAGATTATAATCTATATATTGGTTTCTTGGTCACTCCAGAAATGCCCCCTTCTGTGTAAATGATTTCCCAGAGAACAAAATGCACAGAAAAAAGCCCCAGAACATCTCCATCTGAAAAATTTGGCAAAGAGAATGTAAAACAATTAAAAAGAATTTTGTATTGTAATTCTGTCAATACCCCCAGTGTAACATTTCCCCCAAAATATTCACTCATCAGAAATTTCCCTCCCAAAGGAAGATTCTCCCCTTAGAAATCCACCCCAAGCACAACTTCCCCCCTGGCTAAGGTGCATCTTTGCACTTTTAAACGTTTTAAGGAGAGTCCGTAACAACAGGAAGTCCATGCTAGTGTTTCAATAAACTCAACAGAAACTTTATGAGCACATGGGCCTATAAAGATAAAAACATCTCATAACATAATTTGTCTTCTAAAAACAATTCGGATTTTTTTTACTTGTCTATCTCTTGTCAAATCTTTTCCCTAATTGATAATGTTTAAATGGTTTATCAAGTTGTCTTCTACCCCCTGGCACCTGCATGCCACCCTTAAAGGGGCTATGATAAGCAAAGTTGTGACATCACAAACACAGTTCCATAAGCAATATCAGCTAGATAGTAAATTATTTAAAGTGATCAGTATTAAACAGAAACAAGATTTTAAAATATATTTTAATAAACAAGGTTAAAAGCTGAAGTGAATTATAATTATGATAGTAATGTAGGATGAATGTGAGCTAAAACAACTAGCAATGTGCAATAATTTGCATTATATATAGGGGGGAGGAGTGGAGGTAGGTACTTCAAAGTACCTTCCCGGGACATACCTTAGTATTCAGACCCATCCCTGAAAGTTTCATTTTCCTAACCCTACCCCTTTCCAAGATACCCAAAAGTAACTAAAGTAGAATTTTACCCAGGATTTACACATAGGTAAATCCTGACCTGATCTCTTGTCCACTAGGGCAAGAGATCATTGCTTCAGAGCTTCCAGATTTTTGGTCATCCAATCTTTATGGTATTTTTAGTGGGCTGAGTTGGGGGTCTTTGCAAGTTTCTTTTGCTATTTCTGCTAGCTTTGTGTCACTGACAGGTAGGAATCTCAAAAGCTGATGGACATAAATTTCCAGCTCTCAATGTAATATCTCTTTGGTGTCTGGCAAATGCAGCCTAAAGAGAGCTTTAGTGACTGGAATGTTGTTGCTGGCTCAGTAGGTGAGTGTCAGGTCTTAAGGTTTGATCTGTAGCAGCATCTGTTGAATTCTTGTCAGCGCTTTCTGTAGGGGCTTGGAGACTATATTTTCTTGGGGCATTTGCTTGGTTGTGGCATTCACCTTTCTGCCATATAGATAGTGGTGGAAGTGCTTACACCTAAACAAAATCATGAATAGCTGCTTTGAGCCCATGGGATGCAGTATAAACTGTGAGATCAATGGAGCTACATGACAAGTCAAAGAAGTTTTGACACTGTTGATTTTTTTTTCCTCAGGGCTTCTTCATTTTATTCTTCCCAGATGAACTCCTTCTGTTTTTGCTGGACACAAAGCTCCTTGTTCTTTGGAGAGAGGTTTAGTATGTACTTTGCTAAATATTTTATCATGCTAAATGGAGTAGCTAGCTTCTCATTGTTGGTTGGGCTGGGTATTTTGTTGATGGCTCTCGGCTTTTTGTGGTCAGGTTGTGATCCACTAGTGCTGATAATATGTTTGAAGTATGGTATGCTTGAGACATGTAATTTACATTTTTCCCTTGTTAAACCTGACACCATGTAGTCTTGCTCTTTCTAGGACAGCAAGGAGATGCTTGTCATGCTCTTTAATTGTTGCTCCATAGATTAACAGGTTGTCAACAATCACCACAAAACCTTCAAGGCCCTTGAATGCTTCTTCAATTTTCCTTTGGAAATCATCTTGGCTGATATTACCTCAAATGGCATTCTTCTGAAGCAATATGTGCCATGGATAGTGTTGAAGGCTGTCATAAGGGAAGCTTCTGTGCCTAGAATGAGTGACCAATAGCCCAATTGGGCGTCCATCTTACTAAAGGACTTGGCTCCATGTAGTTTTATAGTCGCATCTTCAAGTGTAGGTATGGGGTAGAATGGGCACATGATTGCCTTGTTCAGGTCAACAGGGTTGATGGGGATTCTCAGGCGACCATCCTTATTGTCAACTGCTACCATTGAATATAACCATTCTGTGGGTGTGGTAACCTTTTCAATGATGCCTTCTTGTTCCATTCAAACGAGCCTTTGTTTTAGTTTATTTCTAAGGGATGCTGGATGAGCTTTGGGAGATGGCATCTTCTTTCAGGTGGAAGGGGCATTCTCCCTCGAGTTTTTGTATGCCTTCAAATACATCTTTGAAGTGTTCAATAGTGCTGTTGATATACGTCTCTTTGGGTTTGTCCACATTCAAGATCAGTTTGACTAGATTCAGATCAATGCTTGATCTGAATCTTAAATAGGAACAGAATCTGTTTTGACTACATAGAACTGTAGCTTTGGTGCTACTTGGGAGTGGTAGCTGCCTGTGACCTGACATGTTCCTCTGACTGGAACTTTTGATCCACTGTAGCTTGCTAGTTTTTGGGTAGTAGGTTTGATTTTTGGTGGTGGCTTTATGGTGTTGAAACACTTAGCAGGAAGTATATTTGCATGAGCCCCAGTGTCCAGTGTGAATCCAATTGGAGTTTGGTTGTCTAGGTTCAGTGTGGTGAACGCTTCATCTCTGTTGTTTGCCTGGTCCACCATATGTAAAAACACCTCGTCTTTCTGTTCAGAATCAGCTCTGCTGTTGTTAGCACCTGCCAGAATGTTGACGCCTTTCACGCTTTAGCACTCTAGCAAAGTAGTTGAGTTTTTTCTACTTGGTGCAGGTCTTTCCGTTAGCTGGGCACACATGGGCTGGAAAGTATGCTCCTCCACAGAAGTTACACTCCCTGGGTTTTCTTTCAGCTTTGTGTCTATCATCTTATTTAGATGGTTGGTAGCGTCTGCTTTTCTGAATAGCATCAGTTCCTTTGTTCACCACCAATTCCTTTCCTTTGAATGTTTGCAACTGTGTCTGGATTTTGTAGAGACGACACTTCTGCTTGGGGATTTGTAAAGTAAGAGGGTCTCCTTCCATGAGCAGATGCTTTCTGATTCGTGTGTCTCTAATGCCAATCACTATACAATCCCTCACCATTTCGTCAGTGTCAGTATATGCACAGTGGTTTTACCAGTCTCTTCTGCTCTGCTATGAAATTTTTGACACTCTCGTTTTCTAACTGTTCTCTTTTGTGGAACAGGAATCAGGCAAACAAGCTGTTTGCCTTTGGTGAAGCATATTCTCTGAATTTGTTAAGGTGTGGTTCAGTTTTGTTCTTTTCTTGTTCTGTGAATGTAAATGTTTCAAAGATTTCATGTCCTTTGTCATCTGCTCAGATTAGGAGGTACACACAATTGCCCTTTCTGTCTTTCCTGAGAGTGGTCCATCAAGATTAGATTGACATGTTTCTTGAATCTCTCCCATTCATCCGCTGTGCATGGGGCGTTCCAGTTGATGGTGAGTTTTTCGACATCCGTGGTGAAGGCCGTCTTCTCGTCTGTGCCTGCTTACTGGCTGATTAAATTTGTGAGGCTGATTGGTGATCCCACTTCTGACACCATGTAATATTTTTGAGATCATTCTGTATTAAGCCCAGGCACCTATAAATAAAGCACACAAGCAAAAGTAAAACAAGCAAATAAACTAAAGCAAAGCAATATCAGATATTACTACACCAACCATACAAAAAAGTAAATTGTTGAACCCCTTATTAACCTACGCAACAATATCATCATAGCTACTAAGGTAGGTCACTTCTGTTTATCTTGTCGCATGGCCATTATCATGCCTCTCCATAAGCATTTTTTCAATAAATGAAAGTGTAGAGGGGGAGGATTTTTTTTTTCCAAATAAAATAACAAAACAGACAATAGCTAAAATAGCTAAAAACAAATAAAATAGCTATAAAAAAAACTACATTGCAAAATATGTATAAATCTTTTTGAAAAATAATAAAAGTTGGTCAGAAGAATTAGAATCAATAAGATTCTGAAAGAAAAACTCTTTGATACCTGTAACTTATCCCACAATGATCTCTTTCAAGTGTAGCCTAGTTTTGTAGTGGTTAATAATGTAATTAATTTTTCACTTTCTTGATTTTTTGTTGCTAAAACATGTTTTTTGTTTGTCTTTTATGCTATTAGAATGTTTTTTCCTTTCTTTATCTCTTTTTCACAATTTTTGTGTATCAAACATTGATAAATATTTTCTATTGCAGGAATGTATGTTTGAGCATAAGGATTGGAGGAAGTGTCAAGATCAAGTACAAGAATTTAAGAAGTGCATAAAAGAACGCCAAAAGAAACCAGGAAGTGTCAGTAAATAATGGCTTCCAATACCAACTTCATGACTCTTGGTACTGGATTTATTTTAGGATTCACTGCTGCTTATCTCTTCAAATATCGCCACCTCCTAGTGAAACTATGTAAACAGACTCTTAAAGCAAAGAAACAGCAAGCTAAGATGGTTTTCTTAGTTAGATCTGATTTAGGAATGGGCAAGGGGAAGGTGGCAGCTCAAGTTGCTCATGCAGCTGTTAATTGTTATAGGAATGCTGAGAAAAGTAATCCTGATGTAATTGTGGAATGGATGCTGTTTGGGATGCCAAAGATTACTTTAAAAGTGGATTCTGAAGGAGAGCTTCTTACTTTATATGAGAGAGCAAAGAGTACTGGATTAGTGACTGCTTTAATTAAAGATGCTGGAAGGACTCAAATTGCCCCTGGTTCTTTAACTGTCCTTGGTATAGGACCTAATTCTATTACTAGTATTGATGCTGTATGTGGCCATTTAAAACTTTATTAGAACTGTTTTGCTTCCGTGAAATGAATATTTGGACACACTTTTTGGCTTTGTTTGAACAGATGAAAGAGATTTCTTAGCATCCCTTTTGTTAGGTATTCATAATAATAATATACTGCAATAAAGAACTTTTGCCTTTATAAAAATTTCCTTTCACTAAATTACCTGTCAATACTATTCTTGAAAGATTTGGTAGAGTTAGCCATAATCCCTTCTTGGGGCAGGTTGTTCCATTCCTTGAATACTTGGTTTAAGAAGGCTCACCTTCCAACTTCTTTATTGAAAGTGTTTTGTTTTAGCTTAAAGTTATTTCCTCACAGATTGTTTGTGTTGAAGAAGAATATTTCCTCTGGTCCAATGTTATTGTAGTACTTGTGACATAGCTTGAAATTTTCAATAAGATCACCTCAGAGGAGTCTATAGGAGATGGAAGGAAGTGACAGGTTTTCCAGTCGTTCACAGTAAGAGAAGCCTTTTAGTTTTGATACAGATTTTGTTGCTCTTGGCTGAATCTTCTCAAGTGCATCAATGTCTTTTTGAAGGTGAGGTATTATAGTCGTGTGACCATATTCAATGATAGGCTGAACAAGAGGCTTGAATAGAATTGAAAAAAGCTGAGGATTGTTTAGGGTGAAGTTTCTATGAATAAGTGCAACTACTTTCGAAGCTTTGCTCACGATGGATTCGTAGTGGTTGGTAAGTTTTAGCTCACTGTCTATTATTACCCCAAGGTCACACTCAAAAGATGTTTTTGGTATTGGACTGGTGTTAAAGCTATATGATATATATGATATGGTTGACTTTAAATTCTGGGGTCCTAGGTAGAGGTGGGAGCTTTTGTATGTGTTGACCTCCATCTAATCGGCTATCTTGTTCAAGTCGGTCTAAAGTCCTTGAATATCGTTTGGGCATTTGATAGGTCTAAAAAGCTTTGTATTGTCAGCATAGAGTGCGATATCTGAGTTAATATTGTTAGGCAGGTCATTTGCAAAAAGATTGAAGAGCAGGGGCCCTATGACGCTGCCTTGTGGAATATCGCTAGATACTTATGTAACAACTATCCTAATGCGACAATCTGCTTTAACTTTCTTTGTTCTGCCTACCAGAAAATTCGTGATCCAGCCAAGAGCTTTGCCTGCAATCCCAAGGTTTCTTAACTTATGAAGGAGCTTTGAATGAGAAGCTTTATTGAAGGCTTTACTAAGATCAAGGTATATTGCGTCGACTTGTGTGCCTTTGTCGAGGTTTTGTTTCCAGTGTTTGTGACTAGAAGTAGCTGGGATTCAGCTGACCTATGTCTTAGGAATACAAACTTTATTTTGTTGATTAACTTTTCGGTTAGACGGTATTCTAGTAATCTAATTGCTATGATGGACTCAAGGATTTTACAAGTGATGTATGTAAGACTTATGCGCCTGTATTTGATTTGGTTTTGTTTTTCATCTTTCTTGAGGACGGGTAAATATTGCCTTTTTCCAGATACTAGGGAGTTTTCCCGTATCTATAGATGCCATAAAGATCAGATATAGGGGTCTTGTGGCTTGTGCTGCAAGTTCTTTAAGAATGCGAGGGTGTATGCTGTCTGGGCCTTCAGATTTATGAGTGTTTAGCTTTTAATTTTTTGGCAGATGGACTCTTCATCGAATTTATTACTGAGAAGCCAATATTTTCCTCCTCTATTCGTGCTACTTTACTTCTATCCTCCAATTGTGGAGTAAAAACTGATGCAAAATGATAATTAAATAGATCGGCTTTTTCAGTGGGGTCTTCCAATGTTTTTCCAGATAAAGTATCTATTAGAGGTGGGATGTTAGGTCGGTCTTGTCGCTTGGAACTTGGGATTTTCTTTTATATTTTTGGTGACTTGTGTTTCTCACTGAGATGCAAAATAACGTGTTAGTTTTCTTACTTTATTTCTTAAGCGGTAGAATAGTTTATAGTCTTCGTCGGCATGATGAAGATTATATGCAATGTGTTACACCCCTCCACCAGCATCAGCAAAGGAATCAAACCACTTAAACAGAATATTTCTGGGAATCATGTCACCATTAAATTCCTGTGATGTTCAAAATTTAAAAGAATGTCTGAAGGGGGGTGAAGGCAAAAGAGCCTCTGAAATGAACTGAAAACACTATTCTGTCCATCTAATTGTATTGGTAATATTGGTGCTTTGTGTCTTTGGTTTGCAGTGGTAAACAATGATATCTAAGGCCCTGGAAGAACCCCTTGTGGTAATTAATGAGAAATGGGAAACACTAAATATGACTGTAATTTACCGTTTTCCAAAATCCATGCTTTTTTTTTAATTTGCCCCTAGGTTTTGAAAATACTTTTTTGTTATTTTTATTGAAAAATACCTTTCTTGGTACTTTTGTTAATAAAAATCGAAAACAATCAAATAGCCCCTTTAGATTTTGAAAAACAATGTTGTGCCCTGCTCTCCTACCAATATTTTTGTGAATTGACACCCCTGATGTCAGCCCTTGCAGGTAACACAGTATTGCTTATATGATGTTATCAGCTTTTTTAAAGGTCTATATTCAAGTGAGATAAGATAATATTTGTTTTCAGAAGGCTATAACAAACTCTAATAGAGCTGAATTCGCTTCGTATGTCCAGCAAAAAAAAAATAAAAACAAAGAAACAACCAATGCAGCAAGAAAAAAGTTAAAGATATCAATCAAGCATAAACATGGCCAATAAAAATTTACCACAAATTAGTAAAATATAACAAGAAAAAATCTATGTCCTAGAACTGAAGTGAACTTTATTAGTTTAATGGCAAAAAATTTACGGGTAAATTTTCGGCAGTTCATATTATTGACTTACGAATAAAGTAAACATACAACTCGATGCCTTTTTTTTATGCTCATTACGAATATAATAAACATTTTTGTCGGAAATGAATTTTACCCTCACCACTATATACCAATTCAAGGTATATATTTGCAAATTGGGGGGGGGGGGGGGGTTGAAAGTTTAAACTTACCTCTCATTTGCATCAGAAATCAGCTTTACGCCTTTCCCCTAATGTGCAACCCTGAATTGATTTATATAGGGCTGGGGGTAAAATTCATTTCCGACAAAAATGTTTATTGTATTCGTAATGAGCATACAAAAAGGCACCAAGTGGTATGTTTACTTTATTCGTTAGTCAATAATATGGACTGTCGAAAATTTACCAAACAGAGAGGAGGGGGGAGGTAAAATTTATGACAAACGTCTATCACAGGCTAAAATAAAATAAAAAATAGCTGAATGCGTATTCCAAGTCAAATACTGTAAAAATAAAAACAATTGAAATTAAAATATCAATTAAATGTCAAAAAGAAAAATTTACGGTTAAAGAAAGTATCGCGCAAGCGACTAGATTAAAAAAGGAACAGATATCGAATAAGCATCACGAATGGGCAAAACAAAAGTAGCAATAGATAAAAAAAAGTGGGCATAGTTATTGTGACCAAACACCATCAACTAAAATAAGAGACAGAGGAGTTAATTTTGGTTCAGGACGCATATCAGGAATTATTAAGTGGCTCCAGAATAAAGCAGATAAAACTTTATAAATTAAGTAGATAACGTTCGCTTGTCTAACAATATTTGAAACATGCTTGTCCCACTTAAGATTATTAGAAATTGTGACACCAAAAAGTTTAACATGTTTCACTTGCATTTTGGGGGGATAGGGTCTTGAAAAATGGGAGGAGATTTCAAGAACTTTATCGTCATTGTATTTGAGTTAGTGGAATTTACTTTCATATTTAGATTCTTAGCTTCATCCGAAACATAGGTTAGGATTTCGTGGGGGTCACTTTTAATATTCCTGTGACATACTTCAAGGATGGACAAGTCATCCACATATTTCTATATTTGGAGGAATTTCTTACCCATCTAATTTATCATGACTAGAAATAAGAATGGTCCTAATAAGTTCCAGAATTAGTTACAGAATAATAAGGTACAGAATTCCATGTTGAATTGAATATCTTCAAAAAAGTTGAATTGAATTTATCAAGTATTTTGGGCAGGTTAGGTTAGGTTAGGGAGGGGTTAAAGAAAATGTTTCTGTAAAAACAGCTTGTGATCTATTTGAAAGGGAAGTTATAACAATATTTACTAAGAGGGGGTAAAGCTCAAAGTTATCCAGTAATAAACGAATTAGGATGTATGTATGTATTTCCAAAAAAAAAACATCGGGCCATAGGAAAAAAAAAACAGAACATAAACATAAATAAACCAACAAAAAACACAAATAAATTAAAAAGAAAAACGTACTTATATATGAATCTTCACGAAAATATTTATTAAGAGATACATTTATTAAGAGATACATCAACATACTTAGCCAAATTCCTTAATATCATTTTAACGCCTGATCCTACAATACGTGATTTTAAGGTCAACCATGTTAAACGCTTTTTGGGAAATCGACTCAGAAAAGGTTTAGCCAAACATTTGATGTCTCTTGATTACTTACGATGGTAGGCTATGTACCAACCGCACCAGATAATGGATTGTGAAGGTTTTCCTTAAATTACCAAACTGTCGGACGTCAATGCGTGGACTAACTTTAACTTTAAATCATTTACAAAGGAAACCTTCATAAAGTTAAAAAAAAAACTTGAGTGATTGTAATGGGACGTACGTTAGCGGAAGTCAGATAAAGCGGACTTTTTTTTTCTGGGACAGGTATTACAAAACCTGGTTTCTAGCAATTGGGATGTCCTAAGAACAAGTGCTTGATTTTCTAGTCTTTTGGATTTTACTTATAACATCAGAGGGAGAAATTAGGGGGAAGGAGGTATTGGGAGGAATAGTTGGACAAGAGCCAGGGAAAAGGGGGAGACTTCGAGCAATGGTAGCAAGATTCAAGCTCAAATTGTTAGCGATCGTATTAGGGGGCTCAGGGAGATGAAAGCTGCTTGCAGAGGTTATTTTCCGCGTATCTCTTTAATTTTCCTTTACCATTACTTGGACCTGTTAGAATCTAAATCTTTTGCTTTATTTTTTATAATATTCAGAAGCTGCTTTTATCACTTTTTATTCGGGATTTTTCGTAGACTTTTAGCCTCAATAATACAGCCTTGCTTGAAAAATTTGACATTTTTTTTTCTTACAAGTTTTATAAAATTCTCAGTAACATAAGGCTTGTCAATAGAGCATCTTTTAATTTTCTTCTCAAGAAAATGGGATTCATTATCACTTCTTAATAAATTACGGAGGGACAAATCCTTGCAGTCAACGTCATTTGCTTGACAAACAAAGCCATTGGTTCTCAAATTGTGGTACGCGTACCTCTTGGGGGTATGCAAAACTTTTCAGGGGGTATGCGGCCGGTCAACACGTTCTGTGGATAAAAAGGGATAGAGCGTCTAGATAAGTTTGAGAACCACTACACTAAGCTATGCCTTGGGGGCATATAAAATATATATAAAAAGGGTGATCATATAAACTTCAGAGGTGGATCATTGGATTGGTAATCAGAAGTTCTGGTGCTCTTTTTAAGATTCAGAATGATCGGAGTGTGGATACTCCCCCCACACCTCATATCTTCCCGAAATGCATCTGATAGAAAATTTTAGATGGTCATTTGTTGTCTTATAAACTTTGAAAAGAGCTCATTCGATTGCAAATTGAAAAGGCTAGTGCCCTTTTTAATAGTCGAAAGTGATTGGAGGGCGACCAACCCCTCTTCCACGCCCACCATTTCCCCAAACACATCCAATCAAAGTTTTGAGATAGCCTTTTTGTTCAAAGTAATGAAAGGTCCGGAAATTATGTCTTTGAAGATGACCCCCCCCCCCCCAGAGCCCTCAGGGTAAGGGTTGTAAGCTATCCTGTAGGGATATATAAGGTATATATAGAAATGGTGATCGTATAAACTTCGGAGGGGGCTTGTTGGATTGTTGATCAGAAGTTCTAGTGCCTTTTTTAAGATTCAAAGTAGTCAGAGAGTGGATAACCCCCCCACACACACACACACCTCGATATTTTCCCGAAATGCGTCTGATAGAAATTTTTAGATGGCCATTTGTTGTCGTAGAAACTTCAAAAACAGCTCATTCAACTGTAAATTGAAAGAGCCAGTGCCCTTTTTGATAGTCGAAAGTGATTGGAGGGCAACTAAACCCCCTCCCACGCCAATGATTTCCACAGACACATCCAATCAAAATTTTAAGATAGCCATTCTGTTCAACGTAATTGGAAGAACTGGAAATTATGTCTTTTACAACCCCTATACCTTCTCAAGACCAGAATATAGTTTGCACTTTACTGAAAAAAAAATGGCTGTGGATTGTCAGTTTAGTATACGCATACTGATATATATATTCCTTAAAGTTTTTATAATTTATTAAAGTTAAAACATTTTGAACGTATTTTGTTTATTTAAATCATACAATAGATCACCGAGTCAAACTCAAAACGAGCAAAAATTAGCACGAATAGGGCTGACAACCCCCATGCCTTCTCAAGACAAGAACATAATTTGCACTTTACTGAAAACAAACACATTTAAAATATTTTGGCTTTATTTTCACTTGTTTAAAATGTTTTTACTAGATTTATGAAGGGGGAAGTCCTCCCCCTTGCACTCTAATTACAGAGCGAGTGTCTGGTGCCCTTTTTAAGAGTAACAAGAGATTGGAGGGGGGCAGCCCTTCTCTCAGGCCCATTGATTTTCCAAATGCATCCTGTTAAAATTTTGAAACAATCATTTTGTTCAGCATAGTAGAACGGTCCAGCAACTATGTCTTTTGGGATATTAGGTACCTCTCTACAATTATGCAATTGGTCCATTATGCTTTAAAATAAATCAAAAGGCATTGTGTTTATGGTTGCAAATAAGACACCTTAGCAATATATCGAGAACAACTGGGGGTATTAAGTTGAAACTTTGGGGGGGTACTACTATTACTACTTGTGCTCTTACAATTTAAATAAATAAAAAGAAAGTGAATCCAGGTTGTCAAATAGCATATATATAATCTTTTGGGAATGATATTGAGTTTTATTTTTCAGGTCAACTTCAGAAGCTATAAAATTAAATTAAAAAATAGAGTGTGTCAGGATTGAAATTTGTTGAAAAAGTTTCTCCAATATTCAAATAACAACCCATACTATGGATTCTTATTGAAGAAAACTGAAAAGATATACAATATTGTTTTTTCCATGAAAAAGACTGTGTTAATAAAAAACAAACAGAAATTAACTTCAAGAAAATTTTTCCACAAGACAAGTTTTCCAAAGAAACGTAAAGCTCCATTAAGCCAAAAATAAAGTCAAATAATCTTTCGAGCATAAAACTACCACAAATCAATATCAATAAATAAATGAAACTCAAAACGAACAGAAATTACCATAAATAGCCGAGTCAAACTCAAAACGAGCAAAAATTAACATTAGTAGGTTCTGATAACCCCTATGCCTTCTCGATACCAGAACACAATTTGCGCTTTACTGAAAACAAAATACCTTTGAAATGTTTTCACCCTTCTTACTTTCATAAATGAAAAATCATCAAAACCTTAATGAAAAAATGTCAGTATATGTCAATTAAAGAGCTGGGCACACGCAGCTGATTTCGGGAACTGATTTTAAAATCAGGGCCGATTTGAAAAAAAATCGGCGTCGATTTGAGCTTGAAAAATTTTCTAGTTTTCGGCGCCGATTTAAAAAATCAGCGCCGATTTTCATCATGACCATCACAAGAAAAATAGGGATACAAATAAATAGTCAGCCAGAGATGTATGTTGTGAAAGACCCCGCTACTGAGCTGAGATCAAATCAGGCAACTATTAATAAACTCCAGTTGTGTGCATGATTTTTTGTTTTGAAAATTTCGCGCAATAAATTTTTTCTTTCAACAAATGTTTCTTACTGCTATCGTTTGTCTACTGATGCTGAAATCGGTTTCCGAAATCAGCTGCGTGTGCTGAGCCCTTAAACTGACAATCTACGGTCATTTGTTTGTTTGTTTGTTTTTTTCAGTAAAGCGCAAATTGTGATCTGGTCTTGAGAAGGCATAGGGGTTATCAGCCCTAGTCATGTTAATTTTTGCTCTTTTTGAGTTTGACTCGGCTATTTGTGGTAATTTCTGTTCGTTTTGAGTTTCACTTATTTATTGATAGTGATTTGCGGTAGTTTTGCTTGGAGGATTATTTGACTTTATTTTTGCTCATTCTTGGCTTAAGCGGCGTTCACATACGTCTAGCTAGAATCTTATGTCTAGACACGTGTCTGGCCAAAAATCAATGTCGAGGAAATTACCGTTCACAAGAAGAATTCAGTGATTAGCTAAAACTACAAATTTAGTTTCAAAAAGATTGCAGTTGTGATTTCTAGCCAATCAAGAGAGCTTATGTGGGCAAAAATGAGATAATCCAAACAATTGCCTTAATGTGCTTCACTGTTATGTTTGGTGTTGCATATTTGCTTAAAATGAATAAAAAAAACAATTAATGAGAAAACAAAATTAAATTTCAGTTTAACAATGAAAACAAAAATGATGAAAATAGTGGAACTTGGCACATTCTGACTGGCTGTAATCAAAAATCCTAGACTTTGAGTTCTAGAGTCTAGAACTGAATGCTTAGCTGTAACTTATCTAGTCAAGCACCCAAATCTTACTTGTGAACGGGAGTTGTATAGACATTGATGTTTGGCGAGACAAATGTCTTGACATTGAATTCTAGGCACGCATGTGAACGCCGCTTTATTGGAGCTTTTTAATCTTCTTTGAAAAACTTGTCTTATGGAAAAAGCTTTTAAAATTAACCAAATCAAGAGTAGCATTACCTTTAGTAGTTGAGACGATTTATTTTAAATTAAAAGTACTGCAGGTAGAGTCAAGTTTTAGTTCATTCGCATCACCTAACACGAAGATTCCGGCATTTGGGTAGTTTGATAATACGTAATCAGTACTGGCATGTAATTTTTCGATAAAATTTATTTTGTCAGCAAATTTCTGATTAGAAGAGTAATAAAAATAACACAGGAGAATTAAAATTGAAAGGGTGCGGTAAGATTTTAGGTCGAAAACTCACCCACATTACCTCATCAAAGGGAGCTAAGCACGGAATTGAGATGTCAGTTGGATAAAGATCATTACAGACAAGGAAAAGAATTTGATCACCTTTCTCACCCAGAAGTTGGATTTCAGTTCTGAATTTAATAAACTGGAAGAAATTATTAGTTTTTAACCTTTCTCACCCAGAAGTTGGATTTCAGTTCTGAATTTAATAAACTGGAAGAAATTATTAGTTTTTAATAAATGTGAATTTTTAGCCTGTACTTCAGTTATAGCGATTATATCTGATCTATATATTTTAGAAAGGGAGTCTAATTCATTAAGTAATTCTAAGTTAAGACTTTCAGTGTTGCTTAACAAAAGTGTGGAGAATTGAAAACGACTTGTGAAGGTAACGTTTTTACACTGGACTTTAATTGTTCGGTCAGTCCCTTTGGAACAAGTTTTAACTTCAATTCTTTTGTCAGTGATCGTAGGATGCACAATTTATCCCTCATAGCGGGGTAATTTACAGGACAAGTCGTCAGTGGAGGGGTTGTTGACTTCACGATGAGTAAGAACTGGATTATAGGGCCTTAATAATTGCCCTGCGTCGAAAATAGATTGCTGGTAGCCCAGTTTCAAGCTTTCGGATACGTCCTTAAACTTGTCAATTTTTTGGTGATCGTTCAGCTCAGACAGACTGTTATATAGGAATTCAAGGTTACGTACAAGTTGATTGAGACATCGGTATTAGCAATGAAAGGGAGTAATGCATGGGGAATGTTGTTGTTTTCATGTACATTAGAAGATAATGAGGAGGAATAATCCACAATGGAGGCGAGGGTATGTCCGCCAGGGGTGGATTTAGAACAAAATCGGGGGGGGGGGCAATGTGGCAAGGGTGCCAATAATTGACCAAATCAACAAATTTATTTAAAAAAATAAGGGTTCCAGAAAAATCTTGGGGGGGGGACAGAGTACAACCCCACGACCTGCCTCCTGGATCCGCCACTGTGCACCTCTAAGGTTATTTTCTCAGCTCTATTTTGCTGATGTATCTCGATTACATTAAAGAGGGGATTCTCATCCTATTTAACTATGGAAATATTTGACCATGCACAACCAATTAGGATCTCTTAAGCGATTGCTCTTAGAAAGATCAGCACAGGCCGGGTGTAGCCAGGAATTATAATTTGAACATTGGAACGAGCCAGTTCCCCGATTCCTATAGCATTCACCCACAAGGGCGAATAACGACATTTCCTATAATGACATTTCTAGTCATAATAAAAGGCAAAAATAAAATAAAACGAGAGACAGACCTTATTTACACAAAATGATGATTCTTCAACTAATCTTCGTTGCCTAAGCCAAGATTAGCACTGGTACTTCACATAAAAAAGTTCATAAGGGTGTCCTCTTCACTAAAATACACTTGTTCGCAATTTATTTTGCAAAAGTTAATCCAAGGTAAAAGAGTGTACACGACAAGTGCTAGATAAAAACCGAGTGCTAGATGAATACAGAAATTTAAGGAGAAATTGTTAATCATTTAAGGAGGATTTGCTTGATGTTTTCCAAAGACATTGCCTACGGATTGTTTTGGGTACCCAACTAACTGATCGTATCTCAAACAGTAAGCTGTACGAAAAACATGGGTAAGTCCTGCTTTCTAGAGCTATAATGAGAGGAAAGTTGAGATGCCTAGGACAAGTTCTGTAGATGAAGGATGACAGATTGCCAAAGATAGTGTTTGTCGGCCAACTGCCTAGGGCCAAACAAAAAGTAGGTCGTACTCCAATTAGGTGAGAGGACATCGTAAGGGAAATAGGAACTCTTTGGGAGGTTTATACAGGAAGCCTTTAAATATATTGGGATGGAGGAGTGTGCGCAGCTGTGTTGGCCTGAGACGGCTTGGTACTGCAGTGAGTTGCTAGTATCAGTAGTAACAATTTAAGCATATAACACTTTGACTTACCTGAAATTATTTTTATAAGTAAAAGCCCTTCCTCCATTACATTCAGATAGCATATTCCGTATACGTCTTTGTGTGAGTTTGTCCTTTGATTGTCCGTTGAAGAAATACTCCCGGATAAGATGACTGTAGTTTTCTTGTGAGAGGAGTGATCTAACCAGAACATTTTTGGATATGATAAAACTCTAGTTTCAACATAAGGGGTTGAAATGGCGCATTCTTTATTTTGTGGAAAATTTTGCTCTCCGTCAGTTGGGCCAAAAACCAAAGAAGAGGACTGAGCCACTCGTGCAGCAATTTATGTGGGAAGGAGGGTTGAATTCATAAGAAAGACAAATAAAAAAAACATAGGATGTGATGCATACATTTAAAAGATACTGGTGGTTTTGGGGTGTCACCTTTACACCCCAAGGCTAATAATTGGAAGATCTGTTATGGATGGTTCTATAAAGAAGCTTATGTATGTATGGTCAATCTCTTTCTTTTTTTAAATTAGAATTGTAATTAAAATTGAAATTAGAAAGTCTATTGCATTCTGTTTATTTTACTAAAGGATGGGGATTAAAGTTTCCAGGTTGGAAAGGGCGGGGGAGGGGTGTTGGTAAGCGTCAACAATTTTATAAAGGATGAGGATTAAAGTTTCCACGTTGGAAAGGGCGGGGGAGGGGTGTTGGTAAGCGTCATGCATTTTTGTAAGATATTTGTAAAATTATAAATATCTGACCTTCAATCTATTTCAGAATTGCCAATCCCATTGTAGCTACTGTTCCTTACTGCGGAGACTCGGGAGTGTTTTGGCGGCAAATCATCTGGGTTTTGCTTTTTGACGTAATTTTTGGGCTTTTCAACTACCTGGGATGCTATGTTTTCCTATAATGACTGCAGTTGTATTTTGGTGTCAGGACTTCTGGTGCTTCCTCTGTTCACTTTGCTTCGAACTTCTTAACCAATCATAGGTGCTCTTAGGTTGCCTAGAAATTCTTTAACTGGTTCAAAGTGAATGTCTTTTTTATGTTCAACCTCTCTTTCAGAGTTTCTGGGTTATCGTCAAGGTTTTTTCGGCATTTGTTTGTATAATGGCTCTTGCTGTATTTAATACTTTATTTGCATTATGTTTTAAAATGATTGACCCGATCCTTGTTAGAGTTCTGTCCCTTGGACATTCTTTAGCTCCATGTTCGTGGCAAAACTTCCAGTTTTCCTAGATATAAGGTTCTTTAATTAGCGTGAATAGTCCTCAAAATTCTTTACGGTGCTTTGGCGTAATTATTTTGCTGAATTCGACTCTTTACTTATTTTTACCTCCATTTCGGGTATTTTAATATTTTTTGATGATTCCTTTGCTATATTTGGCTCTTGAATTAGATGAATATTTACAATTCTCGACCCTATCCTCTATCGTCTGATGATTATGTAGTTGTATTTTCGTGCCAGACCTTTTGAGTCTCCAAATCTTGCTTTTTAGGGACAAAATCATATATTGTGAACTTTTCTTTCTTAAATTAGTAGTTTTTCATTAAAAGTCTTTCAGTTAAGAAAATAAGCAGTAAAAAAAAAAAAAAACATATTCAAACATAAATCATAGTTTCATCTATAGACCCAGTCTAGGTTTGCATGAAGCAAGCTTTCCTAGAATTTTTATTTTAGACACTAAGTATCTGATCTTTTGGTATTCTTCAAAGAATTTGAGGCATCAAGTATGCTATCTACCTCCCTCAAGCGAATCGCTATTAGAGCTGACCGGGGTCCATCCGCAAATGCAGGTTTTATGCCTTCAGATCTTAATTGCTTTTATTTCTTTGTCCATTGTATTCCATCAGTTCTATACCTTCTATTCCATTTAACTTTTGTTTTACATGTTTTTTTTATTTTGGTTTACATGTTTTTTTTCCTATCTTGCCATATCATTCTCGATATGGCAAAGCTGTTATGACCTGTGTGAAAATTACTATATATTATTTTCATGTCTTTAGGTTGTTTATCTGTTGGATCTGTGACTACAAGGTTTTGGGGATGAGAATTGTCACTAGATCCTTTCGAATTCTCATAATTCTCTTCTTCTTTAGTAGCCCCAAACACAGATTATACTTCAGCTAATCAGGAGGTCAACCAAGAGTCAAAACTAGCGCTAGTGTCAAAAGAAAAATCACTATCGCCGTCTTCCGTATAGCGTTTCTTGGCATATCTTCAGTGTAATACAAGATCTCAGCCTAATCTCAGTTTCTGAGAAATAAACTCAATTACGAAGCTCGAAAAAAAAACACTAATGAACGCCAAACACTAGATGGCGTTGCTGGTATTTTTATCGATACTAGCTCCAGTTCCCACTCTTGTAAGTGACCAAAACTCTTTGAGGTCAACTGTTAACCAACGCTTGGCGAGTAACGTTAGGATTTTCAATGGGAGACAAAACATTATTGTCGGATCTGTGATGGGACAGAACTAAACCTTCTGTCAGTACTGTCAACGTAATTTATTTTTAATTGATGTTTCTATACCAACTAGTGTTCTAAATCAGCGGCAGCAGATGCATTCTAGCTGAACGCCAAGCCGTTCTACCTTTTTCCTTAATCATCTTGATGGACTTTGTAAGAATTACAGAAATTCTTCCCTGTCAAGGAATTCGTAGTTCAAGTTAAAGGATAATTGTTTAATGGCACAGATAATGATACTAAGCAGTTCATAGTTTGGATTTGTAACATAAGAATTTTTCATTTTTCTATAAGAAATCCAGGTTTATCAGATATTGAGGCCCAATATATTGCAGATGCGCTATTTTGACAACTTATTGAATCTGTTCGGTTGACGTCTGAAATCTGCTCGAGCAAAATCGTAATATAGAACCCTGTGAGGATTAAATAAAACATAGCCAACTATACTGGCTGCCAAAAATTAGTCTATAAACCATCACCGGAAATCTGTGTAATAAAAAAGTTTTTGGTGACGGATAAAATCGGGAGAAATTACAGTAGAATAAAAAGCTTTCGATGGATTCTTTTTCCAAGAACATAATGCATGTAAAACTCAATTTATCTGTTTTAGTAAAGCCTCTTTTTAGCACAGCGACAACACTATTTCCATATAAACTCTTAATACATCCTGAAAAATTAATGTGCTTAAGCCTAGTATAGATTATAGATCTTGAAGCCATCAAAATAATCAGTTTCCTATTTTGTTTTTCCTGCGAATTTTGACGCTATGATATCCCAAGCACATAGTACCTTTTTTAGAGACTTATATTTGTTATTTTAGAAAATTCTCATGTAATAAATGGTTTTTCTAAAAAAAACGTGAACTAACTTCCCAACATTCCTAGTACCGGCATGACATTCCTAACTGGGAGCTTAAAGTTAAACAAGTTACCATAAAACATCTAAATGCTAGAGGGCAGGTGTGGCAGAAAACACCTGGTCCCGCTGCAAATACCCTCTAAAAACAATAAGAATATAAACATCTTTTACGCTAGACAGGGCAGTATACACGAGTCGTCAGAAATATAATCGGCAAGAAAGTTGATGTTGAATCCTAAGTTATGCTTAAAAACTGTATACAGAGATTAAGTAAAAGTACAATGGATGAAATTTGAACCAAGCAATTAGTACCTTTTTTTAGACCCGTGTCATTTATTTTATAGTTTCAAGGAGTTTCTAAGGGATAAATGGATTTTAAGCAAAGGAATGTGGTAAATTGCCTCCCCAACATTGTTTAGTAGGTGGTATATTCCTAGTAACCTAATCAAAACATTAAAATGAGAAAGGAAATCGATAAAAGACTTTCATGCGGCAGTATAAGTCTTAAAGATATTATCCACACCAAGTTTGATGTTAAAATCTAAATTATTTTTAACAAATGGATACCGAAATTAAGTCGGACTACAATGTATGCAATTCTAAATCAGCACTTCGTACCCTTTTTTAGACCCATATTATTCATTTGGTAGCTTCAGGGAAACTAAGGAATAATGGATTTTAAGCAAAGGAAAATGGTAAACCATCTTCTCATCATTGTTCGCCGTTGGTAAAATCCTAGTATACCAATAGTGCTTGGGTTACGAAGTTGAAGTTTTTGGATATAAGCCTTATAATCTTTGAATTGTAAGCTTACCTGCTAGAGCGCTATTTGGAAAGCGTAAATTTGCAGGTGGATTAAATCTCAATACAGAAAATACTTCTCCACTTGTTAGCTAACAGTCAGTCCCAGGCCTTAGGTCATTTACAACAGAGCAAGACGTCTCCGACCACGCTATACCTCTCGGTTGTCAACCATGCAACAGAAAAGGATATAAGACAACCGAAGGTAGTGTCAGAGACGTCGCAGGTCAATAATAATAACAGTTGATAGAGGTTGACGTTAGATAATTAAAATGTTTTCCGAAGGAGCCTCATATCCTTCACAACACCCCTCCCCCCAAAAAAACCTGTTGACAATTATTAAATAGCTCAACTAAATAAATAAAAAAGCTACAGAAAAGTGGAACTGATATTCGATTTAATCTCATTTTTACTATCATCCAGAATGCCGGTCGCGTTTTACCAACATCACTATAAAACCAATTGTAGCCATTGTGAAAAATGGTCACACCTATATTCGAAATGCGTTGGCGCTGGGGATACGGTTTTTTACCCTAATTGGCATTAAAGAGGATCTTTAGTGTTTGGAGATACGTCTGTTAACCATAGTTGGCATTAAAGAGGATCTTTAGTGTTTTTAAATTCATTTGGTGTTTAGAGATACGTTTGTTTACCCTAGATGGCATTGAAGAAGATCTTTAGTGTTTTTACATTCATTTGGTGCTTGGAGATTGGTTTCTTTCCCCTAGTTCGCATTAAAGAGAATCTTAAATGTTTGGATATAGGTTTGTTTATCCTAGTTGGCATTAGACAGGATTTTTAGTGTTTTTACATTCATTTAGTGTTTGGAGATTGTTTGTTTACCCTAGTTGGCATTTAAGATGATCTTTAGTGTTTTTACATTCATGCCTTGAGAAACCTAGTTGAGAAATAGACAAACGTCTAAAGGAGGCCCGAGACGGTCAATCATTTTGATCAAAAGCATCCGTCAATCGATTGATTCAAGCATGGTTCACCGTCTAGGAGCCTATTTGACGCTCGAGTCAAACGTTGACGGTGATTAATAGAAATTTTGAATGACTCAAGCAGTTGACGAGGGTGATTGACCGTACAGACTAGTTTTGCTCAAGTATTGCGTCACTCGCGTGCCAACAACAATGGAAGACACATCGAAAGTAAGCAAAAATGCGGAACGTGAGTTTATCTGTTTATTAAAAGAGTTATACCGGGATCACCCTGAGTTATGGAAAGTTAAAAGTAGAGACTATTATAATCGCAATAACAAAAGCGTGGTGTTTGACAGGATATTGCGGGAGGTAAAGACATTGAAACCAAATTATACAGATTCCGAACTAAAAAAGAAAATTAGTGTTCTTGGAACAAATTTCAGCCGCGGGTACAAGGCGATCGAGCAGAAAAAGAAGTTGTAAACCAACGACGTTTTCTATTTTCTTTTTGTTTTCGCTTGAGCACAACCAAAGTACATGCAAGAAAGCCAAACCAGCATTCGACTGCATTTCACACACGGTAGACACTTCACTACCCGATTCTGAACTGAAACTATAAATCTGGCAGTGAGTTAAAATTAAACTTGAAATTAGCTTTGGTCGAGATTGAAGGGTTGATGGAAGGTTGATTGAAGCACACGTCAATCTATTGACAAAAGCTTTTGATCAAAATGATTGACCGTCTCGGGCCTCCTTAAGGTTAGGGATTTGATATCTTAGCATTTTGATTAATAAAATAGGTCAAATGATTGATGAAAAAAAAAATGTAGTTAAAGGCCTTAAGACAGCATGGAACAAAACAGTCTAAAAAAAACTCTGAAAACAAACATGGCAGATATTAATCACTGCATACAAATAAAGTAACAAAACATGTTCAACAATCAAATCTTTATCAACTCCTGGGTGGAATTAGATGTCCCATTATGGGAAATGGCAGGAATCAAATTAATAGGATTTCTATCATATTGTGTCGCAATACTGTCTTGACTTGTTGCACTATTTAGCACGTGCGGTGCTTCGTTGAATTCTTCTAATTCTTCATCGTAGAACTTTTCATGAGAAAGTAAAAAATATTGTTCGGATCTTGTTGGCCATAACAGTTGCACTAAGGCAGCATTTGCCAAAAAATTCGCAGAATAAGTAATTCCTAAAAAAAAATCGTTGATGAACAATTTAACCTGAAAAACACATTTTGTATGTCATGTGGCTGTCGGAAGACAGTGGCGGTTCAAGGACTGGGCAGGGGAGTACCCTCCCCCCCTATTTTGTTGACATATGACAATAATTTATTTCATTATAACCCTTACTAGACCCTGAGGTGAACCTCCCCCCCCCGCCAGATTATGAGGCCTAAAACTGCTACTGTCAGAAAAGCGGTGGCCAAAATAATATACTAGGCCATTCCCTTGAAAGTACAGCAAAAATGTAATAATCTGTGAACTTTGGCCAAACAATTTTCAGTATTGAGGTCAACTATTGCTTAAAAGTCTAAAGGCAGAGGAAGGCCTAAAATTAAGTTAGTATCGATTATATAGTGCGTACTTTTATTAAAAATAACCACAAAAAAGATTTGTCAAATAAGAACCGCATCCTGATTTTTTTTTTTGGGGGGGGGGAGGGGGGAACTGTCTATACAGAACTTTCGAAATATAAAGAATCACTGCCATTACCTGTCGCAATTGCGCTCTCGTCAAAAAAGAAAAAAAAGGTTATCGGAAGCTTAATACGTTTGAAGAAGCAATCTTATTACTTTGATTTTTAAGATACAGAGAGTGCATAAGAAACAGAGTTCCATGGGAAATAAAACCAGATCTGCAACCCGAGTCCCACAGAGGATAGGTATCCCCCTTCAAGGTTGTAACAATTTTATGATTATTATTCGCAAAAAATCAGAAATGGAGGATAAACATACACAGAATTCGCATTTCCAACGAAATTTGAAGAAACATACACTAAATATGACAAATAACAAAATTTTCCGCATAAAACACAATCAAATGCCATGCTCCCTTATTCCCCCAAAAAATCTACTGTCTTTCTAAATATTTTTTGTTTCTATTTTTGGAAGAAACTAAAAACTCATCTACGAGCACGAAGCACTTTTGATCATGCAACTTCGAAAATTAATACCCGATTCCAAATTACATAAGAGTCTACTTGCCAGAGGCGTCATTTGGAGAGAGCCTAGATTTTGAAAAACACTTTTTGTACTTTCATTAATAAGTCGAAAAAAATGAAATGCCCCTCCCCTCCCCTTCCCAAATTTTGATGTTTTTTTTGTAACTTCATTAAAAAGAAATCCTTGCTTCATTAAAAAGAAATCCTTGCTTCATTAAAATGAAATCCTTAATTAAAAAGAAATCCTGACTTCATTAAAAAGAAACCATCTTTGAGGCCCTTTTGACCATGCAACTTGCTATACAACCCACTTGGAACATTTGGGCATGAAAAGGTGACTTCAGGATATTTCATATCCCACGGAGAGGGCCCTCTGACTGGTAACACTATTAGTATTGGTGGTTGTTTTCAGTGAAGACGTAAAATTTAGAATTTCAAGGATTCTTTTTCACAGTTGGAATTTTTTTTTTTACAAGAACGGAAGATATGTTTCAGATTAGGACACTAGAAGCCGAGATAATGACAGTGGTCAGGCAAGGCATTGTAAGGTGGACACTTCAAAACTCTGAGGAAGATTGGCTAGATTTTGTCCAGATGAATGTTCTACGGAATATTTTAAGTACCCTTTTAAACGACCTTATAGTTTTGCGAAAATATGGTTTAATCCCATTATGTTGGGGCATAAAATAACATCCCAAGCTTTCGGGTATTTTATACCACTATCTTGGGGTCAAAGAATAACCTGTGCGAAAATGGGGTCTAACTTCAATGTCTTGGGGCGTAAATAAATGAAGGTTTATATGGTTAAGCCGTGTTTTATAAATCTAAAGGGATGATACGCCGCCAAGAAGTGTGTTTATTGGCAATCCAGCGGGGGCCACCTTAAACGGGGTGATGAAGTAGTAGAAACTGGGTAGAACAGAGTGAAGCTTTTAAAAAGTGGAGTAGGAGGACAACTCAAGCTCCTATGTTCGTATGAAGTTGAACAATTTGTCAGTAGTAGTAGTGTAAATTAAAATGAAAAAGGTGTTACCATTCTGAACAAATTGGTGTCAGCAATTGAAATTCAAATTCTAACATTTTTATCTGACAATATTTGAGACTGTGAATAAATATCTATAAATATTTTAGTAGTTATCATGTCAGTTTCTTTCAACGGAAAAAAAAACACCTAAAAATATGTACAGGCAATCGACACTAGGCGGAATGGATGAAAATAATTTCAGTGATGAATGGCTAAATAGCAATACGTTAACAATAACAATATATATGCCATAAACTATGAGAAGGGGGGAATGTGTCAGAAGATATTTCACAGGGGAAGAAGTAAAAAACAGAAAAAATCCGTATTATCAGTCCATTGTTTTTTCAAATTTCGGGGAAGAGGAGTTTCTCTTGACCCATCTCTAGTAAGTAGCCCCCCTCTCTGTCTGTAGGCATGCTTTTGCCCTATACCTATTTATTGTCCTGGCTATTTTGAAGAAGTTTCCTTACCAATCAATAGCTTTTGTCTGAACAACGGCGAGACTTGAAAAGAGATCAACGCAACAATTGGCAAATATATAAACCAAACAAGTGACGATGCACCAAAATGAAGGAAAAAATCCAATTTTCGTCTGTTTTTCTCCTGAATCATCGTTTGACGAAGACAAAGAAGAAACCAAATCATGATGGCGACTCGCAAGACTAGAATAAGCCAACCGGGTAATGTTTGATAGGGGTTTATATCTTCAATTACAGCTACTTCAATCTAAAAGGAAAAAAAAGAACTGTAGTTTTATTTTCCTTCCCTTTTTCTTCACAAGCTGTCATATCTGCAACAAAATATTTCACATACTGCAATAAATTTAGAGGCAGTTTTAAGGGGGGCAGAGGGGGTACTCGCCCTGGATGCAGAAAATTTAGGGGCACAAAATTTCAAACAAATAATGTAATGGTTATAATCTTCGTAATTTTTGAAATTTTATTTTTATTAAAATGAAGTAGAGGGCGCAGTTGGCAGTAAGTATAAGCAAATTGAATCCGAAATTTTCATTTTCCCCATATCTTCGTCACCATTCCTAGAAAATAAAATTATGTAGACCGAATTTAATTAATTTTATTGTTTTTTGTGATAGTTTGTATTCAAATTTGTTTAGTAAATGAAAATTTTGTTAATAAGTGTTTTTTTTTTAATTTAGCCTGACAATTTTTGGGAGGCAGGGGGGAAGGCTAATCAAGATTTTGTCCCGGATGCAAGAGAGGCCAGAACCACCATTGAATAAATTAATCTGAAAGAAAAAAGAGCTTCTTTTTAACCAATTTTTGGGAAAAGAAAACAGTCCAGCTGTCAGGCAGAAATGCAGAAACTTATGGAGCATTGGGGGAAGATTCATCAAAAACAACCTAAAACCAGACAAATCATATGCAAATTAAAGGTAACCTATTTTTTTAGAGAAAAAATGAGAATCACAAATCAGGAGGGGGAAGGTTCATATTATATGTCTATGAGATGATCATTAGTAATAAACAAAATAAAATTGTAAATTCAACCCACGCACAAATTATTCCAGAAAAAAGTGCAAATGGATTTTC
Organism: Artemia sp. Qi Xiang Cuo; assembly: GCF_049724085.1. Lineage (NCBI taxonomy): Eukaryota > Metazoa > Arthropoda > Branchiopoda > Anostraca > Artemiidae > Artemia > Artemia sp. Qi Xiang Cuo. The sequence continues at coordinate 47,233,470 of NC_142796.1, forward strand.
CATTAGCAAACAAAATAAAATTGTAAATTCAACCCACGCACAAATTATTCCAGAAAAAAGTGCAAATGGATTTTCCATTAGCAAAAGAACTATCAAGACTATAAAGAAATTGTTAAAATAACATGAAAGAAGGCACTCCGTAAATCATTGGGAAAAAATCTAGAGATATCTAGAGTTTCACTAGAGAAAATCTAGAGTTTGAAGTTACTTTTTAATCTTGAAACTTCTTCCTAAATAGAAAAATCACATTAAAATTGGAAAAAAAAATAATTAAAGAGCGTTTCTCTAAGGCTAAGGAGAGCAGTGTTCTCGAAATTAAAAGGGAGCAGTCGTCTGCGTAGTTCGTCATAAAAGGCGCTTTAAATACATATCAGCACTTTTTTATTTAGGAGGACACGTTATACCACACGTGACATACGTCATATCTTGTCCCCCATAATACGTTCAAAAACCAGATTTTAAACGTCAAACCCATCGCAATAGATGGGAAAAGGAAAATTTTGTTACTTTCAAAAAAGTTAAGATTTTGTAGGCAGAGAGGCTTGACCATTCCTTAAAGCTATGAAACGGTCACTAATAATCTTCCTATCAAAATTATACAATTAATTTCAAGGCCATATCTAGGGGGGTTTGGGGGTTTGACCCCCCCCCCCCCCCGAAATGTTTGTCTGACTCGTAAAAACGTAACAAAATGGACATAAACAAATTTTGTATACGTTTTTTGAGTTTTTTTGTGTAAACCCCCCCCCCCCCACAAATTTTTTTTTCAGTAAAACCCCCTCCAAAAAAATCCTGGGTAGGCCTACGGCCTTGATTAATTTACAGGTTTTTAAAAGGATTTTTTTGCGTAGGTTTTTATTGATGTTTTTGAAGCGATATCACGCATGACTTATGAACTTAAATGCGCGTGGTCTACGTTAGACCATCCGTAAAAGTCACACTACAGTTGAAATATATTTTTCCAAAAAGAAGAACAAATCACTATAAGAAACAATATCGGTTGGGAGAGATAAATAAGTAGGGATGGCAATCCTGGGCATAATTAGATCATAGTAAAAACTCCACGTTAACAAAAAACAATGATGCCTAACAAGCACGTAGATGGTTAAAAAACAGACAAAAATAAAAGCAAAAAAACAAACACTACTTCAGAAATTAATTCATTACGCTATAAGTTAAAAGAATCACAAAGAGTTACACCGTGCCAACGGTTTTAACAGTATAACACATTTTTAAAATTTTCGATTTGTTTATGTTTTTTTCTTTTTCTTGTTGCAACAAACTCTACCAGTCGTTTTCGTTATTGGTAGGAAATGGATATTGATCTAAGACAGGCCAGCCAAAAAAATTCAGGTACAGTAATTCGCAAGTTTATTCTAAAGGATACTAAGAAGTTAACTTTCAAAAACTTATAAGTTCAGATGTCTTTATTAAGGCCCAAAATCACGTCTGCTTACAGATTAGGACTGTTTGTCCCTGACCAGAATAAATAGACATGTAAATAGTTTCTATATTTGGGACGCATGAGGATTTTTAATTTCAGAAGTTCAAGAACTTGAAAAAAAAAAAAAAATCCGTTTAGAATTTAAAAAAATTCTATACGGATTTTATTTTGCTACAAAACCTACCATTGTTGTGTGTAAAATTCATGGTCTTTTTCTTGCTAGACTGATAGCTCTATTCTAGCTCCAGCGCTGGGGAAAACATTCTCTGTGTTTTAAATTTATTCCAGTGCATCACCGGAATTTCAAAATTTACAATGAATTAGGAAAACTTCTAGATAAAAAAATTAAAAATTTTTTAGTTTTTAATTTTGACTTTTTCTAAAAAAAAAGAAGCCAGTTTTCAATGCAAATTACCAAACCCTGCAAAATATGTTGTTCATTAAACTTTTTCTTCAAAATACCAAAAAGTACCCCCTCTCCGACCAATTTTTGTTTCTTTACGTCAAGTAAAAACAATGAAGACAAACGAGTAACTTACTCTATCCCAAAAATAAAGTAGAATATGCACAATTCCGTAAATAGTCCACACGCTAAATAACATGCATTTGTTGGTTACTTCAGTCTTAGTTATCGCCCAGCCTTTTGCTAGTAAAAGTAGGACCAACATGAATAGAGCCTAGAAATAAGAAATGAATAAGATGGTTTGATTGTTCTTTCTCAAGTTGACATAGCGGCGTAGAAGGGAAGGAGAGAGGGTGGTTTAAGAGTAAAGACGCCCATGGAAACCAAAAAAACAGTGGAATATAACAGAGAGGTAGGTGATACTTAACTGTATTTCTTCACCCTCTAACTTTATTCTTTATATATAAAAACTACTATTGCTAGAACTACTACTGGCAACTCATCCTAGCAAAAAGCCACATGAGGGCAGTAAAGCAGCATATGCTCCTTCCCAGCCTCACCTTATTCAGAGCTCTACACTCTATTCCCTCCTATGTGGTTTACACCTCCTTTAAATATTTTCTCAGAGCCTTTTACTACCTCATTTGAGGACATCATGCTTTTCTTTTCACCCAGGCTAGGTTGCATTAAAAAAGTAAAATTTTACTCAGTATATTACACCGTATTATTCCTTAAAACAGACATACTCCATAAAACGCAAACCATCATGAAACTTATTTCATCATAGCCCTAGGCAGTAGAATCGAACCGTATTTTTGTCAAGCCTATTGCTCGATATGCAGTTGCTCCAACGCGTTTCTCAAGACTATCCTTCGATAATTCCTCTGGAAAACGAAGCAGATCACCATATCCAATAGTAACAAAATACTCCCCTTAATTTGAAAGTTCATTGTCCTAATTCTTGGTATTTTCGCTTGATCCAGCAAGACTGATCAGTCATTTGACGCCTGTTCCTGGGTTATGACGGGTTGGCGCATGTGCTGAAATGTTTCATTTTACCAGTTAATATGCACGTACCAAAGACCCAAGTTTAGAAATTGTATAGACTAATTTTAAGATAAGGAAGGATAAAGATCCTCCAGAGCCACTGATGGCGCGTAGGGCTTCGAAACAACGTTTCAGTTGCTGAGTATTTTTTACAGGTAGCAACACTGTCACCCAACCTTGCGGCACCTGGAATCGAGTCCTGGGCTCTATATTGCCAAGCAAAGTATCAACCCCCTATGCTATCCCCCCCCCCGGGTAAGATGTATTACACTGAGAAATTAAATTTAGTTGTAAGATGTAAGCCAATCATGTAGGATTAAAATACAATCATTGATGTAAACTCCATTTCCGACTCGAATGGTTATCTTGAAATTTGAGTCTGTTACCATAGGGGGTCCCAGACTGCGAAAGAATGGTTGGTTACCATTCGATCCATTTTCTTATTGAAAAAGGGCCCTATTTTTCACCATTTGAACTCGAATAAGCGCTGTCCCAGCCTTCTGAGAGCCTCTCTCGTGCAAAGCGTGTGATGAGACCAAAAAAGGGGGGAAGGGCCACAGTACAACGAATTAGAAAGTGTAAGAGAAAATAAGACAAATCGTTATTTTAGAAACCTCTCTATTATTTCAGAGACCACTTAACCATTTCTAGCAAAACAATCAGATTCGCCAATCTTAAAAAAGCCTGTCTACAAAAAAGTTTACAAACATGAAATTACACATTACACAATAACCACAGGGAGATAAAAATGTGGTCATTACATCACAATGATACGAAGAATTTGACTAAGACGAATGTACTATGTAAATATATGAAGGCCTATTTTAATCTTTACGTGATTATCCACAAATTAGACTGACAACAAGATTTATCTTAACTTGGCAACAATTCAATTTGTGTTTTTCTTACAAAGTAGCTGTTAGCGTCATTAAATTTTTTAAAGCAGTTTTTGGATGTAATGTTAGTTACGCCTGATACATTGCGATAATCAAGATACGAAATCATTCAAAAACAAACAACGTCAACTGAGCATGAAATAAAATGGGTCTTTTTTCCCCAGGTACTTAATGATGTAAGTTCCAAGCTGTTCGAAAAAATATTCCGACTATTTTTGAGAAAAGTAAATAAAACTGGAAAATGACAGAAGGAACGGATGTTTAGAGGCTTTTGAAACAGCCTCTAAACATCCGTTCCTTTATTAAAAAAAAAAATTCCTGAATTCACTTGAGATTTCTAGGAACGTAGCTACATTAAGAAAGACGATTCTTAATAAAAAGTAGGCTACAGGCTGGTCTGGTTGTTTTATTTCCTTTTTTGCTATATATATGTGGTCACCCAGTATCAAATGCTTTTATGTCTTTCTTTGGGCAGCCACTTGGATTAATGTTGTGTGTTATATCATTTTGTAATTAAATGAATTGAACTAAAAAAAATTGAACTGAAATTGAACTATCATTCTCTAAAGTTTCAAAGTCAGAGGAACATACTACAATTGGAATGGTAGTAATTATTAATATCGGAAAGAGCATTGGATCGCATGTTTCATTTTTGATTATCTGATTTCTGCAGGTGATCTTAGCGCAAGATTTGCCCTTCAATCCTCGCTTTGATCCTCCCGTTTCCTTTCATGACTTTTTAAGGATTTTTTAAATTGTGCGGCATAGTTGTTGAAAAAATAAGAGATGGCTACATCACTAACAAAAGAGCATTTTGACCGGAGAATGGATGAGTTAACTGCTACGATTTCGATGCTACAACAAGAAAATAAGGTGTTGAAGACTGAAAATAAGCTGTTAAAATTGGAACTGATTAAAGTGAAAACGTCTGCACTTCGAGTGGATTTACATACACGGAGAAACAATATTCTGCTCCACGGGATCGATACGCCAAATGAATCTGAAAATCTTCGTGATACAGTAAAAAATTTCTTCGGAAAAAACTCGGGATTTCAGATCCTGATCAAATAGGTATCAGTGTTGCGTATAGGGTCAAAAAATCCACCGCGTCTGATGATGGTGTTGGTCCTAGTCTGCGGAGCGGTAGGAAAAAAAACAGTTGAGCCTATTTTCGTGCAGCTCAAGAATTATGAGTAGACTAAGAAGTACCATTTCTATGGGGCCCCCGTACAAACAGGTTTTTCTGTTAATTTTACTTCTACTGGTCATTACACTGTTTGCCAGGGAATGACGCAATTTCAAAAGTTCAGTCTACGGGTCATTACACCTTTGCCAAGAGGATTTACGCAATTTCAAAGTTCAATGTCTTTTTTTTTAGTGGTAAACCAAAACCAGTGTCTCTTTTTAGTTGCCAATTATTTTTTGTATATATTCAGGTTTCATACTAGATTCTCCACCAGTTTTTTGAATAGTTTATATTCGAGATAACACTACAAGCATTTTTTTTAAAAAACATTTACATAGAAAAATGGATAATTCTAAGCAATTTCTGGTGAGTAAAAGATATTCTCTTTATTATTTTAAAAAGAAATTGTCTTGTCATTAAGTTAAGGAAGAAATTCTTTCCTTACACTAGAACTAAGGGTACTTATGCACTTAGAAGCCTGTTGTTTTTAGGAGCTGAAAAACCTCTAGTTCTCTTATAGGTCGAAATTTACGGTGTGATTTTTATCAAGATCAATGGGTCTTTTTTAGAGATGTTTTTTGAAAAAAGTGCTTAGCTTTCGATCGGTAATTTGGGTTTAGAATAAAATGTTGATTTTTTTAATGTATTAATTCTTACAAAAGCTTCCTTTTTATCAAGATCAGTGACCCTTTTTTAGGGATGTTTTTGAAAATACTTCCAGGCCAGTCTGCAAAAAAAAAAAAAAAATTGTCTTGTCATTAAGTTAAGGAAGAAATTATTTAATTCCACTGTGTGGTTACCTGTTTTAAAAATTTATTAATTGTTACAAAAGATTCCTTTTTATCAAGATCAGCGGCCTTTTTTTTAGGAATGTTTTTGAAAATACTTCCAGGCCAGTCTACATTTACGGTGTGATTTTTATCAAGATTAGTGGCCTTTTTATGGCTGTTTTTGAAAAAGTGCTTAGCTTTCGATCGGTAATTCGGGATTAGAATAAAATGTTGATTCTTTTAATGCATTAATTGTTACAAAAGCTTCATTTTTATTACAGTGTGATTTTTTTTTTTATCAAGATCGGTGGTTTTTTTTTAGGGATGTTTTTTGAAAATATTTCCTGGCCCGTCTGCGTTGAAGAATATATTCCTTAAATTTAATGCATTCAAACCCTCACCCCTCCCCCCATTTCCACAAAAAAAAAATTTTTTAATTTATAACCCACATTAAAAAAAGACAATGTTAGCTTAGCTATCCTTTTTATTTTACGGACCTTATTATCTCATAGGGGGGGATTGACTGAGCCATGTTAATTAACTTTTCCACTTCTTAGTTATGTCTATTTATGTCTACATTTGATTGAAATCTGATAGTTTAAAACAGAAAAAAAGGCTGTTATACCAAAGAGTTTAATAATTTCTGACTAAATTGACTTTGAGTTTCACAAAATGTTCATAACCGCATGATTAGTAACAATTTTACGCTTGAGTATACAAAGAGGGAGGCTCGCTGAAGGAAGTGTCAGTGACCTGATAATCTTGAATAAGAAAAAACAAATCTGTTCTTCATCTTATGAAATACGGAAGTACTTGACTGTCACATGCAATTCTTCTCCATATTGTATAATAAGGAACGAAAATACTTCTTTTTAAGTTTGAATTTACAAATACAGTCACGGAAGCAAGGACGTAGGGGGAGGCCAGTTTATAAAAGGCCCTCCTTCCCACTATCAAAACCCCTGATTTTGAAAATCAAGATGTTTTTTACACTACTTTAAATGTCTAACATAAACTGAATTATTTTCCAAACCCAAAATGCATTTTTGCTACATGCTAAATTTTTGTCTTTTTTTAAAGGAAGAAGAGACGCGCAATAATCCCCCTTCTGAGAAGAAAGCAAGATATGGCGAACCTTCATTAATACATAGCGAAAGGGCGTCTGTTGTCAAATTTGCTGGAAACGTTAAACGTAATCTGGACAATCCATCGAGCACCCAACTTATAGTGACAGAGCCCTCTGACCCCCGCGTTAGCTCCATGGCAACTGGAAGGAAGTCGAAAAGGGAATGGGGTACTTCATACAATGTCACAGCTCAGCCTACTGAAGATTGTGAGCTTGACTCCCTTCAAGTTTTGCAAAGGAGTTCAGATATAGAAGCCCAGTCAGAATTTGTAAGTATATACATAATTTTTTCTATCCCTATTTTCAAAAATAAGACAAAATTTTCTCAGGCGCATAGCTTTTTATTATTAAAAACTTAAAATTTGTTTCTAAGCTATTTCATTTTCTTTCATTAACCAAATTAGCAATATATATATATAAAGGAGTGCTTATCATCAATTTATATAAAAAAAAAAAAAAAATTAAATTGTAACTTATAACCAATATAAATTCTAATGCAATATTTCCTTTTAAACAAAAACAAAAACGATTTGGTATTTCACGCTTGGCAAGTCACCCTTAAACTGATATTATTGCGCTAAAATCATTTGCGCCTTATCAGATCGTCCCATCGCTTTTTAATCTGCTTTGAATTGTAAATGGGTTTCCTGTGACAGGAAGGTTTTTAGTAATCACCAATTATGGGTTTCACATACGAAGAAAATATTATTTTGAACCAACTTAGACAATTATTCTCGTTTTGAAAGGTTCAAGAAAAAGAATTTGAGACTGTTCTTTTTGAACAGTGTTGTGGAGTCCGATATCCCCTCAACTCGGAAAGGGTATCGATCCTCCTACCTCGAAGGAAGCTCCCGGTTCCCAAGGGTTCTCCCCGGGAGGGGTTTGGGGTTTGGGGGAGGGGGGCTCTAAAAATATATATATTTTTTAACATGTTCAGTTGACATTATGAAAGACATAAGGCAATGTAACTTTTTTTTTTCTTCTTCTTACCAACTCAAGCAATTATTTTCGTTTTTGAAAGGTTCAAGAAAAGAATTTGAGACTCGTCTATTTGAACAGTGTTGTGAAGTCCGATACCCCCAACTCGGAAAGGGTATCGATCCTCCTACCTCGAAGGAAGCTCCCGGTTCCCAAGGGTTCTCCCCAGAAGGGGATTGGGGTTTGGGGGAGGGGGGCTCTAAAAAAATATATATTTTTTAACATGTTCAGTTGACATTATGAAAGACATAAGGCAATGTAACTTTTTTTTCTTCTTCTTTTAATTGTTCAGGGGATGATGATGATGGGGCAATGACTATGAGAAATTGACAAAGTTTATTAACTATAAAAAAAAAATGGTTTTTTTACATAAAAAATAAAACTTTTTTTTTCTACAGATTAAAAATATTTCACCACCAGTGGTACCATTGAATGATGAAGCAGGAATATTTACAGTACTAATTCGGTCACCACCAGCAGAGTTCAGGGATGAACCTACACCTGTTCTAGATAATTTGGAGTGGCATGAGAGATTCCTTAACTATGTTTTTTGGGAAATGATCAGCATGGAGGACTTAACTTGCGATATTGACTTGCTTGAGGACCCAGAGTGGGCAAATAGTTTTATGCGTGAATATTTAGATGATGCTACATGTAAATCTGACATGGGTCCTCATAGTAAAATTCAATCACATGACACTACAGTCTGTATCGACCAATTTCCCCCAAACACCTTAGACCATGTACTATTGGCTATCATGTCACATACCTCCACGGTTATTGACCAGACTGGGAGTGGAGATAATGAAAATTCACTTTCACCCTCCTCCACCGTTCACTTAATAGTAGTAGTAGTATTAGTAGTACAACATTAGCTCATTTTTTCGGGGACATTTTTAATGAGAACTTTACAATTAGTGAATTGAGTCCTGAACAAACAGGGTCAGGACATGAAAATAGTGTTACGTCCCCGGAATTGCCTGATTTTTATCTGTTAGAATCTGCTCTAGGTCATTTGCAAACATACAGGGTAGATTTTAGCCTTCCCGAGGAAAACGCGAGCATTATTTTAACTGACCCCGTGAAAGTTCTCCATAGCTATATCGACAGAATTCGAGCGTAAATTGAGATTCAGATCCAGAAATGGGGAGGCCGAGGGGGACTTAAAGCATCGGTGAACAAAAAAGTTTACCTACAAAAGTGAACATCTGGGGACATTTTTTATTTTCATTTTTCGATAGGCAACCAGACTTTTTACCCAGGTCTAAATGATTTTGAAGACAGTTTTTTTTATCGGGCGCATAAAGTGATTTCTACTTTAGACTCGTTTAGTGAGAAAGGGAGTGGGTTCAAAAGTTAATAACTTGAATGAATTGATCTGAATCTTAGCAGTATTAAAAAAAAACTTTTTTTTTAGTGTAGGGCGGGGCAACGAAATAAAATGTCATCCGAATTTATTGACTACCAAAGGAGTTCAAAGTTTTTATTTTGACAAAGGGCTTCAATGCTTTAAGTTCGCATTTTTAGCAGCGGCCCATAAGAAATTAAAAAATTAATCATCAATAAAAAATCTTTAGTAACTTGCACGCAACGGTGGGAAAAATGTCCCTAAAGTAAATTTTGATTGTTAAGAGAGAAAGTATCCGGTGTCCTTTAACGAAATAAGCATAGTCGAGAACTTAAATAAAAATCTCGGGGTGGGGGGGTTGTGTCGCCACGATGACTTAGAAGGGGTCGCTGGGGGGAAAAAAACAATTTAACATGTGTTTTTGTATTCAGCTAGAACACCGAGAGTAGAAAATGGAAAAAATTTGGTCTTAATTATTTACGAACCCCCGACAGAGGTAAATTCTTATGGCAATTTTTTCCCCGTTGTGGCAATCCGTCGGCTCTTCTGTCAAGGTATTCAGAAAGGAGAATGTTTTTATTGCCCCATGTGCCTCTCCTCATTTAGATCTGAGCGAACTTTTTCAGATCACATGGGGCATTGCAAAATTCACGGAAATCAGAGAATAGAAATGCCGGTAGAGGGCAAAGACACAAAACGTCGTTGGTTTACAACTTCTTTTTCTGCTCGATCGCCTTGTACCCGCGGCTGAAATTTGTTCCAAGAACACTAATTTTCTTTTTTAGTTCGGAATCTGTATAATTTGGTTTCAATGTCTTTACCTCCCGCAATATCCTGTCAAACACCACGCTTTTGTTATTGCGATTATAACAGTCTCTACTTTTAACTTTCCATAACTCAGGGTGATCCCGGTATAACTCTATTAATAAACAGATAAACTCACGTTCCGCATTTTTGCTAACTTCCGATGTGTCTTCCATTGTTTTTGGCGCGTGACTGACGCAATACTTTAACAAAACTAGTCTGTACGGTCAATCACCCTCGTCAACTGCTTGAGTCATTCAAAATTTCTATTAATCACCGTCAACGTTTGACTCGAGCGTCAAATAGGCTCCTAGACGGTGAACCATGCTTGAATCAATCGATTGACGGATGCTTTTGATCAAAATGATTGACCGTCTCGGGCCTCCTTTGAGACGTTTGTCTATTTCTCAACTAGGTTTCTCAAGGCATGAATGTAAAAACACTAAAGATCATCTTAAATGCCAACTAGGGTAAACAAACAATCTCCAAACACTAAATGAATGTAAAAACACTAAAAATCCTGTCTAATGCCAACTAGGATAAACAAACCTATATCCAAACATTTAAGATTCTCTTTAATGCGAACTAGGGGAAAGAAACCAATCTCCAAGCACCAAATGAATGTAAAAACACTAAAGATCTTCTTCAATGCCATCTAGGGTAAACAAACGTATCTCTAAACACCAAATGAATTTAAAAACACTAAAGATCCTCTTTAATGCCAACTATGGTTAACAGACGTATCTCCAAACACTAAAGATCCTCTTTAATCCCAAACCCCAAACCCCTCCCGGGGAGAACCCTTGGGAACTTGGAGCTTCCTTCGAGGTAAGAGGATCGATACCCTTTCCGAGTTGGGGATATCGGACTCCACAACACTGTTCAAAAAGAACAGTCTCAAATTCTTTTTCTTGAACCTTTCAAAACGAAAATAATTGCCTAACTTGGTTCAAAAAAATATTTTCTTCGCATGTGAAACCCATAATTGGAGATTACTAAAAACCTTCTTCCTGTCACAGGAAACTCACTTACAATTCAAAGCAGATTAAAAAGCGATGGGACGATCTGATAAGGCGCAAATGGTTTTAGCGCAATAATATCAGTTTAAAGAGTGCTTGCCAAGCTTGAAATAGCAAATTGTTTTTGTTTTTGTTTAAAATTTATTTTTGCATTAGTAAGTTTATTTTGTTTTATTTGAAAGTTAAGTTTTTTTTTTTTTATAGAATATTTATATAATCCGTCATTTATATATATATTGCTAATTTTGTGACTTAAAGAAAATGAAAACTAGTATAAACAAATTTTATTTTTTTTTTAACTAATAAAAAACTATTCGCCTGAGAAAATTTTGTCTTATTTTTGAAAATAGGGATAGAAAAAATTATGTATATACTTACGAATTCTGACTGGGCTTCTATATCTGAACTCCTTTGCAAAACTTGAAGGGGGTCAAGCCCACAACCCTCAGTAGGATGAGCTGTGACATGGTATAAAGTACTCCATTCTCTTTTAAACTTTCTTCTAGGTGGCATGGATATACCTTAGGGGTCAGATGGTGCTGTCGCTCTAAGCTTGGGGGTCGATGCCGGGTCCATATCGCATGTAATTTTTCCAGCGAATTTGATAACAGACGCCCTTGTGCCCTGTATTAATGAAGGTTCGCCATATCTTGCTTTCTTTTCAGAAGGGGGATTATTGCACGTCTCTTCTTCCTTTAAAAAAAAAGACAAAAATTTAGCATGTAGCAAAAATGAATTTTAGGTTTGGAAAATAATTCAGTTTGTTAGACATCTAAAGTAGCGTAAAAAACATCTTGATTTCAAAATCAGGGGTTTTGATAGTGGGATGGAGGGCCTTTTATAAACTGCCCCCCCCCTACGGGCATGTGTCCGTTACTGTATTTGTAATTTCAAACTTAAAAAGCAGTATTTGCGTTCCTTATTATACAATATGGAGAAGAATTGCATGTGACAGTCAAGTACTTCCATATTTCATAAGATGAAGAACAGATTTGTTTTTTCTTAGTCAAGATTATCTGGTCACTGACACTTCCTTCAGCGAGCCTCCCTCTTTGTATACTCAAGCGTAAAATTGTTACTAATTATGCGGTTATTAACATTTTGTGAAGCTCAAAGTCAATTTAGTCAGAAATTATTAAACTCTTTGGTATAACAGCCTTTTTTTTCTCTTTTAAAATATCATATTTCAATCTAATGTATAAATAAATATAAATAAATCCTAATTGGAAAATTTTATAAAAATGGCAAATTCAATCCCCCCCCCCCCTAGTATAAAATTCTTCACTACAAAAAAAATGTTAATAAAAGAAAAAATATTTTATGTTTAATAAGGTTTTTAAGTAAAAAAAATTTATTTTTTTGTAACGGGGGGGGGGGGTGAGGGTTTGACCGCATTAAATTTAATGAAGAGATTCTTAAATGCAGACTGGCCAGGAAGTATTTTCAAAAAAAATCCCTAAAAAAAACCACTGATCTTGATAAAAAAAATCAAACGGTAATAAAAAGGAAGCTTTTGTAACAATTAATACACGCAAATAATCAACATTTTATTCTAATCCCGATTTACCGATCTAAAGTTAAGCACTTTTTCAAAACCAGCCCTAAAAAGGCAACTTACATTTATCAAAATCGAACCTTAAATGCAGACGGGCCTGTAATTAATTTAAAAAAAATACCTAAAAAAAAAGCCACTGATATTTATAAAAAGGAAGCTTTTTTAACAATTAATAAATATTTACAAGATGTAATCACACTGTGTAATTAAAGAATTTATTCCTTAAATTAATGACAAGAAAATTTTTTTTTTTTTTTGCAGACTGGCCTGGAAGTATTTTCAAAAACACCCCTAAAAAAAGGGTCATTGATCTTGATAAAAAGGAAGCTTTTGTAACAATTAATACATTAAAAAAATCAACATTTTATTCTAATCCCAAATTACTGATCGAAAGCTAAGCACTTTTTTTTTCAAAAAACATCTCTAAAAAGGCCATTGATCTTGATAAAAATCACACCGTAAATTTCGACCTATAAGAGAACTAGAGGTTTTTCAGCTCCTAAAAACAACAGGCTTCTAAGTGCATAAGTACCCTTAGTTCCAGTGTAAGGAAAGAATTTCTTCCTTAACTTAATGACAAGACAATTTCTTTTAATATAATAATGAGAATATTTTTACTCATCAGAAATTGCTTAGAATTATCCATTTTTCTATGTAAATGTTTTCTACAAAAAATGCTTGTAGTGTTATCTCGAATAAAACTATTCAAAACTGGTGGAGAATCTAATATGAAACCCGAATATATACAAAAAATAATTGGCAACTAAAAAGAGACACCGGTTTTTGCTTTATCACTAAAAAAAAAAGACATTGAACTTTGAAATTGCGTAAATCCTCTTGGCAAAGGTGTAATAACCAGTAGACTGAACTTTTGAAATTGCGTCATTCCCTGGAAAAGAGTGTAATGACCAGTAAAAGTAAAATTAACAGAAAAACCTGTTTGTACGGGGGCCCCATAGAAATGGTACTTCTTAGTCTACTATTATGATCGCTCATTGATTCTTAAAGAATGTGGTAAACTAAAGAAAACGGGCCACAGCGTGTCAACTGACTTACCTGCTGAATTAGGAAAGCGAAGAAAGGAATTATTGGCTCTCGGTTACAAGCTAAAAAATGCAAAGGGAGCCGAGAAGGTCATTGAGACTCGTGTGGTCCAACGTAATGTGAAACTCGGGCTGGAGACAAAAAAGTCAAAACGCACACAGATGTGGTTTAAATCCGATTATTACTGTTTCGATCCAATAAAACTTTTGGCAAAAAATGATCCAGAGGAGGCTGTTTCCGAACAGTAGTTTTGTCATTTTTTTTTTCTCTGATATTTAATTTTATGTATGTGATATCGTTAAAAGTTTTTTTAATCATTTTTGAAGCCACACAGTAATTCTGTTTTAAGTTGTATGGCAGAGAAGGATGTAAAGCGAAAATTTTGTTTTCTTCTTTTTTTGTTTCATATTTGTTCAATTTTCTTTTCTCTTTTTTCATGTTCCCAAAATTCAAGGTATCTAGTTTATTTTTGTTTTCTTTCAGTGTTCCATAAAGAAGTTCAATTGGGTATGTTCATTGTTTTTTACTCCTTGCTCTTCTTGAATTTTCACGACGGACCGCCGATTGCAGTTGGTAAGTGATGACTTTTTCTTCAGCTTCATCCCCAATAGGTATCAGAGATTTTTATATAGATGGATTAAAGAATTTAGAAGAGTATTATTTAAATCTCAAGCTTATTTTTGATCAAGAAATTGGTCAAGAAAATGATTTCCATTTGTTTGATGATAAAAATGTTCTTAGAAGTAAATATGTAATTTCTAATTTAATTACTGGGAGGTCTTCCGATTCTCCGCCTTTGGTATTTCATTTGAATTGCCAAGGACTGTATTCCTCATTTTCTGATCTAGAGTCGACATGTCGGGAGCTTAGACCAGATTGTATAGGTCTATGTGAAACATTTATTACACAACAAACCGAAAGCCTTTTGGATATTCCAGGTTACACTAGCCATTTTCTCCACAGAAAACAGATGAAAAGGGGTGGTATAGCAATTTATATCCGCGACACACACACTGTTCAAATTAGGCAAGACCTTACACGAAATACTGAAGGAATTTTCGAGTCGTTGTTCTTAGAAGTACGGCTGTCCCCAAATAAAAAATTTATTGTGGGTGAAATTTATAGTTCTCCGTCAGGGTCAACGTCTCAGTTTATGGAACATATGGCTCAAGTTATGGAGCTAGCCCAGTGTAAAAAAATGAGCTTATTCTCATGGGAGATTTCAATATTAAATTCAGTGGTCCGCTACAGGCTAAAGCAGCAGATTTGCTAAGTAATATGGTAGGTTTAGGCCTATACCCTGCCCTCACGGGTCAAACACGGGCTACTGAGATTATATTTTCACTTTTAGACAAAATATTTAGCACCTTGGTCAAAAACTCAGTTACGGTCTTCGTCAGTGACACATCAGACAACATCCCCATTTATGCAACACTCGGCCTTTCAGAATCAGCTAAGATAAGGTCCCGAATCAACCCTATGTTACCGATTATATGTTTAACAGAGGAAAACTTGAAGAATTTAAAACAGGAACTATAGCAATTAAACTGGGATAACGTAATGGAGATTCAAGATGAAAACGAAGCATTTGGGTCATTTCACTCGACGTTCTTGGATGTATACAGTAGATGTTGCGTGAGAAACCCGAGAACTAATAAACGAAAAAAAGACCAGCCAATTAGCCCCTGGATGACGGATGATATTCTGCCCTGTGTGAATAAGAAAAAGCCCATTTTGGGAAAGTATAGACGCTTTCCGAGCTTAGCGCGGCTAGAGGATTAAGAGCAATACAGGAAAGTCCTTCGGACTGTGTTACGAAGAGCAAAGCGTGGCTACCTGCAGCAAAAGCTGACTGAAAGCGGGAATGATGGTCGAAAAGTTTGGCGAAGTATCAACTCAGTACTACGGCCAACCAATAAGTCTTCCACATTACCAGCGAAATTGGTCATGAATGATGAAGAAATTACAGAACCTACACAGGCTGCCGCATAGCTAAGCAAATTTTTCACAAATATCGGCGATACCACAGCAAATTCTGTCGGGATAGCATCTAAGTCATACAAAGAATACCTTGGCCCGAAGTTTATGAAATCAATGGCAGTGAGTCCTGTAACACCAGGTGAGCTCGAATTACTCGTAAAAAATTTGAAGGGCTCTTCTTCTTCAGGTTTCGACCTGGTCCACACAAAGGCACTGAAAGCAGTAGTGACGACCATTGCTGAGCCGCTAACTTACCTTATAAATCTTTCATTAGATAAAGGGGTTTTTCCTGAAATGTTAAAAAAGGCAAAGATAATACCTCTTCACAAAGGTGGAAGTCATATAGACACAGAAAATTATAGACCAATCTCAATCTTATCAGTTTTCTCGAAAGTCTTCGAAACGCCAATGAAAAACCAGCTTTACCAATATTTAGAGGCCAAAGGATTTTTTAACAGCCGCCAATTCGGGTTTAGGGCTGGCCATTCAACCGAAGACGCCCTTACTTCACTAGGTTTATTCGTAAACAGAATCCTAGATTCGGATGCTTTACCTGCAGCAGTGCTTCTAGATATTAAGAAAGCGTTTGAGAGCATGCACCACGAAATATTACTAGGAAAGCTGGATCATATTGGAGTTCGTGGCCAAGTCCTAGATTGGTTTAAGTCTTACCTGGAAAATCGTCGAATTTACACAGGAAATGACCATACAAATGATGTCGTAGTTAAGTGCGGGGTGCCAGAGGGCTCTACATAGGGACCGGTCTTGTTTCTTGTTCAAGTAAATGATCTTCAGCAAGTACTGACTCCTGCAAGTTGTAGCCCATATTGCTGCAAACTATGTCACCCACAAACGACGCCGGGGTCTATGGTAGAATCCGAGGACGAACTAACGGCATTTGCGGATGATTCACTTATGGCAAGCTCAGAATGGAACATCAAGTCTCTCAAAACGAAGCTCCAAGACATTCTTGAAGAAACGTACCTCTGGATGGACGCAGATCGTCTAGTCATCAACATTCACAAATCAAGTGTTTATTTTTTTCACATATAGATTCACTGGCTTCTGATGTGATTGGGATTGAAACCTCTCGTGGACTTATCAAGAGACCAGAAAAAGGACACGTTTGTTACCTAGGGGTTTTGATCGACGAAAACCTCTTGTTCAGACACCAGATAGCAAGTGTCGAGACGAAGATTTCAAGGAACCTTGGAATCTTGAGAAAAATCAGTCACCATTTCCCTAAAAAAAATACTGATCCTGATTTACAATGCAGTTATCAGGCCTCACATTCAATATTGTTCTACGGTTTGGCAATCTAATTTCAAGACACATTTACAGAGACTAAACTCAGTTCACAATAAAGCACTTCAAATTTTAGGCCCAGCACCGAACAGACTATCAATGTCATCACTTTACAGACTTTCTTGCACCGTTTTTTGTTTTAAATATTTTTCAGGAACACTCCCATCACCATTTAGAGGCTTATTCACACTAGCATCACAAATCCATAGTTTAAATACACGATCTTCATCAGATATTTACATACCCCCGACACCGACAGCTAGGTCGGAATTTTCTCCTAGAATTGCGTGTGCTAGAGAGTGGAATGCACTTCCGCAAGAGCTGAGGTCATATAGGTCTCTCGGCTGCTTTAAAAAGAATGTGAAAAAAAATCTAAAAGATTAAATATTTATTTATTAGATTTATTTTATTATTATTATGTTTATAATTTTTCGGTATTATTATTAATTATCATATTTTAGTTTGATACTTCAAGGGGTGTGAGCAGAGGAGAAGTTGTATTAAATTTATCTTTATTTCATGGTAGGTCGGGTTGGAAATTGGAAAGGATAGGAGGCCACGCTGTATTTAGAGTTTGCAATTATTACAGGCCCAAACGTGCATCAATGCACAAGGAACTAAGTTAAGTGTATTTTTATATATATTTTTTTGAATTAAAACCCATATTGAACTGAACTGAACTGAACTGACGCGTAAACCCAATTGAAGCCCCAGGAATGAAGTGTTTCTGCTTGAAATATTCATAGCGTGAACAACAAATAAAGAGAGAGCTCCTCTTGAGCTCGCATAAACGACAGATAAACATGAATCTTGGAGACTCCTGTTATGTTGGAGACTTTCGAAAAAAGCAGCTGTTTGCTTAATATAATTCCTTGTAATTTTTCAGCTAATAAGCCGTTTTTATCGCTCTTAGCGGTAATTAGTTGCACGCATTTCTTTGGATGATTCAAAGGCTATTAGTTCTTTTTATTAATCCTTATATAGGTAGGTTAGTTGAATACAGTAAATTCAATAAGAGTTCTGACTGTGGTTCAGTTATAGGTATGAACGATACAAGTTAACACATGCAAACTTCTAGCAGATTAATAACTTTTAATTAAAAATAGTTTTTGACCCCCCCCCCCCTAGATATAAAATAATACTTTTGCCGTATCTTCAGGAAAATTAAAAAAAAATTCTACCCCCCCCCCCTCAATTTTCGTAAAAAAGTCACCCATTTTTTTTCATTTTAAAGAAAAGGCTAACAATCACATTTTTCCAGTCTAAGCAGCTGTTGCTGATTATGCCAGACTCTCTTCCCTACTTCAATATTAAGTCGAACACTTACGTTATTTGATGTTACTCGTCGAGTTTTAAGAATACTTATACGTCATTAAATTTCAGTTTG
The DNA here is from genome assembly GCF_049724085.1 of Artemia sp. Qi Xiang Cuo. Taxonomy (NCBI): domain Eukaryota; kingdom Metazoa; phylum Arthropoda; class Branchiopoda; order Anostraca; family Artemiidae; genus Artemia; species Artemia sp. Qi Xiang Cuo. Next base: position 47,251,762 of record NC_142796.1, read on the forward strand.
ATGCTTAATGAATCAATCTCAAACAAAATGAGAACATTAGTAATGATAAACTCTACTTGCTTTTAACCCTTTTCCCAGATAAACATCTAATTCTAATTAGATTATACCTCCGAAAGAAATATGAATCCAGAAAAACTTTAGCTGTGAATAAACGCGTAAAATCGCAACTGTAAAAACACCCTAATGCGGCAAAACATTTTTATGGAGCATGTGACACTTACCTCCCCTCCCCCGGCACAATAATATTCCGTCCTTTTCTTCTTAAACCCAAAAATACAAACAAAAAATTTCTCATCTCCATCATTCGAATTTCTTAAATCAAAATGATGAATTTCCTAGTCTTGGCCATTAATCAACTCACCTGTGACAAGATATCTAAAATATCACCAAGAATCTGAAGCCCGTCTATCCCTGTGCCATCACCAGCAAATTCAATGGCTTGGACCATATTGAAAAATAGACCGGTAGTGACAAGCAAAATGCTGGCAGTGAAGAGCTTGGGAATGGCGTGCTTCTGTCTCCAAATGGCGTATAATTGTAAGGGTGCAAGGAAACCATAACACGCAAAACAGACTAGATAAATTTCTGCTATTCCCTAAAAAAGAATAACGCAATAAAGAAAACCAAAAGGACTCATTTCCCTGACCTTTAGGCTAGCAAAAACATAGACCTTCGCGGCTTTTCGTTGCCACCCTCCAATCCCATGGGCCTTCAGACTCGCACGCATGGCATGTTCTTTCAGTACGTTCTTCTCTTTTAAACCTTAAACTTTGTGACATTTTTTATTCAGCTCCAAGAACTGCCGACACCTCACTCAGTTCTTTGGCCTGCATACTCCAAACCATTAAACAAATAAAAGATGTTTTTCAAACTGTAGAAAATATTAAGTGATAAAACAATAATCCTTAATTACTCTTATTATAACTACAAACAAATCTCTGATATTCCTAAATATTCTTCAGAATCTTAGCGAAACTTACTATGGATAGCTTCAATTATCCGTTGTATACGTTTTAGTCACGCGAGGTTTCCAAACAAATCCAAAAATTGCATAGGAAGAGCATAAAAGTCATTGAAATAATAAAAGCTACTGTGCAGTTAAACTAACATTTTGATAAAAGGTGTACAAAATGTAATTTTCTTTTACTTTACAATTTTCACAGAAATATTTTCGATGCCCCCCCCCCCGTGTATCGATAATTTTTTTTTCATCTACACTATCGGGCTTAAAAGGGTCTATATAATGTAATGTCTATTTAGATTTTACTTTCCAAAAATATACAAAGCAATTCTTTAATTACTACTACTACTACTAACAATTCACCGCAGTACCAAGCCATCTGAGGCCAACAAAGCTACTCACACTCCTCCTCCATCCCAATCTATTCAAATCGTTCCTTTTTACGTCCGTTGACCAAGTTTCTATGTGCCTGAAATATGTCTGTAAAACGTCCTCCCACCCCAGATGAAGACAACTTTCTTTCTACTCAGCCCTAGGCGGCGGGCTGAAAAGGGCAATCTTCAGCAATCTGGCACTCTTTATTCACACAAATTACCCTAGCCACCTCAACCTTTCTTTCATTATAGCCCTAGAGAGCGGTATTGAACCACACTTTACGTATAGCCTATTGTTAGAAATACGGTCAGCCAGCCGGTTACCCAGAACAATCCTTAAGCAATTTCTCTGGAAAATATCTAGCAAATCTTCATTCGCTTTTCTGAGCGCCCATGCTTCAGAGCCATATTTAACCACTGTCATCAATGTAGCTTCGAATATTCCAATCTTGGTTTGCAGACTTATCTTCCATTTCTTCCTAACTTTTTTTAATCGTGAAAAAACACCCTGAGCCTTGGCTATTCTACTTTTAACATCTTCACTGCTTCTACTATCTTTACTAATAATACTACCAAGGTAAGTAAAGCTGCCCACCTGATCAATCTTTTCGTTACCCAATTACAGCTTGTCGTCTTCACTTTCTCCTAGCCTAAGTAACTTAGGATTTCTGGCATTAACATTTAAACCAATACTTGCACCCTGTGCTTGCAAAGCCCCTAAAACTTCATTCATGTTGCTCACACGTCACTTTAGAGTGATTAAGTCATAAACACAACCACAATTCAGGGGAATTTTTCCTTTCCATTTGATTCTACGGTTTCTTGGTGCAGTTTATGTGCTCCTTAAGACAAATCCATCAAAATAATCCATATAAAGGGGGATAGAACACAACCCTTCTTAACTCCTGATTTAATGAAAAACCAGCTGATAACCTTATTTCCTACTTTAACCGCAGCAGTGTTATTCTCGTACATAGCACTAATCACTTTAATGTATTTGTCTGGCATACCATACAAGGATAAAACTTTTACTAAAGCTCTAATATTAACAGAATCGAACGCTTTCTTATTATCTATCAAACTGAAGACCAAAGCTGTTTGACAACTCATGAACTTCTCAATTATTAACCTAAGAGTAAAAGTTTAGTCGAAATATCCTTTACTCTTTCTGAAACAAACCTTTTCAACTCTTAAAGCTTTTTTAACAACATCTCTCAGTGTAAGAACTATTATATTACCAATTGAATTACTACCTACAGAGACTAGACTAATCCCTCGATAATTACCACACTCACATTTATCACCTTTCTTATAGAGGGTTCAATTAAAGTTTCCCTAGAATCGCTAGGTACATCTTTTTTTCAAAATTATTCATATTCTTCAGTAACTTATTTTTAACCTCATAGTCACTATACTTAAGAAACTCATTTACCACCCTATCAGGACCTGGGGCCTTATTATTTTAATCCTTTTAGTACTGTCGCTAATTCTTCCGCACAAAACAATTATTCTTTCGCATCCAACGTATCACAAACTTTTTCATTTCTCTCTATATCTTTCCCTGCAACTCTCTCAGTTAAGCAAATTCTCAAAATGTTCGGCCCATTTCTCTTTAGTTCTTTCCTTATCGCTAATTGTGGCCCCATTTCTGTTTTAACTGGGCCAAGTCCCGATTGGCTACCCCCTCTCAACTTATTAACATGGCAGTACAATATTTTACTATTATGCCGTCTAGCTGTATCTTCCAGATCCTTGGCAATTTTATCCATGGCCTCCACTTCACACCTTCTTAGTTCATATTTTAATGCTTTCTCCACTTTCTTTACATTCCTTTTATTTTCATATGATCTATCACTCAGATAATTCTTGTACAAGTCGTTTCTCCATTCTATTAAACATAAAGCCTTTTCACTAATATTCTTAGCTGCAATCCTGGGTTTCTTCCCTATGATACCTTCAGTAACTTCACATATTTATTTTTCTAAAATACTTACAACCATCCTCGAAATTGCAGAATTTTAAACTCTGAAGTTTAGTATTCAACTGTTCCTGGAAAGTTTCTCTCAAATTCTCATCCTGGACTCTCCCAACATCATAACTTCCCGGGAGGTAATTATGCTTCCGATATTTCAGTTTTAAATTAACCCTTGACACTAGTAGATGGTGATCTTTACTTTAAACATCAATAACAGCACTCCTATACACCCTAGTATCTTGTATTGATCCTGCCAGTCTTCGGTTTACTATAACATAATCAATAAGGTTTGCTGTTTTACCATCACGTGAATACCATGTTAACTTATGAGCCATTTTATGACCAAACACCGTATTGGTAATAACTATATTGTTATACCTACTAAATTGCAAAAATCTGTATCCATTACTGTTTTCTTTTCCTACGTCCAATATACCTAAGCTAGGATATCCTCTATCCTTATCTTTACAGACCTGGGCGTTAAAATCTCCAAGTAAAAACATCATATTTTTACCTGAGTCCCTGTCTATTTGCTCCTGTAACTGTAAGTAAAATTCATCTGAGTCACTAGTATCTCCGTCAGTCTGTTCTACAGGGGCGATTGTAATAGCCTTTGACCTTCACAGACTACCAGAGAGATCAAATGTACAAACAAAATCGGATGACCCGAAAACTTTTTGATGTTTTGACTGGTATAAAATGTTACACGGACAATCCAATAAGCTTCTAGACGATGGGGCTCTTCAAATCCTTTCAAATGTTAAAACTGATAGATTAGACTCCCTTTCTGACGGCGGACGGCGTGTGCCCCCCCCCCGGAAAATACCCCCGTGGAAAATAAGGCTTTCCAAAATTGCGAATTTTATTTCAGTTTAATTTTTTTTTAATTTTCGTTGGGGGAAGGAGTTTTGGTGCTTGTGTATTATGCGCCACTCGCTCAAGTTTACGCTGTTGAAAACTAGAGAACCAACCGGTTTCTTCGTTAGTTTTTTTTTCAGCTTAGCGAAAGAAGACAAAGACAAGTAACAGAAGATATGGGAAATATATAATTTGGGCTATATATTTGCACATAAGAGGGGGGGGGGAGTATTTGGACAGTTTGAAGTAAGAAAACAATTCTTTCTAGGTATATGGTCACTAACAAAATTACGTAAGAATAGCGAGGTATCTGTAAATTTTGTTGTTAAAAAAAAAAGAAAAAAAAAAAAAAAAAAGAAAAAAAAATCCCAGTATAAAGTAAATGTAATGTTTCATTTCAGTGTTTTTTCCAAGCGTTAAGTGTTTTTTTTTTGTTTTAATGACCGTATTTCCAAGTATTAAGTACTATTATTAGGTTAATGTTAGTGTTTCATTTATGTGCTTCATGATGATTTCTGATCAAAGTTTATGTTATTTGTGCCTTTCATTTATGTTATTTTACTGTGTTCATGGCCGTATATTTGGCTTTAAAATACACTTATTTATCTATCTATTTAATATGCCGAATAATTGTGTCAAACATATTATGCATGCACACCCGTTATAATTTACCCCTCCCCCCCCCCCTAATGTGCAAATCTATAGCCCAAATTTATTTCTAAAGTAACGAAGAAACTAACGACAAAAACGGTTTGTTCTCAAGTTTTACATAAGTACCAAAATTCCTTCCGCCTACGGAAATTTGGAAAGCCTTATTTTCCACGGGGGTGAATCTTACCGGGGAGGGTATTTTCCGCGGGGGGGGGGGGGTATTTTCAGCGGGGGTTATTTTCCGGGGGGGTATGCTATATAAATAAAATGATTGGCTTACAAAGCAAAGAACAAGAGAGCGGACCAGTTAACTTAAGGGTTAGGCTACCCTTGGTTCACATTGATCCATTTTTTTTTTTTTTTTTTTTTACACAAACGGCTCATGGGAAATAGCAAAAATTTCCACACAACGGTATATTGCAGCGGTTGAAGTGCAAAAACGAGTGTGAGGTATTTGAACAGCATATGCATAGGAATAGGCTAAATTAAGTTCTAGAAGCCAAGAAAACAATATTCAAATGGCCAGCCTGTATTAGACTAAGCTACCTGTGCCTGGTTAATAATATAATTATTATCTTCTATGTTCATTTCCCTGCAAATGCCCTCCCATGCCTTGAAATTAAAATGTTTTTTTTTATGGACATCATTTCCTTTTTCATTAATGGACAACTTCCGATAAATATGAGTAGTTTCTCATTTATTTGCATTGTATGGTTCTAAAAGCGTTCAATTCAAAATAACGGATGTGTTTTTCAATGGCTCAGTAGAAATACTTAAACACAGCCGTTAAATGTCCTGCGATCATGGTTGCAGTAGTAGCTGCAACCTAATAAAGAGCAAACCACAGCCCATAGTAACCAAAAGATTTGAAAAAAAACTACCTGATGAGAAATAATTGCCATCTGAAGCTGATTCAGGAATGGTAACAGATTTTTCAGTTAATCTTAAAAGTAAAAGTATATTGCGGAAACAAGTTTATGGCGATTCCGAAAAAAAACTGAAACCCCTCAAAAATGACGTCAGATAGACATGAAAAGTGCATGCGACATGCATGGTCCTGCGACAAAAGTCCATGCGACACCTTGTCTGGGAGAATACAGTCCTCCACCTTGAACAACAAGGAAATCACTTTTTTGCATGGGTAGCACTGATCTGTTTCCTTTTTTATTTCTTCTTTTTTCTACCAGAGCTAGCGGGTTACCAGATCATAAGAAAGAGATGTTTAATGTCTCACTTAAAAGCTATTGCTCATATCTATGTGATTTTTAGAGGTTCCACCGTCTTTAGGTGCCATATGGCACAAAAATGGCAGTTTTGGTGCCATTCCTTAAGTATTGGGGCTAGCAGGCTACCAGAATGCTAGTTTTCTATAATTATGCAGACATTAAGAAATATCATCATTTGGTTCATTTGTACTAGTTTTATCAATTGTGCTTTTTTAATTAATAATACAAAAGCCAGCCGCCAACAAAACATTTTAACCTGACGGTATGAAAGGACTCCTGCCAGTTTTCGCAAGCTTTATAGGGACAATTTCGTGGTTTTTCCAAAATAAAAAAAATACTAACAATATACTAAAATCTTTGTTCAGAGTAATAGTTCGCGTTATAGAATAACTTGGAGCTTCAATATTTGTACTAGTAGAAGAATTTTGGGAAAATGAATTTAATATCCTTTGAATAAACTTAAGCACTAAGAGTGGTTAAAGAGTATATTCTGGGTTATTGGGAATAATATTGAGATTATTTGTAAGCCCAAAAAGAAGAAATTTGTTTCTGCATAGCAAGATAAAGATAAGACACTGACATAGATGAATAAATCAAGCCTAAAACGAGTAAAACTTAAAATGGATACCGTACTCAAGTCAAACTTAATATAAACATAAATCACTACAAACAGGAGTTTGACTACTGCCACGCCCCCCCTCCGGTCAATAGCCGTAGACCTTGAAAATTCTATTTGCGTCATTAAAAAGCCATTTGCGTTTAACTGAAAACTACATACATTTTAACAGTGTGCTTTCGTTTTTTAAAAACATTGACAAAAAATAAAATCACTATAATAATCAGGATGACAGGAAAGAACTACGGTAATGAAAATGAAATGAATATTTAATATATAATGATATTATATATTTTAAGGTATTCAATTATTATATACTCTGTACACATATTTAATTATATTTATGTTTTACGTACCAGACTTCATATCCCAAGAAAAAAATATTGTACTGACTGTCGATGATATAATTTGTCTCGTTTCTGCAAAGAACCGGGGATCAAATAATCTTGATCAATTTCTAGTTCTCAAAATTCTTATAGTAGAACAAATACTGAAGCCCGAAGGCATTCAATAGTAGTACCTATTCTTCCAGACAGAGATAAAAATATGTTCTAGTATCACCTTGTGCAGACTTTTGCAAAAAAAAAAAAAAAAAAAAAAAAAATGAATAGAATTAATTTCGTGTTGCTGATTCCTAGTCAACTTTATGGGAAGCCGGGGGAAAAAAATAATTGTAAGGAGTTTCATATGGGTTCCTTAAGCCTTTAATTTATACCCTTAGATATTGCGGATAGGTATTTTTGACAATCTGAATACGCATAGTGTCTATTGATTTAGTCGAAATTCCCCTTCGACATTCCCTGATAAACTTGGCCGTTCCTTAGACATTACTGATACGCCTTCTTGACAACCTGGAAGAACATGGTGAGTTTTGATTTAATTCAACATTCTCCTCAACACTTCCATAAAGTTTCAACTTAAAACCCTTAGCCATTTATGAGATTTTGCAAATAAGCTATTTCAACAAGCTGGATACATATACTGTCTTTGGATTTGGTTCAATATCCCCCTCAACATTTCCTGAAAGTTTCAACTTATCACCCTTAGCTGTTCCTGAAATATTACATATATCATTTTGATAACCTGGATGCACATGGTGTCTCTTGGTTTTTATCCACCCCCCCCCCCCCAATATTCCCTGAAAATTTCGACTAAACACCCTTAGCCGTTCCAGAGATATTGCAGATACATCCTTTGCTAAAATTCAAAAAGGTTTACGCCTTCCAAGGATCAGACACATAGTCATCATTGCGTCAAAACGTAACCTAACTACTTTTATCTCATATAAATAAGAAATGGGCAAAAAAGTCTAGTAACACGGCTTTTTCCATAAAAAATTATTAAACCAAAAGGGTACTAAATCGAGCTTTATTTTCCTTTCGTTAGCCTACTATGTCTGTTCCAGGTTTGAATAAATATGTTTATCCCAATAAAAGTTACAGAACCACACTTGGCAAGATCAATTTACTACCTACAGTATTAACAAAGAGAAAAAGAGTTATAACAGTCCTATAATTCCATGTTAAAAAGTGTACTTTAATCTTATTGGCCTATTTTTGTGACGTAAGTCAACGACGCATCGTGAACCAGGCATATTGTCCTTCTAGCAAATGTCAGAAAAAGAAGCCAAATAACTCTGTATTCTTTATCCTGTTTTCGTATTTGCCGGCTGTTGCTGCTACGTCAAACTATAAACCAGGAAAAAGAACAGAAAACCTGATTGGTTTAAAGTTTAAAGTACCAAGGACAGTAAAAATGAAATCCAATTCTTTAAATCGGTATAGTTGGAACTAACACAACCATAAACACCTAAAACATTAGAATAAATATTTTCCCTCCAGCGCAGAAAAAAATCTACATACGTGCCTTTCCAACACTCCTAATCACCCTCCCACTGACAAAATTTAGAAGAAAGGTAGATTTGTTTTACCTTGTTTGAACTGTAATCCCAAATGACTTTGAAGGTGTATACACAAAGTTGGCCCTTGGCTGCTTAAGAATCACCATCCACTTTTAAATCTTCAGTGAAAAAGTAGGCAGTATAGAGTCAAGTGCCTTTCGTGAATTATTAGTTTGTTTTCCTGGACCCTTCGTATCGAAGGTGTATTAACGCAGGTTTATACAACACAGGTGTGTGTTGTATAGGCTACGAAGTGATAGTTTTTGTTCTTTTAAGAATCAGCAAATCTCTACTTCAATCAGAAACACTTTGTCTATAAATTAGGATAACCCAAGAAATCAATTTTTAATGAAAAAAAGCTCCATGTGCGGTTATATAGTTTTAACACTAAGCGGGAGCCAGGTTAAAAAATAACGAACGCCTGTGAAAAATCAGCAGAAAATAAAAGAAAAAATAAATCATCATGAAGCTCCAGAAAGTGTAACTTCCTGATTGATGTTGCAAAAGACAAACATGCTGATGTTGCAAAAAACAAACAGTGATTGAATAAGGAGAATTGTATAAATATATAACACTAAGATATTATTATCAAATAGGAACTAAAATGAAATACATAAATCATTGAATAGCTAAAAATATAAGTTATACATTAATATACTTTTTATTAAAATTGGTCGCGATTAAAGACTTTAAATTGTTAGTTAATTGATTTACTTACAAGAAAATATTTTTAGATAGACCGATTATTCCATTTTACTATATTTATCCCTTGTTTCGAGCTTATTCACATGTCAATAGAATCCTTATTTTCTTCTTTTTCTGAAAATATCACTTCTATTACTTAATGGCTTTATGGGTGAATTACCCTATTAGGCGTCAGACTTGCCAGTCTTATGTAAATAGAAAAAGTATTGTCAAATTACCGAATTAGTTTCCGATTATTTTTTCACTGATCAATGTGGCAACAACGGTGATACATTGCGCAAGGCTTGTAATCTTCATAAATATTGTAACAACCGAAGGAAAGTAGATATGGAGCAAAGGAGGAGGGGGGAGGACGAAAAATGTTTGCACGTTAATGTCCTTGGTACTTTAAGCTGGTGAAAATAACAAAACTTTTTTTTTTATTTGTATCTTTTTTACAAGTAAACTCTATGTTTCTCTGTCGAATCAATTTCCCTTAGGCAGCTGCCAATATACAGATCTATTACAGAATCAATCTTCATATTGTAAATGAAACCAGATATAGGTACACCTACCTGCTAAGACAATATTGATATCAAATTACCTATAGCCTAAATCAAATCAACAGGAAAATCAATACAGAATAGTTAATTTCTCATTTGCCAAAGAAATAAACATAACCAAGAATAACGCAGGGGTGAAACAAAGTGCAAAACCCCTTTCCGGAACTGTACAAGAATTTTCTTTTTTTATAATCACAAGTAAAAGAGCAATAGCCGACTATCTTACTCTTCTTTTGAAGGATCATAGCCCTTCCCTGAAATTCTCTTCTGACAAACCTTCTTATCTTCCGCTCCAATCAAAGTTTGATTTAGTGTAGGCTACTTGCATTTAATACACTTCAAAAAAGGACCAAAATTAATCTTAGAGGGTTGAAAAACTTCTTTTATGACAAATTATATTTAGTATAAAGCCAAATTCATTAATTCATTAGTATAAAGCCAAATTCATTAATTACAACATAGTGTTTTTATGTTATTGCAATTATATTTGATAAGAACTCCACGCATCAACTCCATTATTTTTTTTTCCTTTTTTAAACTATGCCTTAGTAGGATCAAACGTTTTTTCTTCGGCTGCAGAGTATATGTATATATATATATATATATATATATATATATATATATATATATATATATATATATATATATATATATATATATATATATATATATATATATATATATATATATATATATATATATATATATATATATATATATATATATATATATATATATATATATATATATATATATATATATATATATATATATATATATATATATATATATATATATATATATATATATATATATATATATATAAATACAGTAAAACACCTTACCTGCATTTCAACCGAAAAATGATACTCAAAAGTTGGATGACTATTTGTGCGAGGATTTCCATTTACTAGCCACAGGTCATAGTTTATAGTTGCATTATCTTTTACAGTCTCCCATTGACATGTGGTTGAATTTCTTGTACAAGCAACAAGACTCAAATACCAAAACCTAAAAGAATGATTTGTTCAACATATAATATGTATTGCTAAGCCTAAATTTGATATGAATTTAGCCCTTTCTATTAGTCATATAACCTTTTGTCCAAAACCAAAACAGGACAATGAAACAACTATTGTCCAAAAGCAAAACAGAATACAAGCAAAAATTATTTTGAACCAAACAGTTACTAATATGATTCTTTTACTGGAATTCAAAATCACTAGCACTACTGACAGCAAGGCCGTATCCATGGGAGGGGGCGTTGTTTGAACCCCCTGCCCCCTAAATTTTGTCTGATTTGTATAAACGTAACAAAAATTTACATAAACAAATGTTTGATGAGTTTTTAAAGTTTTAAAGTTTATTAAAAAGTAAATACTACACTAGCACCATAAGCAGTACATGGTACATTACCATGGTCAAAATAATTCTTGACTTAGACAATGAAAATGAATCACCCATGTTTTTTTCTTCTGGACTCATCATAAAGAATGGATGATCATAGAATAAGGGAGGGGACTCAGTCGATTACGAACTCTGAGATTTGGTTTTCTGTTTTGTCACAAAACTAACTGAACTTTTCAACCCCCATCTTTACCGCCCTGTCCCCTAAATTTTTGTCCGATTTGTATAAACATAACAAAAATTTACATAAATCAAATGTTTGATGAGTTTTTTAAAGTTTTAAAGTTTATTAAAAAGTAAATACTACACTAGCGCCATACAGCAGTACATGGTACATTACCATGGTCAAAATAATTCTTGACTTAGACAATGAAAATGAATCACCCATGTTTTTTTCTTCTGGACTCATCATAAAGAATGGATGATCATAGAATAAGGGAGGGGACTCAGTCGATTACGAACTCGGAGATTTGGTTTTCTGTTATGTCACAAAACTAACTGAACTTTTCAACCCCCATCTTTACCGCCCTGTCCCCTAAATTTTTGTCCGATTTGTATAAACATAACAAAAATTTACATAAACAAATGTTTGATGAGTTTTTTAAAGTTTTAAAGTTTATTAAAAAGTAAATACTACACTAGCGCCATAAGCAGTACATGGTACATTACCATGGTCAAAATAATTCTTGACTTAGACAATGAAAATGAATCACCCATGTTTTTTTCTTCTGGACTCATCATAAAGAATGGATGATCATAGAATAAGGGAGGGGACTCAGTCGATTACGAACTCTGAGATTTGGTTTTCTGTTTTGTCACAAAACTAACTGAACTTTTCAACCCCCATCTTTACCGCCCTGTCCCCTAAATTTTTGTCCGATTTGTATAAACATAACAAAAATTTACATAAACAAATGTTTGATGAGTTTTTTAAAGTTTTAAAGTTTATTAAAAAGTAAATACTACACTAGCGCCATAAGCAGTACATGGTACATTACCATGGTCAAAATAATTCTTGACTTAGACAATGAAAATGAATAACCCATGTTTTTTTTTCTGGACTCATCATAAAGAATGGATGATCATAGAATAAGGGAGGGGACTCAGTCGATTACGAACTCTGAGATTTGGTTTTCTGTTTTGTCACAAAACTAACTGAACTTTTCAACTACCATCTTTACGTCCCTTATGCTCTAGGGCCTGAGCTAAACCACGTTTTAACTTGTAATCACTTTTGTGAATCATGGTTGCTTGATAGCTGCAACCTATTAAAGAGCAAACGAAGGCGCAGAGTAACCAAAAGTTTAAAAACACGTTAAAAAAAAATCTCCGAATTGTATCTGATTCACGATTGATAACTATTATTTCGGTTAATCTTCATAATAAAATTTTATTGCAAATCCAGATTTATAGGCATTTCAGGAGAACCTTAAAACCCTCAAAGCAGAATTGGGTCAAAAAGAAAGTGCACCATTGGAATCACCATGGTCGAAAATCCTTCTCAGAAGAATCGCAACTCAGCAAAAATACATTTTATGTATGGGAAGCACCAGGGGCAAATCTCTAACATTTTTATTGGGGGGGGGGGGGGCAAGAGGGGTCCATATCTGGATGGTCAAAAGGCATGGGATCCTTAATATTTTTTTTCTTCACATCATTGGGGGGGGGGGGCAACGGCCTCCCCCCTCTTGCCATCCCCAAACGACGCCCCTGGGAAGCACATATGTATCTCCTTTTTGTCTCTCTGCCATTAGTGAGGCACTGGAATATCATAGAAAGTAAGTTTGATGGCTAATTTTAATGTTAATTTTTACATCTGTGTTTATTTCATTAACCTCATTTGGTAACGCCATCAGTGCCATCACAAAGTGACATATAGCACCCAGAAATGGCACTTTGCGCATCATTTGATAATGGAAAGCATGGAAATCCATCATAATCATTAGGGTATAAAATTGCAAACTTGAGGTTTATGATCCCTCATCTTCTGTACTCCCCCTAACAGCCCTCTCAATAGGTTTCGGAGATCGTCTGCTGACTAACAGAACAAGACTAATTCTAACTGCTAGGGAAAGCTAGTTCTAGGCTAGAGGGGTCAATTAGCAAAAAAATTAGGGAGTGGAAGTGACCTATTTTTCAATATCTAGGGGGGACAGATTTTTCATTTTTTGTTCAATCTGTTCACTAAAATTACCAAAAAGGGGCATTCTTCAACGAAAATACACTGAAAAGGGGAAGTTTTCATAATGGGGGGGGGGGCAAAACCTAGGGGGCCAAAGCCCCCCCCCCCACAAAGACTTGATGCCACTAGAACTAGCATACAAATGCAACATCGTAAGAGATATTGGAAGCCTTAATTCAAACCTCTTCCTCAATGCAAATGTGCATTTTAAAAAAAAAGTCACATTGAGTGGTGACAAAACCTTCGAGTTCTATGTTATCTAATAGTCATAAATTTCTAACCCGTAATATTCGAGTGATTGGGAACAACAAAAAGCATAAATATAATGATCTATCTGGGCTTTTTGCGAACTAATCAGGAATTTTTCGAATTAGTAGAGGCTATGTGACAAAACTGAATATTTTTAAAGGGAAAGTTTAAGAGGGATGTGAAGTAAAACGTAAAATTAATGTCAATGTCTTATTTTAGCAAAAACTTGTATGGACTTCTATAGTTTTTTCACCTCTGCCATTAGTGAGGCACTGGAATATCATAGAGAGTAAGGTTAAGGGCTAATTTTAATGCTAATTTTTATATCTGTGTGTGTTTCATAAGCCTCATTTGGTAAAGCCATCACAAAGTACTTAACGGGTTTAGTCCTATGGCGAAATTTAAATCCAGACTTCTTGAAAGCTGGGATAGTTTATGGCAGCAAAAAAATTTACTTGCTCTTTGGATCACAATCCCTACAGGTTGGAAAATTATTTCTTCCTTAACAGTTTAATTCTGAAAAATATATTTGTAAAAAGGTTCCATGTCAGTATTTCCATTAATATGTATGATACAATTTTTCTACTACCATGTAAACTTTTTTCTTAAATTTCATCAAAAAAAGTTTTTCTTTCTTATTTACATAATTAATTATTTTATTTAATTAAAAAATCATTTATTTAATTATTTTTTTGGATAGAGATCTTTTATACAAGCCCTTTTACATTTTGAAAAAAAAAATGTCTTCTTAGGGGGTATTTTCGTTGAAAAACTTTGGTAATTAAACTGAAAATAAAAAAATTTACCCCTCCCTCTAGATATGAAGAATTCATCTGCCACCCCCTCTCCTAAATTTTAATGAATCGACACCACTGGAGTATATTCATCAAATCAGCTCAGGGGCGTGCTCCAGAATTTTTTATCACTGTTGCCTACATTCAATTTTACACATCTTCTTCTTCATAACTTTGCGAGGTCTGTGGATCCAGTGGGAGGTCCATTCACCTCTATGAAATTCCTGGAAGACATTCACTGGTTATGAATTATTCTAGCCATATTCCAAAAAATATCTGCTAAATGATTACAATCAGCGTGCTGCTAGTACTAATGGCATCTTTTTAGGATCATTCTCAACGACCTATAGATTGTGGCTTCCAAATCATGTGAAAAAGAGCAATTAATAAGAGTATCAAAAGATATTGGGATCTTCAATTGATGACAGTAATTTCTCAGTTTCCTCGAATCTTGATCCCTTGGGTTGCGTTCAAATAGACCATGGTGTGCATTTTCCAAAGTCTGATAGCAATTTCTGCATAGGGGTGTGTGGTGGACTCCCCATTTAAAAAGATCAGAATTAAGTAAAATAGTTCCAGCTTTTAGTTTATAGTAGAGCAAATTAAACTCCTTAGATTGTAAAGGAGGATGCACAAAACGTTGGTAAGCAATTTATGTTTGGGCTCTAACCACCTCTCTAAAATTGAATGTCTTTACATTTCTTGGGTGAGGGATACCTGCTACCTTATTTGCAAAATTATCAGCCATTTCATTATATTTGATTTCTTTATGGCTTGGAATATGAAGAAATGCTATGGAATATCCAGTTGAAAATAGATAACTGGTCTTTTGACATACCCCTTTCAGGTCAAGGTCATCTGCATGATAATTTATTTGGCTAAGAAGATGGATTGAAGAAAGAGAATCTGAAAGGGACAGAAAGTTCCTTGAAGGGGTCTTCAGATCAATTAATGCATCTAATGTAGGTCGTACTGCATATAATTCAGCAGAAAGTACTAATGAATTTTTTGGAATGTGGGCATAAATATTCAAGTTTAGGTCCGGGATACAGGCAACTGCCCCAGCTTTTGAATCTTTAACAGAACCGTTCCTGTAGACACGTACATGACTGGGAAAACGGGTATTCATGCAATTTTCGAAGATTATATTAGCATTTTGGGCAGCATAACATGATTTATTTTTTGTTAGCATGCCCGTAAGCCATTCAACATGGACCATCTACCATGGTGGAGAAATCATAAAGGTAAAAGGGTCCACCACCTGAGAAGACCACTCTGGAAACTCTTTTAGATAGAGATTCCAGGAAGAAGATAAAGAACTCAGAGGGGGCGGATTATTGAATATTTTCTTTTATACAAAATGCTGATACGAAATACCGTCTTGTCTGAATCAACGCTCTTTCCTGTAGAGGGGTGATCCCTGATAGTTTTCTTATTTTAAGAATTGGTATATGCTTATGAAATCCCATTGCAATGCAGACTGCAGAATTTTGCAGTGACTCCAGCATGTTAAACATACGTGAGGAACTATTAGCAAAAAACTGGATGCCATATTCCATCTTTGCTCTAATATAAACTTTATAAAAATCAATCATTGTTTTAGGTGGTGACCCCCATTTGGAATTAGCAAGACTTTTTAGGAGAGCCAGTTTCTGGATAATGTTACTCCTGAGTAATTTGATGTGATCCTGCCATTTTAATTTGGAATCAAAAACAATTCCCAACAATTTTACTGAAGATACATAATTTAGGGGATAACTATTCAAAACAATATTTGGCAGGGATGCATGTTTTTGCCTAGTAAATAGGATTGTTTTGGTTTTAGAAGTGGAGATAGACAGACCTAATGCTTCTAAGAAGTAAGAGATTATGTTGACGTCTTGTTGAGGATCTTGGACTTATTCAACGATGTTTCTGCCATACTTTCATATTACTAGGTCATCTGCATAAAGCCCAAGCGATGCATGGCGTAATTGGAACTCAGATATATATAGATAAAACAGAAGGGGACTAAGGATTGCTCCTTGGGGTAAACCTTCTCTAGTAGGGTATTCATGGCTCCTGGAATTACCAATCTGTACAGCAAATGTTCTGTTGTTAAGAAATCCTCAATGAGGGCCACAACCCCCACGGGAAAGTCAAGATTTAATAGCACTTCCAGTAATTTCTGGTGAATAACACTACCATAGGCATCAATCCAATCAAAAAGCATGACAATGGTTGAATATCCTTGATTAAAGGAAGTTGAAATGTCAGGCTCTAGGCAAGCAATATTGTTCTATGAGCAGTGTCCCTTTCGGAATCCTGTTTGTTCAAGGGGGTATAGGTTGTTTATTTCTACAAAACATTCAAACTTAGTTAAAATCATTTGCTCCAGTATTTTACCTAGTGTTGTTAGCAATGAAATTGGTCTGCAAGATTTAATATTGTTTGACAGCTGGTTAGGCTTAAGGGTGGGGTTAACAATGGCTGTTTTCCATGATCTTGGAATTTTATGATGGGTCTATACATGATTATAGATGTGCAAAAGTGCAAATTTAAATATCTCTGGAGCTTGTGTAATCCCCCCAGGATGAATTTCAGCCCCCCCCCTATATATGCCAATTCAGGGTTAGGCTAGGTATATATAGGGGGGCTGAAATTCATTTCTGATGTAAATGATTATTATATTTGAAAACAGCATAAAAAAAAGGCATCGAATGGTATATTAGCTTTATTTCTAAATAACTAATATGATTTTGTAGAATTTTACCCTTTTTTTATGCTGATAAAAAATATACTAATCCTTTTTATTAGAAATGTATTTTAGCGCCCCCCCCCAATACATACCTAACCTAACCCGGAATTGGCATATAGAAGGGGGGGGGGGGGGGTAAAATTCATTTCCGATAGAAATGATTATTATATTTGTAATAGTAATAGTATATTGTGTAATAGTGTAATAGCATATTTGCATAAAAAAAGGCATCAAATGGTGTGTTCACTTTAGTCCTAACTCAATAATATGATTTGGTAGAACTTTACCCACCATTCAATGCCTTTTTTTATGCTGATTACAAATATAATAATCATTTCTATTGGAAATTAATTTTATCCTCCCCCCTATATATGCCTATTCAGGGTATATATTTCTAGATTAGGGGGGGGGTAAATGTTAAACGTACATCTCAAGTACATCAGAAACAAAATTTGCCCCCCCCCCTAATTCAGAAAAACGTACCTGAACATTATATATATAGGGGGGGGGGGCTAACATTCACTTACAAAATAAAATATTACTATAGGCTATTATTAATCAGCATAAAAAAAGGCCTCAAATAGTGTATTCACTTTATTCCTAACTCAATAATATGATTTGGTATAGCCTATATTTACTGGTTTATAATAACAGACTATTCAGTTAGCTAAGAATACAAATAAAGTGAATATACCACTTGATGCCTTTTTTATGCTCTTTCTAAATATACTAATCATTTTTGTTAGAAATTAATTTTACCCCCACCCCTATATATACCAATTCAGGGTATATATTTGCACATTAGGGGGGTGACGGTAAATTTTATTTCTGATGTAAATGAAAGGTAAGTTTAAACTTATTAACAAAACAGTTCTTGTTTTGTAGTATGTAGGAAAATTGCAGTTAACACATTTTGACTGAAATTCCACAATATTTTACCCTGTCCTCCTCCTTAATGTGCAAATATATAGCCCAAATTATATAATTCCTATGCATTTTTCCATTTAAAATTTAATCAATGTTGATTCAATTTACAGGTTTTAAGTTGAAACACGAGTAAAGCATAGAAAATATATAGTTTGGACTGTGTATTACATTCATTTGCACCAGAAATAAACTTTATATACTCCCCCCTAATGTATAAACATATACCCTGAAACATATATGTGCAATGAAATTTTTATTATTTTGACAAACTGCAAAGTCAATTTTAAGAAAAGAGTCAGATGTAAGGCTAAATCTGAGGCTGTTGAGAAGGAAACATCTTAAGAAAACAATTTTTACTTCATAATATGTAGGAAAATTGTAGTTAACATGTTTTGACTACAATTCTGCTACACTTCATCCCCAACCTTCCCTGTAATATGTAAATATGTAGCCTAACATATATTTCTAGTGTATTTTGCCATGCATCACTCTTGCTTCAACCTGTCTACCTGCAAATTGAATCCACAGGGATTAAATCAAGGAATTAAATCAGGATTAGGAGCAGAATATCCTTAAGTAGCCTGCAGAAAATAAAAGATTAATTTATAAGTATACCAATAGTCCTTTGACAGCCATGAAATCAATAAATTTTATTGTACAATTTTAATTCTCTAAAGAACTAAAGGAAGCTTAGTTTTTAGTAGATCACTAGTTTTTGCAAAATTCTACCAGTATAGGGAAATATGATAAGCCAGTTCATTTGAAGCAGTTTTTCAAAAATATTCTACATAGACTGTGAAGCAGTAATTTTTGTTTGTTTTTAGTTTTAACTTCACTCTTTGCTCATGTCAGAAGGAATTCATTAAAAAAATTATGTTTTTTTTTTTGGTTTTGGAAGTATACACGGATTCTGTCAACATTGAAACAAAACCAGTAGATAAGATAAGATAAGATTTATTAAAAAAATGAACTATCACTAGCCTTTGAAGGCCGAATTCGCATTCTGAGTCAAATAACAGACAATAACACACAAAAAAAACAAAAAACAAAACAACTAAAGTAAAATAAAAAGATAAAAATTCTGAGGGCCGTTAAAAAATAAAAATAAGAAGTAAAAAATAATTTCGAACATGAAATTAAAAAAACAATTTATTAAAAACTTGCTACACTGGCAATACAAGAAATTGGTTAGGTACAAATTAGAAACTATTAATTGTGTCAGTTATATCTAAAGATAATATAAAGATAAGAAAGTAAAAAAAAGAAACTATTGGAACATTTTGTTAAATTTTCCTGTAATAAAGGGAAGAAAAGTTTTTTACTATATCAAAGTAGCACAGTGACTGGGGGACAAAGCAGGGGATAGGATCAGAAACAGCTCGAGGCGGGCGTAATCTGGATGGGGGTGACATTTGGGGAAAATACTTGCCGTCCGAGGGTTAGTTATGGCATTTTTTTGCAAAACGGAGGCACAAATTATTTCTTCCTCTCTCGAGGGTCTCTAGGTTTGAAATATTTAACAAATACAAATACGGTATCTTGCTCTCTTTAAAAATAATTTTTAGAGCTCTCTTTTGGACATTTTCAATTTTTTGTGTTGCTTCATTAGAGAGGCCAGGGTGCCACACAGGACAAGCATACTCTAATATGGGACGCGCAAAAGAAATGTATACTTGTAGTAAATGTGATTAGGGGCAACTGAATTTATTTAAAAGTTTAAGAAGGGAAAGCGAGGAGTTTGCTTGTCGTAGGATATTATTTATATGGACATCCTATTTCAAATTGGAAGAAATTGTAACACCAAGGAGTTTAAGAGATGTGACAGAGGTTTCAGGAGGTATAGGAGTAAGAAAAAGGGGAGGGGATTTAAAAAAACTTACTGAGACTATTGCAGATTTAGAAGGGTTAACAGTCATTTCAAGGGAAGAGGCCTCACAGGCAATATCTTGGAGTATGCCCATTGGGTTGCTAAAGATGTTTTTATGACACATCTCTAAAACTGTCAAGTCATCGACAAATTTCCATCTATTGTCATAAAGGGTTGAAAGGCTATTAATCATAAGTGAAAAAAGAAGAGGGCCTAGAATAGTCCCCTGAGGAATGCCATTAAATATGGGGAGATGATCTGAGAAATAATTTAGATATTTAACTGCTTGAGATCTATTAGAAAGAAAAGAGGCAACGAGCTTAACAAGGAAAGTTTCAATGTGGAAAAATTCTGAAGATGTGGAAGATGTCATTGTTTGAAGTATGTTCAATCACACATCTGGATATTATATCCAGATGTGTAAAAATAAAATTTCAAGAAGAATAATGAAGAATAAAAATTTCAAAATCTGAGCATGCTAGGTTAGAAGCCAAAAATTGAAAAAAGCTTAACTGTTGGACATTTCGAAAAATATATTGTTATTTGGTTTATCCTGTTTTCTACTTTATTGAGGAACAAGTTCATTAATATCCTTTTTGGCCAAGTATTTTTCTTGTTCTATATATATATATATATATATATATATATATATATATATATATATATATATATATATATATATATATATATATATATATATATATATATATATATAGAACAAGAAAAATACTTGGCCAAAAAGGATATTAATGAACTTGTTCCTCAATAAAGTAGAAAACAGGATAAACCAAATAACAATATATTTTTCGAAATGTCCAACAGTTAAGCTTTTTTCAATTTTTGACTTCTAACCTAGCATGCTCAGATTTTGAAATTTTTATTCTTCATTATTTTTCTTGAAATTTTATTTTTACACATCTGGATATAATATCCAGATGTGTGATTGAACATACTTCAAACAATGACATCTACTGGTTTTGTTTCAATGTTGACAGAATCCGTGTATACTTAAAAAACCAAAAAAAAAACATAATTTTTTTAATGAATTCCTTCTGACATGAGCAAAGAGTGAAGTTAAAACTAAAAACAAACAAAAATTACTGCTTCACAGTCTATGTAGAATATTTTTGAAAAACTGCTTCAAATGAACTGGCTTATCATATTTCCCTATACTGGTAGAATTTTGCAAAAACTAGTGATCTACTAAAAACTAAGCTTCCTTTAGTTCTTTAGAGAATTAAAATTGTACAATAAAACTTATTGATTTCATGGTTGTCAAAGGACTATTGGTATATTTATAAATTAATCTTTTATTTTCTGCAGGCTACTTAAGGATATTCTGCTCCTAATCCTGATTTCATTCCTTGATTTAATCCCTGTGGATTCAATTTGCAGGTAGACAGGTTGAAGCAAGAGTGATGCATGGCAAAATACACTAGAAATATATGTTAGGCTACATATTTACATATTACAGGGAAGGTTGGGGATGAAGTGTAGCAGAATTGTAGTCAAAACATGTTAACTACAATTTTCCTACATATTATGAAGTAAGAATTGTTTTCTTAAGATGTTTCCTTCTCAACAGCCTCAGATTTAGCCTTACATCTGACTCTTTTCTTAAAATTGACTTTGCAGTTTGTCAAAATAATAAAAATTTCATTGCACATATATGTTTCAGGGTATATGTTTATACATTAGGGGGGGGGGAGTATATAAAGTTTATTTCTGGTGCAAATGAATGTAATACACAGTCCAAACTATATATTTTCTATGCTTTACTCGTGTTTCAACTTAAAACCTGTAAATTGAATCAACATTGATTAAATTTTAAATGGACAAATGCATAGGAATTATATAATTTGGGCTATATATATGCACATTAAGGAGGAGGACAGGGTAAAATATTGTGGAATTTCAGTCAAAATGTGTTAACTGCAATTTTCCTACATACTACAAAACAAGAACTGTTTTGTTAATAAGTTTGAACTTACCTCTCATTTACATCAGAAATAAAATTTACCCCCACCCCCCTAATGTGCAAATATATACCCTGAATTGTTATATATAGGGGTGGGGGTAAAATTTATTCCCGACTAAAGTGACTATTATATGTAGAAAGAGCATAAAAAAGGCATCAAGTGGTATATTCACTTTATTTGTATTCTTAGCTAACTGAATAGTCTGTTATTATAAACCAGTAAATATAGCCTATACCAAATCATATTATTGAGTTAGGAATAAAGTGAATGTACTCCTTGTTGCCCTTTTTTATGCTGATCAAGAATATAAAAATCATTTATATCGGAAATGAATGTCAGCCCCCCCCCTATACATAACAATTAAGGGAATATATTTGTACATTAGGGGGGATGGGGGCAAATTTTGTTTCTGATGTAAGTGGAAGGTAAGTTCAGGGAGGATAAAATTCATTTCCAATAGAAATGATTATTATATTTGTAATCAGCATAAAAAAGGCATTGAATGGTGGGTAAAGTTCTACCAAATCATATTATTGAGTTAGGACTAAAGTGAACACGTTGATGCCTTTTTTTATGCAAATATACTATTACACTATTACACAATATACTATTACTATTACAAATATAATAATCATTTCTATCAGAAATGAATTTTAGCCCCCCCCTTATATATGCCAATTCAGGGTTAGGTATATATAGGGGGGGGGCTGAAATTCATTTCTGATAAAAATGATTATTATATTTTTTATCAGCATAAAAAAAGGGGTAAAGTTCTACCAAATCATATTATTGAGTTAGGAATAAAGTGAATACACCATTTGATGCCTTTTTTTATGCTGATTAAAAATATAATAAACATTTCTATCGCAAATGTATTTCAGCCCCCCCCATATAATATACCTAACCTAACCCTGAATTGGCATATATAGGGGGGCTGAATTTCATTTCTGATAGAAATGATTATTATATTAGTAATCAGCATAAAAAAAGGCATTGAATGGTGTATTCACTTTTGTCCTAACTCAATAATATGATTTCATAGAACTTTACCAAATGGTGTATTCACTTTATTCCTAACTCAATAATACAATTTGGTAGGCTATATATTTACCTATGAACCTTACCCAAATTTTGTGGCTTAGCATTTTGTAATATAACAATAATTTTTTGTTAAAACCAGATTTGTGTTTTTTTTTGTTTGTTTTTTTCAACTGATGAGTTTTAATCTTTGTTGATAATAAGATATTAAGTAAGTGAGACAAACCTTGGCTGTACTAAGTCCTGCACAGCAAATGTCAGTTGAGATCCTAGTATCACATTATTAGGTAGATCTTCATCTAAACAAACTTCACTAACTGGACATGGGACTTTTCTTAAAAAATCTTCCTTTCCTTCATCATTACATGTTGAATCATAAGCTATACTATTAATTTTATAAAACATTGTTTGACATGCTTTATTCCTATCTATTAATGAAGAATTGCCATAGTAGCCAAGAAAATATCCTCTATCAAGGAGTGCAAATGTATATGTTTTAGATACATGTCCATCTGAAGATATGTTCCCAAAGACATAACCTTGAGTCTCTAATTGATTCTGTAGTAAAGTCTTTTGAAAGCCAAACTTTGTGATAAAATGAAAAAATTGCTGTCCAGTATCCCATGTTCCTTGAATCCTGAGAAGCTCAACTGAAAGAAAGGAGTGGATAAAAACAGTGAGTGTGAAAACTCCAATCATTCTGTTCCATATCTTCAGTAGGATTTTTCAATAAAAAATGTCCAAAGAGTTATTTGGTTCATCACATAAGACTATCAAACACTTTAAGTCAAAGCTGAGATGAGCAATTATCTGTAATACGTTTTCTGTTATTTCTTTCCTAAGGTACTACAGTTGAAAGACAGAAAGTCAGGACGAAACCGAAAAAAATATCTTTCGTGCGAGCGAAAATTCCATTTATAAGGATCACCATTTACATTTCTAGAAGAAGAGTTTTGTTCATCGTCCTATTGAAGTTTTCCTCAACCAAAGCGCTTGAGTGCTAAAAACTATTTATAGTTCGGAATCATTGACACTTTTGCACCATTGGTATTATCCTTTTGTATAATAATTTACTTTAGGCCCGATGTAAAAAAAGAAAAAAAGAAAGCGGAGTAACAAAAAGAAAAGAAACAAACGCTTAGACCAAGGAATTTTATTTCTAACCACCGAAATATGAAGCCGACGGTATAGAGAAGTACCTTCAATAAGTAAATTAGCCAAAATACGATGAGCCTGCTAACAACAACTGGGTATGGGTAAATGTGATCACATCTAAAATGGTACTGCCTACGGTGTGAAAATTGTTGCCAAAAGCCTAACAGATTCATTATTTTTGACTAGCCAAAGCGTTCTGAAATATTTACATCAATTTGGCCTGTAGTAGCATCTTACTTTAATATCGTCCAAAATGTCTTTATTAAGCCTTTAAAGTGAAGTCCCTTGAAATCACCGAAGTATTGCAAGGAAGAAAAACAAATGTACTAGTCAAAACTTCTATTCAGAATACTTTACTGTAATGATTGTAAATTATTCTTAATAAAACTTTCGAATGCGATTTATTTTCGTAGTTAAAAATTCTAACTTTACTGGATTTTCGGATTATTTAAAATGAGGGAATATACTCAGTTTACATGAACAATTGATAGATATCTTTGAAATAAAAGTGTGAGCAAAATGAATGAACTTTTAGAAGTTTTGTGAGTTGAGGGTGCAAGAATATGTTTAAAAATTAATATTAAGACGACAAAGTCACTAAGGCTAGGAATAAATGAAGATGAAAAGGTGACATTCCCTAACGAAAAGAATCATCTGATGGACCGCTTCACTTACCTTGGTAGTATTATTAGCAAAGGCAGTATGGGCAGTGAAGATGTTAAAAGTATAATAGCTAAGGCTCAGGGTGTGTTTTCAGAGTTTAAAAAAGTTTGGAAAAATAGGAGGATAACTCTGCAAACCAAGATCAGAATTTCAGAAGCTACAGTGATGACTGCTCAAATTTGGCTCCAAAGAATGGGCACTCCAAAAAGCGGATGAAGATTTGCTAGATGTTTTCCAGAGAAATGGCCCACGGATTGTTCTGGGTACCCGGCTGACGGACCGTATTTCAAACAGTAGGCTGTAAAAAAAGTGTGGTTCAATGCCACTTTTAAAGGCTATAACGAGAGAAAGGTTGAGATGGCTATGCCTCGTTCTGCGGCTGAAGAACGACAGATTGCCAAAGATGGTCCTTCTTGGCCAACCGTCTAGGGCTAAACGGAAAACAGGTCGTCCGCGGTTGGGGTGGGTGGATGTCATAAAGAAAGAAAGATTTAAAGGAAATGGGAACTTCTTGGGAGTGTATAAAGAGGGAGGCTTTGAGTAGATTGGGATGGAGGAACGTGCGTAGCTGTGTTGGCCTCAGGCAGCTTGGTGACGTGAAGAGTTGTTAGTAATAGTAGCAGTACAATGGGCAAGCCATATGTAGTTAAAAAACGAGTTAATACAAATAATAATAAAAAAATAAATACAAAAGATGTTTAACAATTTATTGAAAAAATAATGGTTTTAGGTAAACAAAGACGAAAAGTGGGTCAGAAGTAAGAGCTCCAAATAGGGTGAAAATTTAGCTTTTGAATGTCAATTATTGATATGCTTGTTTGAAACAATGAGAAAATTTACCTATTATGTATTTAAACCGATTTAAAAAAATCAAATCAAAAAAAGTAACTGCCTATATTTGTTTGAAGACTCAAAATAACAAAATGCAAATTCAAAAATAACAAATACAAAAGACAGTTAAAAATTCATTGGAAAAAGGGGCAAGATTTAGCTTCTGAATATCCATCATTAAAAAAAGAACAATTTCTGAGAATGGAGAAAAATACTTAGCGTTTGAAATCACAAGTACGTTTACTTATTTTGCATGTAAACCGACCATCAAAAAGAAAATTCAGGTCAAAAAAGTAACCATGCCTATATTCCTCTAAAGACTTATTACTATGAATCCCTTGATTCCTGTTCATTTTTAGTTACTAATGGATCTTATTTTGATAAAATTAGCATTTTCTTATTAGACGGATCTCAGTTTACTAACAATTCGAAAGCCGTGAAATCTTTACAATACGACTTGAAACGTGGACAGCAGGGGATAATATCACTAAAAAAAGAAGCTTATTCGATGACAAAATATTTGAGAAGCTGTTGCTACTAAAAGCAAATTCACAACTACATTTCCTACTCCAAATCAGTTTGACATTCATATTTAATCTAGTAATGTCAATCATACATTGACATGCTTTATTCGAAGTGCGTCTGAAGGAAAAGCAGACAATAAATAATGCGAAGTGTCTAGCCTAGTCTTGACTGGCATTATTCACCCTGCCAGCAGCATTTTTTTTAGGTGAATTAATTTTGGACAGCCGCCTGTGATTGGACGGCCTTCTAATATTTCGAAGGCTATAATTGGCTATCGAGTCAAAGCCCGCCCTGTTCATAACAGGGTAAATAATGTCAATCAAGATGAGCCTTTTGGGTATTTAAATACAGGAAAACTCTCCCTTGGTGCCAATTAAAAAAAAATAGAGGGAGGGGGCAATTTTTTTTTCTTTCAATGAAAATACCAAAAAGGTATTACAAAATATACTACCCCATTGGGAATGACTAAATGCAAAATAATTAGTTCGGCTAGTACTTGTAAGAGACTATTCACGTATATTTTTCGTCAAGTCCTTAGTTTTCATGTTTAGCTAGTTTTTAAGTATTTGTTACAACATTACTTAAAACTGGAAAAAGGCAAATCTTTACCTTTACGTCCACAAGGACGAGTGGTGAAGTAAGAGGGGGTTTGCTTATATAAAACAATAAATTAACTGCATATTGTTTAACGGTTTTATTTGATTATATATAAGAACTTATATATATATAAGAGAGTTAAACAATAGTAGGGGGAGAGGTAGTACCACCGTGCGAACAACGGGACAAACAAGAAGACAACCAATCAGTGGAATAGAATCCGTGTACGAACAAGATCAACGACCGGGACATGTGACATCATCAGATAAGGAAATTTCACATCGTGAATATTCTTATCAGGGAGTTAGAAATACTGACGGGATAAGATATCTGTTTGACACAATTTCTCCATGAGACATGTTTATAAATTTGGAAGGTTTCATAGGAATTTAAAATGTATCTGTGCATACTTGCCAGAACATAGGAAACGTCAGAGATTAATTGACATTTGAGGGGATTTGAAAGTAGAAACAGAAGGGTAAGGCATCTCAGGGAATGCTAACTCAATTAAGAGATAAATAATAATTTTTATTTTGGTGGTTCTCGACTGTTTTCTGTATAATACATAAGTACCATTTAAGCAGCGTTGTCAATATAAAATATGCTTTAACATTCTAGGATACTAAAAAGTTGATACTAATAAAGAAATTCAGAACAATCTTTAGAAAACAACTCATGAGACGATTATGAGTATGAACCATCAAGGACTGAAACCACCAAGGACTTCAACCTCCAAGGTTCCCTCTCCGCAACCTCCAAGGAGCCCCCGCTCCCTTCCCCACCAACTTTTTCGGCCCATCTCCCCATTTTTTTATACTTTTTTGAAGGGTATTCTTTTAACATGATTATTTTATTTCGACTTTTTTTTTTACATGTCTTAGAATGAACTTAGAGTGAACTTATAGCACAATATGAAATTAGTGAGATGATTATAGGTTTGAACATCAAGCACCGCAACCACCAATAACCCTAGCCACCAAGGACCTCAACCTCCAAGGTCCCCTTTCCTCAACCTCCAAGGGGCCCCCTCCCCCAACTATTTGGGCCCATCCCCCATATTTTTTTTACACTTTTTTGAAGTTTATTTTTTTAAGATGATAATTTTATTTCAACTTTTTTTTACATGTCTTAGAATGACATAAAACATACTTAAAGCATAAAAAATTCACTTTTAAGCTAGATTTCTTAACGTATGTAGATGTATGTTGCCTCAAACCTATGATGTGGGGTGCATGGTTTACTATTTCGCACTTTTATGACCTAGGTTTCTTAGCCTGTCGTAGGTGTGTGTTGTCTGAAATCTATGATTTGGAATGTTTGGTTTACTATTTTAGATTTTTCTTAGCTAGGTTTCTTAACCTTTCGTGGATGTGTGTTGCATGAAACTCATGATTTGGGATGTCTAGTTTTCTACTTTGGACTTTTCTGAGCTAGATTTCCTAACCTTTCGTAGGCCTATGTCTGGTTTTATTAATAATATTTGGTTTTCTAATAAAGTTGGGTTTTAATTTTCAGAAATAAGAAAATCCATGTTTAAATACATCTGATGATTTTATTAATAGTATTTGATTTCCTCTAATAATTGGGTACATTTTTGAATAATTGTTTAGTAAAGTCGGGTTTTAGTTTTCAGAAATATGATCATCCCACTTTAAAATACATCTGATTTTATTAAAAATATTTTCATAGCTAGGTTTCTTAACCTTTCATAGGTGTTTGTCTGGTTTTATTAATAATATTTGATTTTCTAATAAAGTTGGGTTTTAATTTTCAGAAATAAGAACATCCATGATTAAAATACATCTGATTTTATTAATAACATTTTCTTAGCCCAGTTTCTTAACCCTTCGTAGGTGTATGTCTGGTTTTATAATATTTGATTTTCTAATAAAGTTGGGTTTTAATTTTCAGAAATAAGAACATCCATGTTTAAAATGCATCTGATTTTGTTAATAATATTTGATTTCCTTTAATAATTGGGTACATTTTTGCATATTTTTTTAATAAAGTTGGGTTTTAGTTTTCAGAAATATGAACATCCCAGTTTAAAATACATCAGATTTTATTAATAACATTTTCTTAGCTAGGTTTTGCTAACCTTTCGTAGGTGTATGTCTGGTTTCATTAATAATATTTGATTTTCTAATAAAGTTGGGTTTTAATTTTCAGAAATAAAAGCATCCATGTTTAAAGAACATCTGATTTTATTAATAACATTTTCTTAGCTAGGTTTCTTAACCTTTCCTAGGTGTATGTCTGGTTTTATTAATAATATTTGATTTCCTAATAAAGTTGGGTTTTAATTTTCAGAAATAGGAACATCCATGTTTAAAATACATCTGATTTTATTAATAGTATTTGACTTCCTTTAATAATTGGGTACATTTTTGCACATTAAAAAAAATAAAGTTGGGCTTTAGTTTTCAGAAATATGAACATCCCAGTTTAAAATACATCTAATTTTATTAATAACATTTTCATAGCTAGGTTTCTTAACCTCTCGTAGATGTGTGTTGCATGAAACTCATGATTTGGAATGTCTAGTTTGCTATTTTGGACTTTTCTGAGCTAGATTTCCTAACCTTTCGTAGGTGTATGTATGGTTTTAGTTTTCAGGAATAAGATCATCTATGTTTGAAATGTATCTTATTCTGTTCATAATATTAGATTTATTTTAATAATTGGGCGCATTTTTTCATACTTTTAAAAATTAATTTGGGTGTTATTATTCCGAAAGATGGACATTCCACTTTAACATACATTTTGTTTTATTAACAACATTTTCTTAGCTAGGTCCCTTAACCTTTCTTAGGTGTATGTCTGGTTTTATTAATAACATTTGATTTTCTAATAAAGTTGGGTTTTAATTTTCAGAAATAAGAACATACATGTTTAAAATACATCTAAATGTTCAAGTTCTCTTCTGAATTTTCTTAAAGAAGAGAAAAAGTCAGTTCAATTCTGAATTTTACCAACGACGAGTTACAGTTTAATTCTAATTTTTCCAAAGAAAATAAAAAAAAGCTTCCACTTCACTTCTTAATTTAGAAAAGACATAAAATAAATTTTAAGCTCCGTTCTAAATTCTTCCGTAGAAGATAGAACAAGTTATACTATTGTTGTGAATATTCTCCACGAAGATAAAAAGTTGCACTTTAATTCTAAAACTTTTCAACGAACTGAAGAAAAATTCCAGGTATCTTCTGAGGTTTCCCAATTAAAAAGAAATAGTTTAAAGATTAATTCTAAGTTGTTCCAAGAAAGTAAAAAGGTTCCACTTCAGTTCTGATTTTTCTCAAAGAGATGAAAAAATTTAAAGTTCTTTTTCAAATTTTTCATAGAAGACAGAAAAAGTTATACGTTGATCGTGAATATTCGCCAGGAAGATAAGGAGCTCCACTTTATTTCTGAGTTTTCTCAAAAAAGTACAAAATTGTTCAAGTTCTCTTCTGAATTTTCTTAAAGAAGAGAAAAATTTACCTCAATTCTGAATTTTACCAAAGAAGATTTACAGTTCAATTCTAGTTTTTCCAAAGAAAATAAAAAGCTTCCATTTCAGTTCTGAATTTCCCAAAGACATAAAAAATTTAAAGTTCTGTTCCAAATTGTTCGTAGAAGATTGAAAAAAGTTATACCTTGTTTGTGAATATTCGCCATGAAGATAAGGAGCTCCACTTTAATTCTGAATTTTCTCAAAGAAGTGCAAAAATGTTCAAGTTCTCTTCTGAATTTTTCCAATTAATATGGACTAGGATACGTGCACGCACGTAACCTAGTCTAAATTAATTGAAAAAATTAGAATTGAACTGTAACTCCTCTTTGGTAAATTTCAGAATTGAGCTAACTTTTTCTCCTCTTTAAGAAAATTCAGAAGAGAACATGAACATTTTTGCACTTCTTTGAGAAAACTGAGTATTAAAGTGAAGCTCCTTATCTTCATGGCGAATATTCACGCTCAAAGTAAAACTTTTTTCTATCTTCTACGAAAAATTTGGAACATAACTTTAAATTTTTTTCAACTCTTCGAGAAAAATCAGAACTGAAGGGGAACCTTTTTATTTTCTTTGGAAAAAATTAGAATTGATCTGTAACTTATTTCTTTTTTATTGAGAAAATTCAGAAGAGAAGTTGAACTTTTCTTCAATTTGTTGAGAAAATTTAGAATTAAAGTGCAACGTTTTATCCTTATGCAGAATGTTCACAATCGTAGAATAACTTTTTTCTATCTTCTACGGAAAAATTTAGAAAAGAACTTTATATTTTTTATGTTTTCTGGAAATTAAGAAGTGAAGTGGAAGCTTTTTAATTTTCTTTGGAAAAAATAGAATTGAAATGTAACTCTTCTTTGGTAAAATTCAGAATTGAGCTAACTTTTTTCTCTTCTTTAAGAAAATTCAGAAGAAAACTTGAACGTTTTTGCAATTCTTTGAGAAAACTCAGAATTAAAGATGAGCTCCTTATCTTCATGGCGAATATTCATGATCAAAGTACAACTTTTTCTATCTTCTATGAAAAATTTGGAACAGAACTTAAAATTTTTCATCTCTTTGAGAAAAATCATAACTGAAGTGGAACCTTTTTATTTTCTTGGAAAAAATTAAAATTGATTTGTAACTTATTTTTTTCACTGAGAAAATTCAGATGAGAACTTGAACTTTTTTTCAATTCGTTACGAAAATTTAGAATTAAAGTGCGACTTTTTATCTTCATGGAGAATATTCACAACCATAGCATAACTTTTTCTATCTTCTACGTAAAATATTTAGAACATAACTTTAAATCTTTTTAGGTGTTTGGGAAATTACGAAGTGAAGCGGAAGCTTTTTTTTATTTCCTTTGGAAAAATTAAAATTGAACTGTAAATCGTCTTTGGTAAAATTCAGAATTGAGGTAACTTTTTTTCTTCTTTAAGAAAATTCAGAAGAGAACTTAAAACATTTAGATGTATTTTGAACATGTATGTTCTTATTTCTGAAAATTAAAGCCCCACTTTATTAGAAAATCAAATATTATTAATAAAACCAGACATACACCTACGAAAGGTTAAGAAACCTAGCTAAGAAAATGTTATTATTAAAATCAGATGTATTCTAAACTGGGATGTTCATATTTCTGAAAACTAAAATCCAACTTTATTAAAAAAATAAACAAAAATGTACCCAATTATTAAAAGAAATCAAATATTATCTACAAAATCAGATGTATTTTAAACATGGATATTCTTATTTCTGAAAACTAAAACCCAACTTTATTATAAAATCAAATATTATTAATAAAAGCAGACATGCACCTACGAAAATTTAAGAAACCTAGCTAAGAAAATATTATTAATAAAATCATATGTATTTTAAACTGTGAATGTTCCTATTTCTGAAAACTAAAACCCAACTTTATTTAAAAAAAACATGCAAAAATGTACCCAATTATTAAAAGAAATCAAATATTATTTACAAAATCAGATGTATTTCAAACATGGATGTGCTTATTTCTGAAAATTAAAACCCAATTTTATTAGAAAGTCAAATATTATTAATAAAACCAGACATACACCGACGAAAGCTTAGGAAATATAGCTCAGAAAAGTCCAAAATAGCAAACTAGCCATCCCAAGTCATGAGTTTCATGCAACACACATCTACGAAAGGTTAAGCAACCTAGCTAAGAAAATGGTATTATTAAAATCAGATATATTTTAAACTGGGATGTTCAGATTTCTGAAAACTAAAACCCAACTTTATTAAAAAAATATGCAAAAATGTACCCAATTATTAAAGGAAATCAAATATTATTAATAAAATCAGATGTATTTTAAACATGGATGTTCTTATTTCTGAAACTAAAAACTCAACTTGATTAGAAAATCAAATATTACTAATAAAACCAGACATACACCTACGAAAGGTTAAAAGATCTAGCCCAAGAAGTCCAAAATAGCAAACGTGACATACTAAACAATGAGTTTCATGTAAGACACACCTACGAATGGTTGCTAAACATAGTTAAGCAAACATTATTCGTAAAACCAGACTCATTTTAAACTATGAATATTCTTATTTCTGAAAACTAATACACAACTTTATTTAAAAAAATACAAAAATGTACCAAGTTATTAAAGAAATCAAATATTATCAATAAAATCAGATGTATTTTAATCATGGATGTTCTTATTTCTAAAAATTAAAACCCAATTTTATTAGAAAATCAAATATTATTAATAAAAATAGACATACACCTTAGAAAGGTTAAGAAGCCTAGCTAGGAAACTGTTATTAATAAAATCAGATGTATTTTAAACTGGGATGTTCGTATTTCTGAAAACTAAAACAAAAATTTATTTAAAAAAAATATGCAAAAGTGACCCAATTATTAAAAGAAATCAAATATTACTAATAAAATCAGATGTATTTTAAACATAGATGTTCTTATTTCTGAAAATTAAAACCCAACTTGATTCTAAAATCAAATATTATTAATAAAACAAAACATACACCTACGAAAGGTTAGGAGATCTAGCTCAGAAAAGTCCAAATTAGCAAACTTGACATCCCAAATCATGAGTTTCATGCAACCCACATCTACGAAAGGTTAAGAAAACCTAGCTAAGAAAATGTTATTAATTAAATCAGATGTATTTTAAACTGGGATGTTCTTATTTCTGAAAGCTAAAACCCAGCTTTACTAAAAAATATGCAAAAATGTACCCAATTATTAAAGAAAGTCAAATATTATTAATAAAATCAGATGTATTTTAAACATAGATGTTCTTATTTCTGAAAATTAAAACCCAACTTGAATCTAAAATCAAATATTATTAATAAAACCAGACATACACCTAGGAAAGGTTATGAAATCTAGCTCAGAAAAGTCCAAAATAGCAAACTAGACATCAAAAATCATGAGTTTCATGCAACAGACATCTACGAAAGGCTAAGATACCTAGCTAAGAAAATGTTATTAATAAAATCAGATGTATTTTAAACTGGGATGTTCTTATTTCTGAAAACTAAAACCCGGCATTACTAAAAAATATTCAAAAATGTACCCAATTATTAAAGGAAGTCAAATATTATTAATAAAATCAGATGTATTTTAAACATGGATGTTCTTATTTCTGAAAACTAAAACCCAACTTTATTATAAAATCAAATATTATTAATAAAACCAGACATACATATACGAAAAGTTAAGAAACTTAGCTAAGAAAATATTAATAATAAAATCAAATGTATTATATACTGTGATGCTCATATTTCTGAAAACTAAAACCTGGCTTTATTAAAAAAATATGCCAAAATTTGTCAAATTGTTAAAGGATATTAAATATTATTCATGAAATCAGTTATATTTTAAACATAGATGCTATTATTTATGAAAATTAAAACCCAACTTTATTACAAAATCAAATATTATTAATAAAACCAGACATACACCTACGAAAGGTTAAGAAACCTAGCTAAGAAAATATCATAGGCAGCGCGCTAGCCCTGCCTAGGTAAAGAACGATGGGGCCACAATGTGTTTTTGGTTTTTCCTCTATACCCGGGCACTTGGAATAGAAGGATTTGTCGTAGAAGCTTCGAAAAGGGCTCATTCGATTGGAGTGTCTAGTGCCCTTTTTAATAGTCGAAAGTTATTGGAGGGCAACAAGCCCCCCCCCCGCCCGTCATTCTCCAAAAGAAATCCAGTCAAAATTTTGAGATAGCCATTTTATTCAGCGTAGTTTATTTTCAGATAGAAAATATCTTTTTTAGGAGGACACTCCCCCACAGTTCTCAGGGCAAGGGTTTTAAGTTATGCCCTGAGGGCATATAAGATCAATGTTGACACAATGTACAGTTTATTATTTTTTTTCTTTAAAGCAGGGTACTTCATATAGAAGGGGTGGTCAGATTTTCATAGAAGGCGTTGTTCAGCGTAGCCATTTTGTTCAGCGTAGTTGATTTACCGATAGAAAATATGTTTTTGAGGAAAACACTCCCCCACAACCCTCAGGGCAAGGGTTTTAAGTTATGCCCTGGGGGCATATAAGGTTTTTATAGAAGGCGTTTTCGTAGAAACTTCAAAAACGGTCATTCAATTGGAAATTAAAAGGGCTAGTAAAGAAGGATGTGGGCACAATGTGTTTTTGGTTTTTTCTCCATACCCGGGCACTTCGTATCGAAGGAGTTGTCGTAGAAACATCGAAAAGGGCTCATTCGATTGGAAATTGGAGTGGCTAGTGCCCTTTTTAATAGTCGAAAGTGATTAAAGGGCAATTAGTCCCCTCCCCCCCGCCCGTCATTCCCCCAAACAAATCCAATCAAAATTTTGTGATAGCCATTTTGTTCAGCGTAGTTGATTTCTAGATAGAAAATATCTTTTTGAGGAGGACACTCCCAGACAACCCTCGGGGCAAGGGTTTTAAGTTATGCCCTGAGGGCAGATAAGATCAATGTTGACACAATGTACTTATTATTATTTTTTTTCTTTAAAGCAGGGCACTTCATATAAAATGGATCGTCATAGAAACTTCAAAAGGGGCTCATTCGATTAGAAATCAAGAGTTCTAGTGCCCTTTTTAATAGTCGAAAGTGATTAGACGGCAACTAGACCCCCCTCCCCGACGCCAATCATTCCCCCAACCACATCCAATCGAAATTTTGAGATAGCCATTTTGTTGAGCGTAGTTGATTTCCAGATAGAATAAATGTTTTGAGGAGGACACTCCCCCGTAACCCTTAGGGCAAGGGTTTTAAGTTATGCCCTGGGGGCATATAAGGTTTTCATAGAAGGCGTTGCCCTAGAAACTTCAAAACAGGTCCATTCGATTGGAAATTCAAAGGGCTAGTACCTTTTTTAATAGTCGAAAGTGATCGGAGGGCAACTAGACCCCCCTCCCACGCCCATAATTCCCCCAAACATATCCAATCAAAATTTTGAGATAGCCAATTTGTTCAGCGTACTTGATTTCCCGATAGGAAATATGTTTTGAGGAGGACCCTCCCCCTGAATCCTCAGGGCAAGGGTTTTCAGTTATGCCCTGGGGGCATATAAGGTTTTTATAGAAGGCGTTTTCATAGAAACTTCAAAAACGGTCATTCAATTGGATATTAAAAGGGCTAGTAAAGAAGGATGTGGGCACAATGTGTTTTTGGTTTTTTCTCCATACCCGGGCAATTCGTATCGAAGGAGTTGTCGTAGAAACATCGAAAAGGGCTCATTCGATTGGAAATTGGAGTGGCTAGTGCCCTTTTTAATAGTCGAAAGTAATTAAAGGGCAATTAGTCCCCCCCCATGCCCGTCATTCCCTCAAACACATCCAATCAAAATTTTGAGATAGCCATTTTGTTCAGCGTAGTTGATTTCCAGATAGAAAATATCTTTTTGAGGAGGACAATCCCAGACATCAGGGCAAGGGTTTTAAGTTATGCCCTGAGGGCATATAAGATCAACGTTGACACAATGTAGAGTTTATTAATTTTTTTTCTTTAAAGCAGGGCACTTCATATAGAAGGGGTCGTCATAGAGACTTCAAAAGGGGCTCGTTCGATTAGAAATCAAGAGTTCTAGCGTCCTTTTTAATAGTCAAAAGTGATTGGAGGGCAACTAGCTCTCCCCCTCACGCCAATCATTCCCCCAAACACATCCAATCGAAATTTTGAGATAGCCATTTTGTTCAGCGTACTTGATTTCCAGATAGAATAAATGTTTTGAGGAGGACAGTCCCCCGTAATCCTTAGGGCAAGGTTTTTAAGTTATGGCCTGGGGGCATATAAGGTTATCATAGAAGGCGTTGCCATAGAAACTTCAAAACAGGCCCATTCGATTGGAAATTCAAAGGGCTAGTACTTTTTCTAATATTCGAAAGTGATCGGACGGCACCTAGACCCCCCTCCCCGTCCAAAAATCCCCCAAACACAGCCAATTAAAATTTTGAGATAGCCAATTTGTTCAGCGTACTTGATTTCCCGATAGGAAATATGTTTTGAGGAGGACCCTCCTCCAAAGCCCTCAGGGCAAGGGTTTTAAGTTATGCCCTGGGGGCATATAAGGTTTTTATAGAAGGGGTTGTCGTAAAAACTTCAAAAAACGCTCATTCAATTGGAAATTAAAAGGGCTAGTGCCTTTTTTAATAGTTGAAAGTGATTTGATAGCGACTAACGCCCCTTTCACGCCCACCATTTTCCAAAACACATCCAATCTAAATTTCTGATATCCATTTTGTTCAACGTAGTTGAACGTTCTGGAAATTAGGTCTTTAAGGATGATACCCCCCTCAGAGCCCTCAGTGCAAGGATTGTAAGTTAATCCCTGGGGGCATATAAGGTTTATATAGAAAGTTGCTGTATAAAATCATAGGCAGCACGATCGCGCTGCCTAAGTAAAGAAATGGGGACATTCAAGAACGAGACAAGAAACGGGGACTAAGTAAAGAGGAGGACACTCCCTCACAACCCTCAGGGCAAGGGTTTTAAGTTACACCCTGGGGGGATATAAGAACGATGTTGGCGCAATGTATTATTTATTGATTTTTTCCTTTAGAGCAGGGCACTTCGTATCGAACAAGTAGTCGCAGAAACTTCGAAATGCGCTCATTCAATTGGAAATTGGAGTGGCTAGTGCCCTTTTTAATAGTCGAAAGTCATTGGAAGGCGACTAACACCCCTCTCACGCCCACCATTTCCCCAAACACGTCCAATCAAAAATTTTGATATAGCCATGTTGTTTAACATAGTTGAAAGGTCAGGAAATTCGGTCTTAGAGGATGAAAACCACCCTAACAGACCTTGAAGTAAGGGTTGTAATTTATGCCCTGGGGTCATATAAGGTTTTTAGAGAAAGCGTTGTCGTTTCCAAAAGGGCTCATTCGATTGGAAATCGAAAGGCCTAGTGCCCTTTTTAACATTCGAAAGTGATTGGAAGGCTGGACATTTTTATAGTAAAGATCGAAGTGGGTATAATGTATTATTTGTTGTTGTTTAGACCAGGGCACTTCGTATCGAAGGAGTTGTCGCGAGAACTTCGAAAAGGGCTCATTCGATTAGAAATAGAAAGGGCTGATGCCCTTCTTAATAGTCGAAAGTGGTTTGAGGGCAACTAATCCCCCTCAAACTCCCACCCTCCCACTCCAACCCACCCATTTCAGCTCTTAAAATTTAACCAAATCAAAATAGCGCAAGGGTTCATTTTGTTCAAGGGTTTATTTTGCCCAAACGTTCATCTACAGCAGCCCAGAGGTCTCCTGTTTATAAATCAATTCAATTATGGAATTCAATCTCACCGGATGTCCCGTTATTTCTGTCTGCAAAGGCAGTTATTCGTCGTGTCTTTCCATTTTAGTAATTTCTCTCTCCTTCGTTTATTTTCCCTGTTTTCTCTTTTCCTAGTGTTTCTCCTTTTTTTTTTTTCCCTTATATATCGTTATTATTTTTTTTTTTTTTTTTTTTTTTTTTTTTTTTTTTTTTTACTGTATGGTAGTGCTTATTCTCTTTAATCTTTATTTCATATATATTGTTTGATTTAGAGTAATATTTACGGTTGTTTTAGTACTTTATTATTGTGTTGTAAGGCCCACAACAAGCCAAGCTTCTTGGGCCAAATAATTTTTCTTTACGTTTGTAATACAGTTTAGTATTAATAAAATGATTGATTGATTGATTGATTGGGTATCCAAGCTATCAAAGAAAGTAAATTTTTTGCGAATGGTATCAAGTTTTCTATTTCAGTTCAACCAGAGGAGGTATGAAAATAAATTAAACAGTACTATTTGTGTCAAGATTTTTAAAAGGGTGTATGTTTTCAGTAATATTTGATTTTCTAATAAAGTTGGGTTTTAATTTTCAGAAATAAGAACTTTACTGAAAATTGACTGCAAAATTTGCATTTTACTGAAAAAATACAAACGAATGTGCATTGTCAGTTTAATATAGATATACTGATATTTAGTCATCAAAATGTTAATATTATTTGATTAATTTAAGTTATAAAAGTAAAAACATGTATATATTTTAAAGTAAAGTGCAAATTTTGTTCTGGCCTTGGGAAAGAACAGGGGTTTTGTGACCAACTTATGTTAATTTCTGCTCGTTTTAAGTTTGACTCGGTTAATTATTGTAAATTCTGTTCGTTTTGGGTTTCATTTATTTATCGATGCTGATTTGGGGTAGTTACACGCTTTGTAGATTATTTGATTTTATTTTTGCTCATTTTTTGTTTAATGGAGTTCTTTACTTTTCTTTGAAAAACTTGTTTTGTGGAAAAATTTCTTTAAATTAATTACTAATAAAATCAGATGTATTATAAACTGGGATGTTTATATTTCTGAAAACAAAACCCCAACTATATTAAAAAAAAAGAAGCAAAAATGTACCCAATTATTAAAAGAAATCAAATATTATTAATAAAATCAGATGTATTTTAAACATGGATGTTCTTATTTCTGAAAATTAAAACCCAACTTTATTAAAAAATGGAATATTATTAATAAAACCAGACATAGACCTACGAAAGGTTAGGAAATCTAGCTAAAAAAAAAACAAGTCCAAAATAGCAAACTAGTCATCCCAAATCATGAATTTCATGCAACACGCCTCTACGAAAGGTTAAGAAACCTAGCTAAGAAAATGTTATTCATAAAGTCAGGTGTATTATTAAGATGTTCATATTTCTGAAAACTAAAACCCAACTTTATTCAAAAATATTCAAAAATGTACCCAATTATTAAAAGATATCAAATATTGTTAATAAAATCAGATGTATTTTAAACATGGATGTTCTTGTTTCTGAAAATTAAAACCCAACTTTATTACAAAATCAAATATTATTAAAATAAAACCTGACATACATCTACGAAAGGTTAGGAAATCTTGCTCAGAAAAGTCCAAAATAGCAAACTATATATCCCAAATCATGAGTTTCATGCGACACACATCTATAAAAGGTTAAGAAACCTAGCTAAGAAAATGACATTAATAAAATCAGATATATTTTAAACTGGGATGTTCATATATCTGAAAACTAAAGCCCAACTTTATTAAAAAAAAATTTTGCCAAAATGTACCCAAGTATTAAATTAAGTCAAATATTATTAATAAAATCAGATGTATTTTAAACATGGATGCTTCATATTTCTGAAAATTAAAACCCAACTTGATTAAAAAATCCTATATTATTAATAAAACCAGACATACACTTACGAAAGGTTAAGAAATCTAGCTAAGAAAATGTTATTAATAAAAGCTGCTGTATTTTAAACTGGGATGTTCATATTTCTGAAAACTAAAACCGAACTTTATTTAAAAAAAAAAATGCAAAAATGTACCCAATTATGAAAAGAAATCAAATATTATTAATAGAATCAGATACAACTTAAACATGGATATCCTTATTTCTGAAAATTAAAAGCCAACTTTATTAGGAAATCAAATATTATTAATAAAACCAGACATACACCTAGGAAGGGTTAAGAAACTTTACTAAGAAAATGTTATTAATAAAATCAGATGTGTAGTAAACACAGAGGCTTTTATTTCTTAAAAATGAAACCAAGCTTGATAAGAAAATCAAATATTATTAATGAAACCAGTCATACACCTACAAAAGGTTAAGAAACTCAGCTAAGAAAATGTTATTAATAAAATCAGATGTCTTTTAAACTGGGATGTTCATATTTCTAAAAACTAAAACCCAAACTTAAAAAAAAAATGCAAAATGTGCCTAATTATCAAAAGAAATCAAATATTATTAATAAAATCAGACGTATTTTAAACATGGATGTTCTTATTTCTGGAAATTAAAACCCAACTTTATTAGATAATCAAATATTATTAATAAAACCAGACATACACCTACGAAAGGTTAGGAATTCTAGCTCAGAAAAGTCCAAAATGCAAACTAGACATCCTAAATCATGAGTTTCGCGCAACACACATCCACGAAAGATTTAGAGACCTAGCTCAGAAAAGTCTAAAATAGTACACCAAACATCCCAAATCATAGATTTCAGACAACACACACCTACGACAGGCTAAGAAACCTACGTCAGAAAAGCGCAAAATAGTAAACCATGGACCCCAAATCATAGGTTTCAGACAACACACATCTACATACGATAAGAAATCGACCTTAAAAGTTAATTTTTTATGCTTTAAGCATGTTTTATGTCATTCTAAGAAATTTAAAAAAAGTTGAAAGAAAATTATCATGTTAAAAAAATAAACTTCAAAAAAGAATAAAAAAATGGGGGACGGGCCCAAAACGTTGGGGGGGGGCCTGGGAGGTTGGGAACAGGGGACCTTGGAAGTTGAGGTCCATGGTGGCTAGGGTCATTGGTGGTTGCGGTCCTTTATGTTCAAATCCATAATCGTCTAACTAATCCCATATTGTGTACTTGTTCATTCTAAGATATGTAAAAAAAGTTGTAATGAAATTATTATGTTAAAAAAATAAACTTCAAAAAAGCATAAAAAATGGAGGGATGGGGCCAAAAAGTTGGGGGGGGGGTCATTGGAGGTTGGGAGAGGGGACCTTGGAGGTTGAGGTCCTTAGTGGCTAGGATCATTAGTGGTTGCGGTCCTGTAAGAAAAAGTTGAAATAAAATTATCAAGTTAAAAAAATTAACTTCAAAAAGTATTAAAAAAATGACGAAATGGGCCCAAAAAGTTGAAGGGAGCCCCTTGGAGGATGGGGTCCTGAGTAGCTAGGGTCATTGATGGTGGTGGTCCTTGATGTTTAAATCAATAATAATCTCACTAATACCATTTTGTGCACATTTTCATGGTAAGACATGTAAAAAAAAAGTTGAAATAAAATTATCATGTTAAAAAAAACTTCAAAAAAGAATAAAAAAATGGGGGAATGGGCCCAAAAAGATGGGGGGGGGGTAGGGGGCTCCTTGGGGGAGAAGAGACCTTGTAGGTTGAGGTCCTGGGTGGTTGCAGTTATTGATGGTTCACACTCATAATCGTCTCACTAGTTGTTTTCTAAGGATTTCCCAGGATTGTCCCGAATTTCTTTATTAGTATCAACTTTTTAGTATACTAGAATGTTAAACCATATTTTATATTGACAACACTGCTTAAATGGTACTTATGTATTATACAGAACACAGTCGCGAAACACACAAAAAAAAAATATGTATCTCTTAATAGAGTTAGCATTCCCAGAGATGCCTTACCTTTTTCGTTTCTACTTTCAAATCCCCTAAAATGTCAGTTGATTTCTGACGATTCCTATGTTCTTACAAGTGTGCACAGATGCATTTTAAATTCCTATGAAACCTTCCAAATTTATATACACATTTCATGGACAAATTGTGTCAAACAGATATCTTGCCCCGTTAGTATTTCTAACTCCCTGATAAGAATATTCACGATGTGAAATTTCCTTATCTGATGATGTCACATGTCCCGGTCGTTGATCTTGTTCGTCCACGGATTCTAGCCCTCTGATTGGTTGTGATCTTGTTCGTACACGGATTCTAGCCCTCTGATTGTATTGTATTGTATCTAGCCCTCTGATTATCTGCTAAAGATGGACATTGCATATGTGACCGAAATATCCAGAGATTTTGTTGTTGTTGTTTCATTGTCAAATAAAAGGATTTGTC
This sequence comes from Artemia sp. Qi Xiang Cuo, assembly GCF_049724085.1. Lineage (NCBI taxonomy): Eukaryota > Metazoa > Arthropoda > Branchiopoda > Anostraca > Artemiidae > Artemia > Artemia sp. Qi Xiang Cuo. Next base: position 47,294,107 of record NC_142796.1, read on the forward strand.
ACAACTGAACTGTTATTTGTACGTCATGAAAAGGCAGTGTGGTCTTCGAAAATACCTACTTCTTCCTTGGGTGTTAAGTCTTCTAAGAGGACTGCTTATTTAATTTTCTACTTCAAATTATTTGTAAATAAACAAGCAGTTTTCGATAGCATAACATAGCTAGAGCACGACAATGCAAGGCTTCATTCTGCACGTCACACTCAAAACTAGTAGAGTTTTGTGCTAGTATTTTGTGCAAGCTAGACTTGAAATCCTTTGTCCGTAAGGAGGGAGGTTGGAGTCCTGATGGCGCTGGTATTTCGGTTTGGAAGAGGGTCAACAGCCTGACTCTGTAAGCTCAGTCAGAGTCGACCTAGCTCTAAATGGGTACCTGGAGAAATCTAGGGGAAGTAAACAAAAAAGGTGTGCGAAAGCACAGGATGACAGGCCCCGAGCCCCCCGTTGCACTTCCAGGCTCAAGGGCAATCAAACGGAGATCAAAGTAAAGTTAAATGCCATGTTATTTTCCCTCACCTTATTCCCACGTTTTTGTTGTAAGCAATTTTCAAGTTTTTTAAAAGATCATCTTAAGCCGGAAATTTTTTATCATAAAATAAATTTTACCAATTAAAATAGGATAATAGACCAATTCCAAACATAAGTGGTCAGTAGACATTAGAAGATCATCAAAAATTAGTACTTGTATTACTATATTAGATTAAAATGTACTTCCAAATGACAAATGACAGACATGAGGGGGATTGATTTTAAAAATCAACTTTTTATCAACACTTTGTAATTTTGAAACGTACTTAATGTCAAGAGGCTATTATACAGAGGTGTACCAGGGCTAGGGTAGTTGAGAGAGACACGAACTTACATTGCGTGCGCCCCTTGTGCCCCGACCCCAAATTTTTTAAATTGACTAATACCATCATCCTTTATTTTTTAAATGTATATAATATCAAGAGCCTACTAAACGGTAACGCATAATTTACAGGTGCTTTATTTCGTTTTCAAGTCTGTTTCGTTCAAAATGGCAGCTATGAATCGTGCAAGTAGGCGAAGAAAACAGGCACATAAATTCACTTTGCCAGCACCTATGGTACTCCACTTCCCAAATTTTTTCATCACAAAAATTAGTACTAACCATCAAAATCATCAATTGACACAGCTACTAGCTGATTAATATAATAATAAACAGAGCGAGTTGTTAATATTCTTAAAGTGTTCATATCAATTAGACAGCAACCTTCGACATTGGTTTCGGATAATACTCATAATGTTATGTATAGTAGTTAAAGATCGAAACCTGACACATAAAAAAAAAAAAATGCACATAGACTGGAACTTTGAATATAAAGACTATAATTAGATTTAAAGTATATGCTTTAATGTTTTAAATTTTAAGGGCTATATTAAAAATCTTAAATCAATTGATGATCAAAATTCAACATTAAAACAAGAACCTAATGCGAAAATTAGAAAAAAGGAAGCAGAAATTAATTCTAGGGTTCCAAGTAAATACAACTTGAAAATGCGAAAATGACAACTCTGAAATTGGTGTTAAAGTATAACCTAAATGTTAAACAACATATTTTGAATTTTAAGTCCTATGTTAAAATTTCTGTATTAATTGGAGAACAACCTTTGACATTAAAAAAAAACTTCATGTACAAATTAGAAAAAAGGACGCAGAAATGAATTTCAGGGTTTGAAGTGCACACAACTTGGAACTAAGAAAATAAATACTCCAAAATAGGTTTTAAAGCATATCCCTAAATGCTAAACAACATATCTTAAAATTTAACACCTATATTAGAATCCCTATATTAATTGGAGGACAATCTTTAACATTAGAAAAAGAACTTAATATCATAATATAAAACTAATGTCCATGGAACATTGTCAAGAATAAAGGTAAAACTGATCCAACAACAAGACAAACCAACTCTGTCTTAGTGAAACCATTTTTTTCTCTTCTAGAAGAATCTCGACTAGACGAATGAGATCCGCCCCCGTAAGCGATTTCTGGTAGCACGTGAACTGCGGCTACGTATAAAAACGTACCAGCACTAAATAACATTGCGATCGCAGTACCATTGACGGACGATAATGTGGCCTTGCCCTCCTAGAATAAAAAAAACGATTTGATAATATTAAAATTAGCAAGTTTAAAACCATAAATTTTTCAAGTATAATTGTTGGCTAATATGATGTTTCAAGAAATCAATTAAAGAAAGTTTTTCCCCAAAATAAATTTTTCAAGGAAAAGTAAAGAACTCCTCTAATCAAAAATGAGCTAAAATAGAATCAAATAATCTACCAAGCGCAAAACTACAACAAATTATTATCAATAAATAAATGAAACCCAAAACGAAAAGAAATTACAATAAATAACAGAGTCAGACTCAAAACGAGCAGAAAATAACATGATTAGGGCTCACAACCTCTACGGCATCTCAAGGCCAGATCATAATTTGTACTTTACTGGACAAAAGCAAATACAAATGAATAAGTATTGTCAATTTAATATACATATGCTGATATTAAATCTCTAAAATCTTAATAATTTTTGATTTAATAAAATTGTAAAAGTGGAAACATTAAAAAAAACTTATATTCAATAAAGTGTAAATTATGTTCTGGCCTTGAGAAGGCATAAGGGTTGTGAGTCCTAATCATGTTAATTTCTGCTTGTTTTGAGTTTGAATTGGTTATTTATTGTGATTTCTGTTCAGTTCTGTTCATATTTATTGATGTTGATTTGTGGTAGTTTTACGCTTGGTAGATTATTTGATTCTATTTTTGCTCATTTTTGTTTTAATGGAGTTCTTTACTTTTCCTTGAAAAAATTATTTTGTGGAAAAAGTATTTTCAATTAATTTCTGTTCATTTTATCACTGAGGGTAAAACTATCTGAACATGATACCCCTGAGGTTTCCTCTTGATACAATAATATGTTCTAAAAATATTGCTGATATGCCCGTATCAGCAATCTGTTTGAACATAATATGCTTTGATTTAGTCCAACGTTTCCCCTGAACGTTTCCTCACCTGTTTATTTCAATACCCTCAGCCTCGGTAGTACCCGCCACAGAAGTAGTAGTTTTAGTGATAATAGTGGTAGTAGTTGTAATAGCAGTAGAAGCAGCGAAAGTTGTAGTAGTAGAAGCGTGCAAATATTGCCTCTTTGGTCAACTGATCATCTCCCTTATCATTTCCCTGAAAGTCCCAAATTAATATACTCAGTCATTTCTGAGTTACGCCTTATTGACAACCCATATACACATAACATGTTTTGATTTATTTCAACACTCCCCTCAACATTCCCTGAAAGACTCACCTTAGTGCCCTCCGTATTTTGGGGAAGCAGTGGTCAAACATGAATATCTTTTCTCAATGTCATATACTATGTGTAAACAATGAACAAATTGCCTAACTTACAGCCCTTGCCCTGAGGCCTCGGGGGGTTGACATCCCCAAAAGCACAAATACTGAACCTTTCAACAATACTGAAAAAATAGATGTCCCAAATGTGTGTTTGAAGGTTTGTTTTTGGGAAATGATGGGCAAGGGGATGAGGGGGGAGCTAGTTGCTCTCAAATCACTTTTGACTCTTAAAATGTGTATTATAACTCTCAATTTCAAATCAAATGAGCCCCAGCTGAAGTTTATACAACAAGTCATTCCAAAAAACCTTATATGCCCCCAGAGCATAACTTACAACCCTTGCCCCAGGCTCTGGGGGGTTGTGTCAACCCTAGAGGCATTGTTATAGGCTTTTTGGGCTATTTTAAACAAAATGGCTATCTCACAATTTCAATCAGAGGTGTTTGGTGAAAAGAGGGGTAGTCAGGGGGGGCGTCTAGATGCCCTCCACCACTTTTGACTCTTAAAAGGGAACTAGGACCAATTTTCAACCAAATGAGACTCCTCTAAAATTAATACAAACATCCCTTCCATAAAAACCTTAAATGCACCGGGGCCATACCTTACAATCCTTGCCCCGTAGCTCTGGGAGTTTGCTTCGACCCCAAAAGCCTTGTTATATGATCTTTGGAAATTTTATTTTGAATAGAATTACTTTCTCAAAATTCAAATTGGATGCATTTCGGGACAATACGACCTGTATGTGGGGGGGGGGGGGGGGTTAGCTGACCTCCAATCACTCTTACTCTTAAAAAAAGACTGGAAATTTTAATAACCAATCCAATGAGCCACTTCAAAGTTTATACGACAACCCTTTCTATAAAAAACTTATGTACCCCCGGGGCACAACTTACAACCCATGCTCTGAGGACCGTGGGAAAGGGGTGGTCATCTTCAAATGCATAATTTCCGGAGTTTTCAACAACGCTGAACAAAATGGCTATCTCAACATTTTAATTGGATGTGTTAGGGGAAATGATGGGCGTCAGGGGGGCTGGTTACCCTCCAATCACTTTAGACTATTAAAAAAGACACTAGTACGTTCAATTTCTAACCGAATGAGCCCTTTTTGAAGATTCTACGACAACTTCTCTACAAAGTACCCTGGTCTAAAAAAAAAAAAAAAACCAAAAAAAACACAAACCCACCCCAAATATATACCACAACAAAAAAAAAAGATAATACATTGTGCCAACATCGTTCTTTACTTAGATTATTTGAAAAAAAAATACGTTTTCTAAAGAGTTAAAGAGGCTGAGTCAAAAGTTCGAACCTTAAAACGTACAAAGATTAGGAGGTACAGTTGGGGGGGGGGGCTGCCGCCCCCCAAACCCCCGCTTTTGCAGCCTCTTTTGTTAAGATCTTTTAAGTCATGTAGCCTGCAAAAAGTTGGTCGTAGCAACACGAATGAAACTGTTTCAACGGCACTTTTTTTTTAATCTTCAGAGAATTTAGCAATGACAACTCAGTCTGTTACAGTTATAACTACAAACTTGTCTCTGTGCCAGGTATAGTTATGTATTCAGTGTGATTATGTATGATGGAAAAATAGATGAACCTGAACCTACCTGAAACTAAACTGCTTGTTTATGCTGAGCCCTTCTTCTGTTCCCTGTTTTTTCTGTTCAAACTTGTTAAGTTCACCACATTATAGCTTGTTATCGGTTAGGTAAAAATTACCTGTAAAAAATCCAGCAAACAGGCTCAGTACTGTTTCTAATCAAAGAGATGCAATAGGATGTTCTTACGGTAAAAAATTCAATCAGACTTAGTTCGTGTTGCAAAGCATTTCTTTGCAAAGGAAAAAGCGGGGGTTGAGGGGGGCGGTAGACGCCCAAAATAAAAATCTTTAAAAAAGAGGCTGCAAAAGTGAGGGGGTTGGGGGGCGGCAGCCCCCCAACTCTACCTCCTAATCCCTGTACGTTTTAAGGTTCGAACTTGTGACTCAGCCTCTTTAACTCTTTAGAAAACGTAGTTTTTTTTCAAATAATTTCTGCACGTATTTTTACAGTTTATTACTTATTATTGCTTGATTAACTGTTAGCTGATCGTGTCAGGAGTTAAAGTTGGGGGGCTGCTGCCCCCCAAACCCCCCGCCTTTGAAGATTCTTGTGTTAAGGCTTTTAATTCCCGAATACTCAAATCAAATGCACAGTAAGATTTTCTTTTTTCAACTTTTCTTTGAGCATGTGGGTATACGGCATCTTATCAAAAGCAGGGGAGACTTGCCTGTAAGCTGAAGGCCGACTGTGATACTCTTCTGGAGATGTCTATTGAGCCGAAGAATTTAAAAGATTGGATTTGAAAAAGAAACTGAGTTTATTTTTTAACTTTAAATTTAAGAGATACTACTTTAAATTCAATATATAAAACATTTACTATGACGGGGAATCGAACCCGGGTCTTCCGCATGACAGACAGGAATAGTGACCACTGTGCTATAAGAGACTCTTGCTGAGTTATTTTTATTGGTTCGGCAACAGAAAAAAACCAAACGGTTTTTTTTGTCGAAGTCTCTGCAATCTATTTTCGACGCAAGCAAATACAAAGTATGATTTTCGTTTTTCGACAAAAAAACTTCTGGGAAAGAGCTGGAATTTTTGGAAGCTTGCAGTCGGTCTTGTCATGTTAAGAGGACTTTTTTGATCTAATTTAATAATGAAATACTATGCTTTTAGGAATTTCAAAAATTAACATGGGCTCTTATGGGAAAACGAGGTTTTTCGTAAATGTAAATTCGGGGGAAAATTTTTTTGTCTGAAAATATCAAAAGGCGCTAACAGGTCAAACTCCTCTTCGAATGAGTCCTCATTCACCCGGATACGTTGTCAACTGTGGCCTGTAGGCGTGGCTGATAAAAAAAAACTTGATGAACATTAAAAAACATTTGGAAAACAGGAGTCATCGTATTGAGCTGAAAATTTTGAGGATAAGCTCCCAGGTCCTAGGAAAGCTTATCCTATAAATTTCAGCCCGATCGGACAGCGTGAAAGGGGGGCTGTGGTGGGAGGGTCGAAACTTCCGGCCCACTTTCCTCCTTGAAAAACGAGGTTTCTCGTAAATGTAAATTCGGGGGATAATTTTTTCGGTCTGAAAATATCAAAAGGCCCTAACAGGTCGAATTCCGCTTTGAATGAGTCCTCATTCACCCAGATCTGTTGCCAACAGTGGCCTGTAGGCGTGGCCGATAAAAAAAATAACTTGATGAACATTAAGGGGCTATATTTGGTTTTTGGAAAACAGGGAAGGAGAGATCGGATTGAGCTGAAATGTTAAGGGTAAGCTCCCAGGCCCTAGGAAAGCTTATCCTATAAATTTCAGCCCGATCGGACAGCGTGAAAGGGGGGCTGTAGTGGGAGGGTCGAAACTTCCGGCCCACTTTCCTCCTTGAAAAACGAGGTTTTTCGTAAATGTAAATTCGGGGGATAATTTTTTCGGTCTGAAAGTATCGAAAGGCCCTAAAAAGTCAAATTCCAGTTTGAATGAGCCCTCATTCCCCCAAATCTGTTGCCAACTGTGGCCTGTAGGCGTGGCTGATATAAAAAATAACTTGATGAACATCATATGGCTATATTTGGTTTTTGGAAAACAGGGAAGGAGTGCTCGGATTGAGCTGAAATTTTGAGGATAAGCTCCCAGGCCCTAGGAAAGCTTATCCTATAAATTTCAGCCGGATCGAACAACATTAACGGGGGGCTGTGGTGGAAGGGTCGAAACTTCCGACCCACTTTCCCCCATGAAGATAAAGTTAGAGGGGGTTGAAGCTTTGCATGTTTCTTAGTTTCAGCTTAGGCTACAAAATGCGATTACCGCCGTCTCTCTGCGATCGCTAGGACCGGAAATCGCTTAACATTGTGGTGGGTCGCCTCTTTAAAGAGACACAAGTGTGCCTCCTTGATTAAATAAAAAAAAACAAGTTTTTTCAACTGAAAGTAAGGAGCAAAACTAAAACTTAAAACGAACAGAAATTATTAAGTATATAAAGGTGGTTGCCGCCTCCTCAACACCTCGCTCTTTGCGCTAAAGTTTTTTTTAGTACTTTTAAAAAAGCGTCTTATTGTTCTAATTAAATGGCCATAGTGTTTCAGGGGTCATTATTAAATATTTGCGACAAACTCCAAACTTCAGAGCTAAGAGTAAAGTTTTAAGTAGCGGGAAACCCCCTTTATATACGTAATAATTTCTGCTCGTTTTAAGTTTTAATATTGCTCCTTACTTTCAGTTGATTTGTTTTATTAAATTTAATTTCTGATCGTTTTTTAAATAATATCAGGAAATCTGGCCCCACTTCCATGGAGAAACCCCCTCTCACTGAAATATCCTCTAGACAATTCAATCCCGGTGAAAATTTACTGCGGACAAATACTCTTAATCACTCCGTGCGTAAAATTGAGACGGAAAAGAGAAAGCAAGACATACATGTATAAGAATTCTGGCAAATTCCCCCAGTGTATAGTTTCCCTTGACAAGTTCACTCCCTGGAATCTTCCCTCCCCACGGAAAATTTCCCCGTGGAAAAACCCCCAGCGGGAAATTTGTCCCCCCCACCCGAAAATGTATGCCAACATCCCAATAACAAATATGATGCGCAAATAATGGGGAATTTTTTAACTTAAAGACCTTTCCCCTGGGACTTTGGATGGGGGGTCATGTTATATCCAAAGGCATAGTTATTGGGCCTTTCAACTATGATGAACAAAATGGTAATCTCAAAATTTTGATCAGACAGTTTTGGGGAAAAAGGGCGGGGGAGGAGGCCTAGTTGAAAAAGGTCATACCCAAACTCTTGTTTGTGGTGATTTTTGTTCGTTTCAAGCTTGATTTACATATTCAATTTAAGTTACACTCGTTTTAAGAATTATTTATTGATTTACAATAATATCTATTGTATGTTTTTTTGCATTGATTGTTTATTTAATTTCTGTTCGTTTCTAGATTCAATTACACTTCAATAGGAAAATATTTTTTTCGCTTTAAGCTTTATATTCATATTCAATCTAAGCATTACTCGCTTTAAGATCTGTTTATTCATTTATATTATTACTTGTTGTATGTTTTTGCTATGATTGTTTATTTAATTTCTGTTTGTTTTGGGTTTCATTTATTCTTTAATAGTAATTTCTGGCCGTTTTGAGTTTGAATCTTAAAAGGTATTTGTATCTGCTGAGCTTAAGTTTAAAATGGCCTTTACTTTTCTTTGAAAAACTTATTTTTCGCCCGGAAAGTCTTTTTTTAAATAATTTTTGTTCGTTATTGATTGCAAAAAATTTCAAGTTTTAAAAATTTCCTCATTTCAAAATAAAGCTTAAAAAAAAAAATAATCAAGTATTCATCGAAGTAACAAAACTGATATCAAAGTAACAATATAAAAGTGAAATAATTGGCTTGTGTCAACCTCGGAGTTTTTATTATGTGATGTTTGAACTATTTTTAACAAAATTTTTATCGGATGGGTTTGGGGAAAAATGGCGTGGGAGGACTACATTGAGATTCGGTCTCTTTTGTCTCTTTAAAAATGAACTAGAACTTTCTATTTTCAATCAAATGAGCCCTCTCTGAAGTTTATACGAGTATCACTTCTATAAAAACCATATATCCCCAGAGTATAACTTACAACGGCTATCCCTGGGCCCTGGGGGGTTGTGTCGAACCTGGAGTTTTAATATCTGATGGTTGAAATATTTTTAACAAAATGGTCACCTGAAATCTTTATCGGATGGGTTTATAAATCCGATAAACTCAAAGGCGTGGAGGGCGGGAGGGGCTAGTTGCCTTCTGATCTTTTTTCATTTTGAGAAAATGAACAACAACTTTTAATTTCCATTCAAATGAACCCTCTCTGAAGTTTATAGGAGCATACCTTCCATAAGAACCATATATGCCCCCAGAGCAGAGCAATACTTACAACGCCTGCCAAGGCCCTGACGGGAGGGGGGGGGGGTTTGTCAAAACAGGAGTTTTTCTTATCTGATCTTTGTACTATTTTTAACGAAATGACCATATGCAAGGAAGTTTTTGTTATATGATCTTTGAACGATTTTTAACAAAATGGCTATCTCAAATTTTTTTTTATCGGATGTATTTGGGGAAAAGGGCTGAGGCGGGGGGGGGCAGTTGCCCTCTGATCACTTTTGACTCTTAAAAGGGCACTACAACTCTCGATTTCCAATCGAATGAGCCCACTTTGAAGTTTATACGACGATCCCTTCTAAATGAAGTGCCTCTGGGAAAAAAATAAATTGAGTGTGGGGGGAGGCTAGCTGCCCTCCAATCTATAAAATATCATTGGAGTATATTTTATATCATCAGATATAAAATATCTGGTATTTTTTGTGAATTTTCTATGCACTGTCTATTAAAAAGGATTTTATCCCTATTTTGAACTTTTATTCTATCGACTCTTAAAAAGTGAATTATAATTATCAATTTACAATCAAATGAGCCCTCTAGGAAGTTTATACGAGCAGCTTCCTTAACAACCATATATGCCCCCAGGGCATAACTTAAAACACCTACCCCCGAGCCATGGGGGGCTGTGTCGACACCTGAGTTTTCATGTTATCAGAACTTTGAACTGTTTTTAACAAAACATCTATCCCAAAATTTTTATCTGATGCATTTAGGGCGTGGTGGAGAGGGGGGAGGGGCTAGTTGCCCTCTGATCTCTTTTGACTCTTAAAAGTGGACAAGAGCTTTCAATTTCCAATCAAATGAGCCCTCTCCGAATTTTATACGAGCATCCCTTCCATAAGAACTATATATGCCCCTAGAGCATTACTCATAACGCCTGCCTCCGGGCCCTGGCAGGTTCCGTCAACACAGGAATTTTTCTTATCTGACCTTTGAACTATTTTTAATGAAATGGCTATTATAAACAATTTATCGGCTTGGCTTGGGGAAAAAAGGGTGTGGGGGGGGGGCTAATTGACCTCGGATGTCTTTTGACTCTTAAAAATTGAACTAGAATTTTCAATTTCAAATCAAATGAGCCCCCTCTGAAGTTTATACGAGCATCCCTTTCATAAGAACAATATACGCCCCCAGGACAACACTTACAACGCCTATCCCCAGGGCTTTGGGGGGCGTTTTGTTATCTAATTTTTTAAAAATTTCCAAAACACTGGCAATCTCAAAATTTGTAGCGGACGGGTTTGGGGAAAAAAGAGGAGCTAGTTTAACTCTCTTGACTCTTAAAAAGTGAACTGGAACTTCCAATTTCCAATCAAATGAGCCCTCTATGAAGTTTATACGAGCATCCCTTTCATAAGAACCATACATGCCCTTAGAGCATAACTTAGAACACCATCCCCTGTGCCCTGGGGGGAGGGGTGTATTGACACTGGAGTTTTTCTTATCCGACCTTTGAACTATTTTTTAACAAGATGTCTATCTCAAAATTTTAATCAGATGGATTTGAAAAATAAGGAGTGGGGGGATAGATTCCCTCGGATCTCTTTTGATTATTAAAAAGTGAGCTCGAACTTTCAATATCCAATCAAATGAGCCCTCTCTGAAGTTTATACAAGCATCCCTTCCGTAAGACCAATATATGCCCTCAGGGCATAAATTACAACCCCTGTCCCCGGGCCCTGGTGGGATGTGTCAACACCGGAATTTTTGTTATATGATCTTTGAACTATTTTTAACAAGATAGCTATCTTAAAATTTTTATTGGATGCATTTGGGAAAAAGGGTTTGGGGGTGGGGGGGGCTGGTTACCCTCCAACATCCTATGAAACTTAAAAGTTAACTAGAAATTTCAATTTCCAATCAAGTGACCCCTCTCTGAAGTTTATACGACAATTTTGTCTATATAAAACCTTACATGCCCCCAGAGCATAACTTACAACCCTTGCCCTGAGGGTTGTGGGGGAGTTGCCCTGAGGGCTGTGGTCATCCACAAAGATCTAATTTTCAGAACATAAAACTACGTTGAATAAATTGGGTATATCAAAATTTTGATTGGATGTGTTTGGGGAAAAGGTGGGCGTGAGAGGGGGGGTTAGTTTCTGTACAATCACTTTCGACTATTAAAAAGGGCGCTAGCCCTTTGAATTTCTAATCGAATGAGCCTTTTTTGAAGTTTCTACGACACCGCCTTCTATAAAAACCTTATATGCCCCCAGGGTATAACTTAAAACGTGCCTTGAGGGTTGTGGGGGAGTGTCCTCCTCAAAAACGTTTTTTCTATCTGAAAAAAGTTGATTTTTTAAATCAACTACGCTGAACAAAATGTCTATCTCAAAATTTTGATCGGATGTGTTTAGGGGAATGATGGGCGTGCGGGGGGGGGGGGGGGCGCTAGTTGCCCACCAATCACTTTCGAATATTAAAAAGGGCAGTAGCCCTTCCAAATTACAATAGAATGAGCCTTTTTTGAAGTTTCTACGACAATGCCTTCTATAAAAACCTTATATGCACCCAGGGCATAACTTAAAACCCTTGCCATGAGGGTTGTGGGGAAGTGCTCTCCTCAAAAACATATTTTCCATCTGGAAATCAAATATGCTGAACGAAATGGCTATCTCCAAAATTTTGATTGGATGTGTTTGGGGGAATGATGGGCGTGGGGGAGGGGCTAGTTCCCCTCCAATCACTTTCGACTATTAAAAAGGGCACTATCCCTTTGAAATTCCAATCAAATGAACCTTTTTTGAAGTTTCTACGACAACACCTTCTATAAAAACCTTATATGTCCCCAGGGCATAACTTAAAACCCTTGCCCTGAGGGTTGTGGGAGAGCGTCCTCCTCAAAAACATATTTTCTATCTGGAAATCAACTACGCTGAACAAAATGGCTATCTCAAAATTTTGATTGGATGAGTTTGGGGAAATGATGGGCGTGGGGGGGCTAGTTGCCCTTCAATCACTTTCGACTATTAAAAAGGCTCTAGCCCTTTGAATTTCCAATCGAATGAGCCTGTTTTGAAGTTTTTACGACAACGCTTTCTATAAAAACCTTATATGCCCCCGGGTTATAACTTAAAACCCTTGCCCTGAGGGTTGTGAGGGAGTGTCCTCCTCAAAAATTTATTCTCTACCTGGAAATCAACTACGCTGAACAAAATGACAATCTCAAAATTTTGATTGGATGTGTTTGGGGGAATAATGGGCGGGGGGGGGGGGCTAGTTGCCCCCAATCACTTTCGACTATTAAAAAGGGCACTAGAACTCTCGATTTCCAATCGTATGAGCCTGTATTGAAGTTTCTACGACATTGCCTTCTATAAAAACCTTATATGCCCCCAGGGCATAACTTAAAGCCCTTGCCCTGAGGGTTGTGGGGGAGTGTCCTCCTCAAAAACATATTTTATATCTGGAAATCAACCACGCTGAACAAAATGGCTATCTCAAAATTTTGATTGGATGTGTTTGGGGGAATGATGGGCGTTGGGGGGGGCGCTTGGTGCCCTTCAATCACTTTTGACTATTAAAAAGGGCACGAGAACTCTCAATTTTCAGTCGGATAAGCCTTCTTTGAAGTCTGGACAACAACCCCTTCCATACGAAGTGCCTCTGGGAAAAAAATAATAATAATAATAATAAATAAATAATAAAACACTGGAGCCGTGTGGTCTTTACAATAGGCAACGCTATAGCGTTGCCTGTGATAGGAGCTTGAAACCTTTACAGTAGGGTCTCTGATACGCTGAATTTGATGGCTTGATTTTCTTTGAGATCTCTTGACTTTTAGGGGCTGTTTTCCCCTTTTTTCGAAAATCAAGAAAATGTTCTCAGGGTCGTAACCTTTGATAAGTAAGATTAAACTTAATGAAATTTATATATTTGGAATCAGCATAAAAAGGCGATTCTTTTGATATATCTATTTGTATCAAAATTTTAGTTTTTAGAGTTTCGGTTACTATTGAGCCGGGTCGCTCATTACTTTCAGTTCATTACCACGAACTGTTTGATAAATTGAAACTACGAACCTATGACACGTTAATATGATAAATTGAAGAAATTAAGTTAGAGAATGGGTTTTTTTTTAAGGCTAACGAAAATACTGGACGAAAGAAAACGAATATTTTGGGAGGACGACCGCTTCGCTTCTTCAGCGCTATAAGTGAAAGTTACGAGGAAACAGGTCCACGTTTTCCGAACGAAACAAAGCGGATAAAAACAAAAATAACATGGGAAGCAAACACAAAAAAACAAATAAAAACCAAAATTGGAACAAATTAAAAACCTAAAATAACAAACAACGCGGAAAAACCAACAACAGATATTCAGAGACAACAAATTCAAAGAATTTAAGATTTTAAAAGCAAAAAAAAATTAATTTCAAAACTGAATCACTCACCAATATCTACGATTAACAAAAACAACGTTATCGCTTAATAACAGATAAGTGACTAGTTATTTAAAATTATATATAATTTTTCAGATACATCAGTATTTTTAAGGCCCTATTAAACAACAGTGCGTATCCAAAACGCTCTTAAAATTCCAACTTCTACATTTCTAGAGTCGAAATTTCACAAAAATCAGTAATTAGTTGATGAAAAATTGACTACTAGAAATTAAATTGAATGCTAAGAAGATAAAGAAAATTAAGAGCTACGCTAATATTCACAAGCGTCTATGAAACCGCTATTAAATCTGTTCTCGTCTATGCAGCTGAGACTTGGCCATTGAAATGGCCTCATGTCCGTGATTTGGAAGACTTTGACCAACATATTCTACAAAAATTCCTGACGTTTATGATACTCCAAAATAATTTCAAATGTTGATGTACGCCGCCACAGCCGCTGTATCATCAAGCCCAGTGACATGATTGTCAAACAGAGAATACTACGTTGGCTTGACCATGCCAGAGAAGACTCAATGACCGGATAAACAAGCAAGCGCTTCTAGCTGCTCCTTGGCCTGATTGGCTTGGGCGAGCAGGTGGTAAATTGAAAAATCGGTGGAAAGCTCTCGGAAATAACGTCAAACTCATTTGCAGATTTCGAAAGTTTGGTAGAAGTTAAGAGATATCAAAACTGGATCAAACCGGTAAGAGAGAGCTGTTTGATCCGGTTTGTCGAAGAGCTGGGACAAGATCATGAGAGATGGGAGTCAACTATACGGAATCTTCTAGATGCCGAGCAAGGCGTTCGGTTTGGTCCCGCAACAAGTACAAGTAAGGACAATAATCCCAAGATCCCCGTTCAAAAATATTGCAAAAAGAAATTGAGAGTGGGATAGACCACCCTGAGACTAGACTGGCTAATATAGTAGTAAACACAAAAAAAAACTTTCGTCAGCTCAACTCTGATTTGGGCACAACTGGCTGGCTACTGGAAATAGACAGTAGAATAGATTGAAAAGCTTTAAGGCTACACTAGCTAGATATAACAGTCAAACAAATGAAAACAAGAAAAGTTTGGCTAACACTAACTGAAAATTTCCTCTTTTTTGTCTAATATTGGCTACTAAAACAACACTGCTTTGGCTAAATAATTTGGGCTACCATATTATGGCTCACACTGGCTGGCTAGTTTAAATAGAAAATTAGGCTTAGGATAAACTAGTAAGTTTTGAGACCAAAATGGCTAAAAATAATAATCAAACAAACAAAAAACGAGGAGGATTTTGGCTAGCACTGGCTGAAAATTACACTTTTTGGCCAACACGGGCTGTTAACTTTATAGTTGTTTGTCTAAAAAATTTGGCATTTTGGCACTTGCTGGCTAACTGGAACAAAAGTAGGGTAAATTGATAAGTTCTGAAACTAGACTCACTGCATATAAAAATAATAATGAAAAAAAGGAAAAAACGTAGGAAATTCTGGCTAACACCAAGTAAAAATTTTCAAATTTTTTCTCTTATTTTTTGTTTGGACAAACTGATTGTTTCTTTGTTTCATTTCACTTTCACTTTTTAGCCTTGACAGCAGAGGTAGTATGTTCTTTTTTATTATTATCTTTTATTATTTTTTCTTTGTTGTACTCTGCCTTATTATTTTTATGATTCATTATTTTCTTTTCCTTCATTAGTACTCCCCAGTATATATGATCATCGACCATTTGACAATAAAAAAGTAAATTACAAAAAGGTGAACCTTTCAGGTTCACTTTTTTGGTAACTTTTGACAGTAAATCGCAAAATGAAATGCACTTAGCAGTAACGAAAATTCCAAAAAAGAGTTTTTTTCGATGATGCTGAGTACAATCCCTGACGCCAAGAAGTCGATCAAGATTCTGCAATGGTTTTAAGCACACTGTTTTAGCAAGGCCTTGTCGTTCTGTTTTATATTATTTTCGGTCAAAGATTTGAACGCATTATACTTTAGCAAGGCACTAACATTAACAACCAACGCTACACTGTTACATTTTTACAAGTAAAGCTTTTCAAATGTCAAAAAGAGTTTGCAAGAGAACATTATTTCTTTCGATGCTGCATTGTATCAAAAAACTTCTATACTACGTAAATGATTGAAACTGTTAATAATGCGGCACGATTTACATAATAAACTCTTTATTACAATTTACTTTTTATAGTTACTTAAAAAAAAAAACTGAAAGTGCTGAAAAATATTTTTGCAATGTCCGTCTTTTCTTATTATTTTGATAGTAAAACGAAAGATACTTTAGTTTATTAAAAAACTTCCCTTTTACCATGTTAATCTAACGCCGAGTTGCAACCTGTACGTACTCAGGGGCAGATACCGAATTACTGTTGGGGGGACGGGCAACGAAAGTTGGGATCCCTCATTGGTATTTTGCAACTCCACTACTTTAATTGGTGCAACTTTCAAAGTTCTGGACGAACACACACTCCAAAAACCACCCGTGTACGTGAAGGATAGGTAACGTCTAAAAATGTTTATAACAAATTATCCTAATATAAAAGATACACAAGGATTTTGAACTAGATACAGACAGCTTCAGGGTAAAGGTTAATTTTTCTTCATTTCTGATCATCCATCTGAGGCCAAAAAAATGCAGTTTGGCCCAAAATGGGGAGGGAAGAGGTCATAAGCGATGATTTAAAGAAAATTGAAACTTCACAGGGGCAAAGAGAGTAGCTTTGGGTAGATTATGACGGCGGGAGAGCGTATACAGCTGTGTTGGCCTCAGGTAGCTTGGTCTCGCAGTGAGTCATTAGAAGTAGTAGCATCAGTTCTGAACTTTAACGTCAATATGTACTTTAATTTGGGAAAACATATTTTTTTTTACTATTTTACGTATTCTACACACTTGTATACTTTAATTTAAATAATATTTTTTATTTGAGCTAAATTCAAGGGCTAATTTAAGAATCCAGGATTTGTTAATCATATTCCTGGCTGAAAATCTATCATAAACAGTAGATCCGATCATGTGAGTTTTTAAAACAAGCTGTGGAGAGGGGGAGGCGGATTCGTCAAAATAGCAAAGCACAGGTGAAATACACAAACATAAATATAAAATAGGGAGGGGACCTAGAAATAATGATGTTTCTTAGGGTAATCACAAAGACTACCCCTGCATTTATGGCTTATTTAGTAAGATTTGTGTAGCCTATACAAATATTTTTTTTTTAAATAAATGTGTCTTTTGTGGAATATTTGATAATAAATATAAAGAGGGCCTTAAGGACCATAAGTATCATTATAGCAGAAATATAAGGATTTAAAGATTTAATCTTGACGTATTACTCTCATGGACGCTTGCGCAAAAGCCAGAAGAACATATAATCCAATGAAATTTTATGCAATGTTAGCATACTTAAATGAATTATTACAGGCTTTGCTCATAGACTCATACCATAAGAAGAAGAACAAGAAGAATTTACCTGACTTAATCCATAAAAAGTGATGAGTGCTGCCATTGGTGCAGCTGAAGAAAATACAAATAAATGTCTTCTTATGGTATTTCGAACCAAATTTTCATGCATCAAAAATTTAACTAAGCCAAAAGCATCAGGTGCCTGAATTTGTAAAAATTTAGTGATTACATTTTACGCACATCTATACAGAGAAAGGAGTGATGAGGGGGAGGGGGGTAGCTCAACATAAAATTTAAAACAATTAATTTTTAGCAACTGAAGAAAACATAAAAAATTATCATTTTGACACATCACTGCCAGGCCAACAACCATAACTAAGCCCGATCATATAATATCTGAATCGGAATAAAAGTGAATTTTTCTATCAGTTCTCGGTCAGTTTAAAATTCAACTTAACTAGAATTGGAGTCATTGACAATAGTACATAAATCCAGTCCCTGGTAGGTCTTCATTTACTTTCAATTTAATTGGAATCGAAGTGATTGATAAGAAGTAAACCATATTTTTAGTAGTTTCCCAAACTGTAATTCATAGACAATAGAAAAATCCAGTTATTAGTAGCTTTTCAAGCTTCAGTTTGAATTTGAATAGGATCAGAGTTAATGTAAATGCGTAAATCCTGTCTTTAGTGGCTTTTCAAACATAAAATCATAGGCAGCAAAATAGAGCTGCCTAAGTGAAGAGCGATGTGGGCACAATGTATCGTTTATTTGTCGTTCTTCTGACAAGGTCACTTAGTATAGAAGGAGTTGTCGTAACAATTTCGAAAGGGGCTCATTCGATTAATAATAGAAAGTTCTAGTGGTCTTTTAAGAGTTGAAAGTGATTGGAGGGAAACTAGCCCCCCGCTCTCATCACTTCCCCAAACACACCCAACCAAAATTTTGAGATAGCCCTTTTGTTCAGCATAGTGAAAGTTTCAGTAATTACATCTCTGGTAATGACACTACCCCACAGCCCTCAGGGCGATGGTTGTATGTTATGCCCCGGAGGCATATAAGGTTTTTATGGAAGTGGTGGTCGAATAAACTTCGGAGGGGGCTCATTTGATTGGAAATCTGAAGTTCTAGTGCCCTTTATAAGGGTCAAAGCGATCAGGGGGCAACTAGTCCAACCACGTCCCTTTTTGACAATACCTCCAGGGTGGACACAACCCCCCAGAGCCCAGGGGAAAGGGTTGTAACTTATGCCCAGGATCATATGTTTTTTATGGAACAGATGGTCGTTTAAACTTCGGATGGAGCCCATTTGATAGGAAATCGGAAGTTCTAGTGCTCTTTTTAAGAATCAAAAGTGATTGGAGGGCAACAAGCCCCCCACGGCCATCATTTCCCAAAACACATCTGTTGAGGTTCCATCCCTGTTTCTTTTCTTTTCAGATAAATGACTCATTTTCTTTTCTGTAGGTACATTTGCCTATAAGATAATTTTTAATCCTAAGTTGAATTCTGGTTTCTAAGTTAGATTCTGTCGCAATAAGTAAGCTTTGAATTAAATTCTATTTTGGACTTCCTGATTTGAGTCATTGAAAGGTAAAGTTAAGAAAAAGTAGAATGGATTTTGAATGGGGATTTAGAGGATTAGCTAGGGCCAAGCGAAGGTCCACCCCTATGCAAAGTTTGTGTACAGAATGAATATTATTTTTTGGTAGTCTATTTTGAGACCCCCGTATGGGAGTCTGTAATGAGAGTTTATAGTTGTGTTTGTTGTGACATTTTGGAAGAATACAAGTAAGCTTCGAACTTGAATTTTCTACAGCCGTGTAAGATTATTTTTCCAGGAACTCAGACAGGGTAGGAACAGAGTTACGAGATACTGTCATTATTATATTGACAGGGGGGTTCGTTACCTCCAAGGAGATATTTAGAAATTAGAGGTAACCCAGGGTGGGTAGCCTTGGCCTTAAAGTGGCCATTTGACCACTCGATCACGTTATCATACCCTGGGGCAGGGTATACTGTAAATTGGGTATTACCAAACCCGATATTTACAGAACCGGTGAGGTAGACGCGGGCATCATATAATATTTGGCGCCGCCAGGGGCTTTCCCCTCCAGTAAGTGGTGTAACACCATTTTTGCACCAATAAGTGGTGACACCCGTACCTTACCATACCAATACTGGTGGCATCGTAACCTACCGGTATAACACTGGTGGCAAGCGGTGGCCTACCAGTATAACATTGGTGGCAGCAATAAAAGGAGCTATCAACAGCACTGATAGTAAAAGAATTCCGCGTATTCGAAGAGACAAGTTAATTTAGCCTAAGAGTGGCCTATTGTGATTACATATATAGAGAAAAAAAAAATACAGAATCAATTAACAGAATTATGAAGGTCTATAATGGGCTGTGCCTGGTTAGACAAAAATAAAAAAGAATAACGTGAAATTAACTGAGTTTGAGTTTACAGTGGGGGAATCTCCGTATTGAAAAGTATTAGAGGGTTTAAGGACAGATAAGAACACGTTGAAAGGTGGGTTATTATTTGAGTGAATTGGCGGACTTATGAAGATATAATCTTCAGTGACGAAGGCTATAAGGGTATTGAAGACGGCAAAAAAGGAGGATTTGGTTTGTGCGCACATTGGACAAGGAAGGTGGGAGGCACCTGTCCTATTGAGTAATCTGCCCAGGAGGAGATTATATTTGGAGTACGAGTATCCAGGGAGGAAATGTGGTTTGTTTTTCAGGGTAGTTCCCCTGTTTGAGTTTAGTCCGGCTAATTCACTAGTGGAATATTCGCGCGGTTTTTCGGTTAAGTTTCTCGTTCAAGCCCTGTTAATTTATTTTTCGGAGATATATTTCACTCACGTAATATTGCTTGCTGCGAAAGAAGTCGTTATTCCCTAATGAAGTCTAGATATTCCAGTTATTTAAAAAATTGTTGAATCTCATTACACGGAGCTGATAATTCACGATCATTCACAATCGCGGTAAAATGAGGGGGTACGAAATAAGCAAGGAAGAAATAATACGTGAAAAAACAAAACGAACTCACCCCTCAGAGGCTGTGCCAAATGAATCGGATTTACGGGTAAGAGAAAATACGGAGAGAGAACGAACAGATTCAGAAAATGAATTAAGAAGAAATAATGACAGAGGGAATCAAAGTAGTCCGAATAGAAGGAGCAGTGTTGAATCGAGATCCAGCAGGGGCTCGCGAAAAAGTAGTCAGAGTAGAAGGAGCAGTGTTGAATCGAGATCCAGCAGGGGCTCGCGAAAAAGTACTCAAATAGGTACGACACAACAACTATTGAATTTCATGGAGAAAGAGAGAATAGTTAGAGAACGAAAGGAGAAGGAAGATAGAAAAGAAAGAAAGAGAGATACAAAGGAAAGAGAGAAAGAAAGAATAGCCAGAGAACGAAAGGAAGAGGCTGATAGAATAGCCAGAGAACGAAAGGAAGAAGCAGATAGAGAGGATAGAAGAGAACTAATGCAAATAATTGCAGGGAAAATTTTCAAATGTATAAGAGAACCGCATGGGTTAGAATCCTGGAAAAATATACAACTTCGTTGACTACGGGGTGAGGTGGGCCAGCCCATAAAACAAATTGGGAGGCTGTGTCGCCCTGTCGGAAAAACGAAATACTTGATACTCGTGTTCAAAATGTTGATAATCCACAAAAATGGGAAGCGGAAGTAAAAAGACAACATAATAGTGAAAATAAGACGCGCAAAAATGATTTTTCGGGAAAATTTCCAGAAAATGGAAAACTTGAGAAAATTTTTAACGAGTGGGAGACGCCGAAAAATGTTTGCCAAAATGAAGCGCTGATTGTACCAGAGAAAAAGAAGACGAAATTTATTGTACGTGTTTTTCCTCACGAAGTTCGAGAAATTTTAGTACAATATGAAAAACCAAATGTCAGAATTCAGTTCCCATTTGATAAGTAACTATTTGTTTCGGTGGTTAAAGTAAAGAAAACTAAGAGGGAGAAAAGAGATATTAAACGGAGCTACAATGAAATAATGCAGTTAAAGATGGTGGACACTGGAGTCCAAATCAGATTTAACGATGATTGATTTTTTTGCGCGAATGACAAAATTGAGAAAAGTATAGATGAAAAGAGAAGTATAAAAAAGAGACAAAATTTGGAGATTCAGCTAGCAGTGGCGAAAAATAAAAAAATGTTGGATGCATAAATAATAGTTTGACTTACTAATTTGACTCAAAGTTCTTGCTCGGCAGCGTCGCCAGCGTAGAGGGAACCAGACGTCAGCGCGGTCAGTCGTCTCCAGAGTGGCCTGCTTTGTGCCAGGGTAGGAGCTTCACTAGGGTCAATGCAACACGCCGTGAGTCGATCGTGGATGATATCCGCCCATCTCATACGTGGTCTACCTCTGGGGCACTTCCAGCCGTTCGCAGTTGGATCGAAGTCAAATATAACTCGGGCAGGTGTTTCAGTGGGTAGGCGAAGTAGATGACCGTACCAACGCAGCGAGCGGGACTCAAGTTGTTCGGACAGGGGTGGTAATTTAAAAGACAAGAGGATATCCATGTTCCGTACCCTGTCTAGCCACCTAACGTGTTCAATTTTGCGGAGGTGTTTTGTCTGGACAGCATCTACCTTCATCATCTGCGACTGCGTCAAAGGCCAAGTCTCTGACGAGTACAACACGACACTTGCTACTGAGGCATAGTAGATGCAAACTTTCGTGAAACGACTGATCTGGGTTTTGTGAAATATTGTTCTCAGTAAGCGGCCAAAAACGGTGTTCGCCTTTGCCACCCTCGCTGTTATCTCTGCATCTAGATTTCTGTTTGAGCAAGCAATTGAACCAAGGTAGGTAACTGCTTGACTATCTCAACATATTGGCCACATACTTCTGTAGATGTCTGGGGGCTGCATGGTGCGTTGTCCACAGGCAAAATTTTGGTCTTAGTCCAGTTTACATTTAAAACAAGTTTTCCTGCAACATATGCAAGCGTTTCCAGTGCAGTTTTGATGTTAGTAAGATTTTCGCATACCAATGCAACATCGTCAGCGAAGTCGACATCTGCAAGAACTCTTCCAGCAAAATCGATGCCAAACGGATGCACCAGCAGTGTTTTGTTGAGAACATGGTCCATGACACAGTTGAAGAGTTCGGGAGCAGCAGCGCAGCCTTACCGAACACCATGTCTAATTTGAAAATCTGATGAGAGCTGGCCATTACAAGATCAACAGTTTCGGTCTTATTGTATAGTTCTTTGAACAGATTGACAATTTTCTTTGGTACACCAGCAGATTGAAGGATCAACCACAGTGACTGTCTGTCGACTGTGTCGAAAGCAGATCGAAAATCGACGAAGGCAATGTATGCTTTCCTTTTATATTCTAGAGTTTTCTCTGTCAGCTGTCTAATTGTATGGATTTGCTCAGTAGTGGACTTACCCAGCATGAATCCAGCTTGCTGGTGGCGACGAAGCGGATGGAGGTACTTTGTTGCCCGCTTGAGGAGCAGCATGTTGAAGAGTTTGCCGGGTACCGAGAGCAGAGTTATTCCACGATAGTTACTACATTCTGCTTTACTTCCTTTCCTCTTGAAAACTGGCAAAAGTAAACCAGTCTTCCAGTCTGATGGTATTATTTCAGAGCGCCAAACAGTATTAAACAGCATTTGTAGACAGAGGGTCATGGATGAATCGCCATTTTTAAGGAGTTCTGATGTCAGGCCACATATTCCAGGCACTCTGTTCTTCTTCAGATTTCGTGCTACTGCTTTAATTTCTTCTGCCGTAAATTCAGTTCCATCGGGGGCAAGTGTAGCATTCTCAGCAGCAGCAGTAATCTGGTCGTTAATTTGGTCCGGTGAGTCTGAGTTTAGTAGCTTTTCGAAGTGTTGCTCTCACTGGCGAAGGCACTGTGATTTGTCGTAAATATTTTCGTCACTGGCGTTACGGAGATACGATATAGTTTGAGTGTATTGACCTGAGAGCTCATGGAGGATCTTATATGTGGCTCCGATGTCCTTTTTTGGCGGCCTCTTGGAGCTCACGTGCTTTTTTTTCAATAAAGGTCTTATGGCCTTTGTGCAGCATGATGTTTTACTATGTATTTAATTGCTTATACGCTGTCATATTCCCGCGGAAGCGGGCTTCCCGTCTGTAATCAATACTGGTAAGGGACTTGTTACTGATCAAGTCTTTGTGCTTACACTGATTCATTCCAGCACCGCTAGTTGCAGCTGCAAGAGCATTCTATTTGAAGACCATCCACACACCTTCACTATCATCACATTGCGTAAGAAACTCAAATCTGTTACTGCTTAGTAACAGATGTTACTGCTTAGCTGTGACCTGATACTGCTTAGCCAAAGCGGGGTCTTGCTGGATACGGTAGGTATCAATTTTCCGAGGTTTCTGGCTGGCTTTTGTAGCTTTCAGGCGAAGCCGGATTTTGGCAGCAACAAGACGATGGTCGGTGTCCAAGTTCGGCGCCTCGGTAGGTGCAACAATTCTACATAGACGACAGCCATCGCCGGCGTATGATGATGTAGTCCAGCATCTTCTTCGTTGGTCCATAATTGCTATACCAGGTGTACTTGGCTATATTGGGTCTCTGAAACCATGTGTTTGCAATGTTAAGATTGTGGGCGAGACAGCAGTTCAACATTCTCTCTCCGTTGTCGTTTAGGCTATCTACTGTTACGGGTTCGACAGCAAAATCCCACAGGCCAAACTCATTTGAAATGCTAGCATTCATATCTCCTAGAAGGACGAGGTAGTCATGAGGAGGTACTGACGAGAGCTCAGAACTTAAAAGGGTATAGATGTCATCCTTATCTTCTTTCTGGGCTTCATTTGTGGGGGCATAACCGGCGATTATGGTTATTTTTCTATGTTTACCATAGAGCCATGCTCTGAGGAGCCTGGGTGTAACTGGTGTGAATGACAGGAGGGCCTTGCGTGCTGTACTGTTCAGCACTAGCCCAAAGCCTGCTCGTTTCTGGTGACCACCAGAACAGAGCAGTGTGCGCCCTACACCGATATATTCCTCACCATCACCAGATAGATGTATTTAAGTAATGCCAGCAATTGTAGCTTTATATTTTTTTAGTTCTTTGCCTAATAGAGGCATTGAACCGGGTTGGTTCAGTGTAAAAACATTCCAGGTGGCCACATTGACGCCACCCTGGTCAGCAATATTCAGAGGGAAGTGTCCGTGGGCGTTGCGAGGTCGAGACGGGGTTTGAGATGATATACATGAGGCTGAGAACCAGGGGTCCAAGAACCAGGGGGAATAAAACAAGATGATTACAAAACAGAGATGAATGACTTACAACGGGTTGGGGGAAAGTTGGGAGATATTGAATGTCGAGTCGGTTTGGAAAAACTTGGAAAGGAATCTAAGATTAGTATTATCAACTCAAAAGATATGTCGATCCTTTATGAGGGGGAGGAATCCCTTGGGGAAGATCCCCTGCGGGAATTCGCGAAAGATAGCCATTTTCCTAAATGCAAAACTGGCGGACAAATTGTGATCCCTTTACCGAGGTTTTGCCTCTCTGATCTGGAGTCCTTGGGGGATACTCTCTACCAGTAACTTCACATTTCATCCAAACCTTTTTCCAGTAACCCTATTCATAGTTTTTACTCTTCATTGGAACCGAAAATTATTATCGGCAAATAGTATTCGGTGCGAGATGTATCTAGATTTCATTTTCAATTAGGATCAATACATATTCTGCATTTGATTATCCAAGAGGAGGGAGCCCAGAAAAAAGGCGAGTCATGGCTCGCTCAAAATTGTACTTCAGTCACAGTACCCTTATCGTTTTCACTGGCCTGTGCATTTTTGACCTTATATTATTTGACATTCTGCCAAAGGACAACTTACAGTTTAATTGAGATGTGGAGTTGTTTCCACAGATGGAAATTAAGAGGCTAGTACAGTCAATTTTTCAGGATGGTTGGCATCATCGAATGTGCCAGAAACTAACTCTTTGCTCCTCTCAAATGTAAATTTCGTAAGAGCGAGAAATTTTTTATTTTGCTGTGCAAGATAAAGTGCCAGAAATCTCGTGGATTATTCCTTCTTTGAAATCCCAAGCTTGATGAATAGAGCTGTACAAACAATATCTTTGATTGGTTGGACAGAAATACGGAATGGCAATAGAACAAAGCCAAGGGGATGGTATAGTCGTGAAGCCATAAGCCAACGGTTAGCTGCAGTGGAGATGTACAAAAAAAGGAAGAATAGAAGATAGAAAAGTTTGGTGATTTGGAAGTTAGGTGTTATATTTGTACGGTGGGACCAGCGCGGCGCATGGGTGGTCGTTTATCTTACGGAGGGAGATACTGGGGTTACAGCCCTTGTTTCTTTTCTTTTCAGATAAATGACCCATTTTCTTTTCTGTAATTATAGTTGCCTATAGGATAATTTTCAATCCTAAGTTGAATTCTGGTTGCTAAGTTAGATTCTTTTGCAATAAGTAAGCTTTGAACTAAATGCTATTTTGGACTTCCTGGTTTGAGTCATTGAAAGGTAATGTTAAGAAAAAGTAGAATGGATTTTGAATGGGGATTTAGAGGATTGGCCAGGGCGAAGCGAAGGTCCACGCCTATGCAAAGTTTGTGCACAGAATGATCATTATTTTTTAGTAGTCTACTTTGAGACCCCGTATAGGGAGTCTGTAATGAGAGTTTATAGATGTGTTTGTTGTGACTTTTTGGAAGAATACAAGTAAGCTATTTTCTACAGCCGTGTAAGATTATTTTCCAGGAACCCAGACAGGGTAGGAATAGAGTTACGAGATACCCTCATTATTATATTGACAGGGGGGTTCGTTACTTCCAAGGAAATAGTTAGAAATTAGCGGTAACCCAGGGTGGGTAGCCTTGGCCTTAAAGTGGCCATTTGACCGCTCGATCACGTTATCATACCCTGGGGCAGTTTATACTGTAAATTGGGTATTACCAAACCCGATATTTACAGAACTGGTGTGGTAGACACGGGCATCCTATAATATTTGGCGCCGCCAGGGACTTTTCCCTCCAGTAAGTGGTATAGCACCATTTTTGCACCAACTAGTGATGAAACCCGTACCTTACCACACTAATACTGATGGCATTGTAACCTACCGGTATAACACTGGTGGCAAGCGGTGGCCTACCAGTATAACAACATCCAATCAAAATTTTAAGAGAGCTATTTTATTCAGCATTGTTGAAGGGTCTAGTAATTATGTCTTTGGAGATGTTAATCTCCCCACAGTCCTCAGGGCAAGGGCTGTAAGTTAGGCAATTCATCCATCGTTTACATACAGTATATTTTATTAAGAAAGGTGGGCATGTTCGACCTTTAATTTCCAAAAAAACGAAGGGCATTTTGGCGAGCCTTTCAGAGAAAGTTGAGGATAGTGTTGAACTAAATCAATACATCTTATGTGCATACGGGTTGTCAAATGAGCGTAACTCATAAATGACTAATTATATTAGTTTGGAACATTAAGAAAATGATAAGGGAGATTATGAATTGACCAAAAAGGAAGTATTTACACGCTACTGCAACTACTACAACTACAGCTACTACTACTGCTACCGCTTCTACTGCTACAACTCCTACCACTGAAACTACTGCTTCTGTAGCGAGTACTATTAAGGCTGAGGATATTGAAACAAATCTCTGAGGAAGCGTTAAGGGAAAGTTGAACTAAATAAAAACATACGATTTACAATAAGATTGCTGATACAGGCGTATCAGCAATATTTTTGGAACTGCTCACCTTACCAAGATGAAACTTCTGGGACATCAAGAGGGGATACTCAACTGACCAAAAGGCAACATTTACCTGCTACTACTGCTATTAATACTGCTGCTACTGATACTTCTAATACAGCATAATTACTGCTACTGCTACAACTTAATTTGTAGTTGTACAAATTAATAGGCTACCATAAGGCTGCTCGTATGAAGATGAAAATTTGACTGAATATTGAGGGGGATTTAAACTAAATCAAAATGCACTATATAAATGCAGATTGTCAAGAGGGCATAAGTCAAGAATGGATTTGGGTATTAAGTTGGACCCCTCAGAGAATGCTTAAAGTGGAGGATTAATCGACCAAAAGTGTTGAGGGGAAAGTTCAATTAACTTGTACCCCAGTTATAGCGCAAGTTTCATTTGTGCTTTACTGAAAGCAATATATATTTTAAGTGATTTCTCTTTTATCATTACAACATTGAGGAATAAATTGATTAGCGAAAGCTCCCAAAATTAATGCGATTATATTTTTAAATATCAACCTAATTCTATTGGTCTGATATGCGCTAAAGTTCCATTCATGCTACTATTACTACCACTACTACTACCTCTATTACCACTGCAATTACTGCTTCTTTAGCGAGTACCACCAACGCTCAGGATATCCAAGTAAAATTTGAAGATACGTGCCCCCCCCCCCCCGCGGAAGATTCCCCCTGGATAATCTCGGACGTTCATTAGAAGGGAAATCGAAAGTTCTACTCACCTGTTAAAGTCAGAGGCAGTCTTATAGCGTTGCTTATAGTAAAGAGCCATAAGGGTTCAATATGTTGATATTTATTTATTTTCAAGCTGCTACACCAAGTTTAGAACAAAAAGTGCCCAAACCTGGGTACTGAAGTTCCGATTTAAGCGATAGTCCAATAAATGCATTCATTTTATACGCGCATTTTTACATTAAAAAAATCTCTTTTCCACTTCACTTATGAGGTAGAGGTGCAGACACCCTTTTTTAAAGAGGTATCGCCAGTTTGTTTTACTCGTTAATACTAGTCAAAAGTTACTTGTAACTAGTCCAAGCGAGTAAGAAACTATTAGCCAACTTATTAATTGGCTACTGTAGCCGCTAATCCATTGTTTGATTTTTACTAATTGTACTTATTCAAATTTAATATATGTATATTTTGAAAAAGTATTGAATATTGTCCATTAAGGCTACATAAGGCTACCCGAATTTTTCCATATGAAACACTTTTAAGGGACAAGTTTTTTTTAATACAATCTAAAGAACATGTAACAGTCAGTGTAACTAAAAAAAAAAAATCCAGTTTTCGAACTCTTTTAGATATTTTAAATAGTAGATCTAGAAAATAGCGGATCTCTGTTTGAATATGAATTAAAAGTCTTGCTCACTAAAAACGTATTGGGTATCATCCACTGAACATACATCAGAGCCCCATTTAGCAGTAATGACAATTTTTTATCGTTAGTGGCAATTCTTATTGCTATTTGTTTCTTAAATGTTTTTATTAATTTATCTTGAACGGTATACAAATAATTTTGTCATACCTAGAGTACTGATTACCTGGTTTTCATAAAAGACAGATGGGAATGCATGGTTATGTTCTTACAAAATACAATAGTTTTTTTTTACAAAATCCAATATAGTTCTTAAAATCCAAAATAGTTCTTGCAAAACCCAAAATAGTTCTTACAAAGTCCAAAATAGTCCTTATTTTCCACCCGGAAATCCCCCCCCCCCCATATTCCCGCTGAATAATTTCGGATGTTCATTAGAAGGAAAATTGAAAGTTCTACTCCCTGTTTAAGTCAGAGGCAATCCAATAGCGTTGCCTATAGTAAAGAGTCATACGGGCAAAAGTTTTAGGGAACGTTTGGGGGGGGGGGATCAATTAAATGAAAAGACTATGTGCACGCAGGTTTTGAAAACGGGATACAAACAATATCATAGGCTCAATCATGGATAGCAACACTATCAAAACTTTTAAAGGAGCTAGTTCGATTGGAAATTAAAAGTTTTAGTGCCCTTTTCAAGGGTCAAAAGTGACTGGATGGCAAACAGCCCCTTCCAAAACCCTCTAATTTTCCAAAGACATCCGATCAAAATTTTGAGATAGCTATTTTGTTCAGCATAGTTGAACGGCCAAATAACTACGTCTCTAGGGATATTGGGTTTTTCAATCCTCGCCCCCCCCCCCCACACAGCTATACAATTTGCCCATTATGCTGTAAAACTAAATCTTTCTTTAAAACTAATTCAAAAGGCACTGTGTGTAAGCTGGTTGCAAATAAGACATCTCAGCAATATCCCAAGAACGACAGAGGGTATTAAGTTGAAGCCTTCAGATATGAAATATTATTTTCTTTTTCCATGAAAAACGAAAAAAAAAATAATTTAAAAACCTGCTTAGTACCATGGCCCAAGGGCTTTTAAACTTTAACGTTTACGGGCTTTTAATCTTTAATTACGTACTCTTTTCAATTTTGCAACTTGATCTCACAGTTCATTTACAATTAATTGCAATATTATTGCAAACATCCCAAGTACATATGTTATATAAGCTAGCACACATATAGGGTGGGAGAGGGGCCTCCAAGTCAACGCTTACCCGAGAGTTCAAGATTGTTACAATTGCCCCTAAATTTTTCTATCATTTGCATAAACTGGGCAAGGAAGCAGATAGAAATCGCCCCCTTACATTTTAAAACAAACCTTTTTTTCACTGAAAATACCATTTTTGAGATTTTACATAGACAAATAAATTCAAGATAACAACAGATTTCTCTCCCAAATTTTTTAAAATACGTTTCGTTCCCTCTACATTTTCGTGAATTGGTACCCCTGGGTAAGGTAAGTTTCGTTTTGTGGGGTCAGGGCCAAACGGTTTTCTCCGGTGCTCAACTAATAGTATACTCTACATTTTCTTACATGGGCGTCCATAGGCTGAATTTTAGGGGGGTGCTTACCTGGTCTAATTGGCACTTCCAATGTTGTATAATAGAAACCTCAAAACAAAAATTTAAAAATATAATGCAACGTCATTCAGCCAGGGGGCTGGCACATCCTCCCCCCCTCTTTTGGGCACCCATGTTTTCTTATACCTATCGACCGAAAGGCTCTTTGGCAAGTTATAAATGTGCGAAACACAAACAAACACAAAAAAATAGCAGAAAGTCAGAAGAGAAAATCTCGGAGAAAAAAAGAGATGAACTAAATCAGATGAGCTTATGATAATACCTTATGAAGCATAATAGCTAAGAATACAATTGCTTCAACATCTTTTTGTGCAGTTGTTGCAGCTGCTCCAAGCGCAATTCCATCAGCTAAAAGAAATAATAATTTTATTAGACAAGTTTTATGAATAAACAACGACTATTCGTCTATGATTATACTTTTTCGCAACCCAGCAGAGTTAAAAAATAATAAAAATTAGTGGCTCCTTGAGTGAGGCAGGAAATTGTCATGAGAAAAATTTTAAGGAAGAGGGAACTTGATCGGAAAGAGGAATATAAAAGCTTTAATAGAGTCGGGTAGAGTAGGAACGTCGTAGCTGTGTTGGCCTCCGGTGGCTTAATCCTGAAATGAATTTTAGCAATTAAAAATTTGACACATATTAATCAATCTAGTCCCAAATCTATGGAAGGACTAAGAAGGTGTCAAATAACTTAATTGTGGTACTTCCCCCCTCTCTTTCTCTCTTATCTCTCTTACCTGTTTTTTTTTTTTTTTTTTTTTCTTTATTTGACAAAAAAGTTATCCTAGTCATGATCTAACACTTTATTTTTTCGTAATGATGTTTTACTACCAATGTTTTCAAAGTGTATTTACTACCATATTCTTCCTCTATTATTAATGAATATCAGTGTTATTGCTCTTTTTGTTTGTGTTTGCCGAATAGACAGTTAGCCTTGCGGTGGGACGCTATTATTCTTTTTCAATTGGTATTTTTTATTCACTAGCCTAATTCAACTAAGTTCTATTCAACAATGTTTGGAGCGCTATTCTGATCTCGACAGCATTTTTCTTTCCCTAAGGAAACTGTTGAAGCTCGTACGAACAAGTTCTGGCGATTTACTAAAACAATCCCCCCCCCCAAAAAAAGACATTACAGACGTTTCCAGAAATTAATATTATTATATTTCAACCAATATATTTGTTCCAATCCATCATTCCGGTATATAAATATATAATATGCTCTGTATTGCTATAAAAGCATAAAGCTAGTAGCGAACACCAAACGACAAGAAAATATTACATACAATAAAATGAAAGACATAAAAATTAATTTTCAAAATTTTAAACAACATTTTCAAGTAATTCCTCATTGTAGTACAGAACAAAGGACTATATATACCATTTTGATGCCTTTTGGGGTGGAGGAAAGGTATTCGCATGACGAAGTGCTACATCTTTTTGGTCGACTGGTTTGTGGTTCTTGAAAATCTGGTTAAATTTTGAGGTGGGCATAAGAATTGAGGCATTTAAAAAAAAACGTGAGATGGTGGCTTCAGATAGCTTCTGAAGGCTCAGTGGCTGCAGGCTGTCCTAATAAGATGTGTAATTCGCCCTAAGCATTATTTCGCACGCCGGCTTCTGAATAGGCATAGTAAATTTTTAGTGAATAAACAAACACGAATATAGTATATATTCATTATTTATATGTATTTACAAAATTTTTATTATATAGTTTATAATGAAATATTATAAATATATATATATATATATATATATATATATATATATATATATATATATATAAATATATATATATATATATATATATATATATATATATATATATATATATATATATATATACATATATATATATATATATATATATATATATATATATATATATATATATATATATATATATATATAATGTTTATCCATTCTTTCTTCCTATTAAACATACTTGTTCCAAAAGTATTGTAAATCAATCAGTAAACCATGTATTGATTCGTCAATTCAAAAAAACACCACAACAACTATCGAGATTTCTTAGAAAGTCACTAATATTAATTTTAAAATTTTATTTAGGTATCAATTTTATTTGAATTAAATAGGTTCAAAAGGAAAAGTTATAACAAAAGAAGTTTCTTTTAACATGCTAAAATTAATTGAAAGTAATTAATGAGTTATTGATAAGTTTTAATTGCTATAACTTTATTTAAGCTCGTTTTAAGTTTTAATATGGCTCCCTATTTTTCTTTGAATTTTTTTTGTTGAAGAGAATATTCTTTTACATGAAACATTGAAAAAAAAAATGGCAAAGTATTCAATTGTTTCCAGTTTCAAAAATACCAGATCCAAAAAAAAATCCAAAATACTCGTACTATACATAATGAGGGGAGCCCCCCTCCATAAAAGATACAAAAGTATCCTTCAGAACTGATACATATAAACTTTCTAATATCCTCGATCCATTAAAATTTGAGATCCATCTCCCCCTCCCTGGTGAAATTAAAACCTGTCACGCATGATAATTTAAAATATTAGACTATACCTGCTGCATGGACAACAAGGCCGACAGTGGCAGTAAATGTTTTCTTGGTTGAACCTTCGGAATCTAAAAGAAAGAATAAAATATAATTTCAACAAGTAAAACATTGTAATTATATTCAGATAAAATGTTTTTTTTACGAAACTACGATCACGGATCTTAAATAAAATCAAATTCGTGTTTCCTGCCATAAAATAAATCAAAGCGACGATTGAAAAAAATATAAAAGTATTAAAGTGATAGGCTAATTCAGTATCAGGAATGATCAGAGTTAGTGCTGAAAAAAGAACCAAAATCTGTATTTTCTTTTTTAAACCAGAGTACTTCCCGTTTTATTAAGCTCTATACAAACCATTCTTGGAAGAGCAGACAGGGAAGAGGAAGAGCCAAACACGAAAAGGTACCTCCTTCTAAAAAGCTTCCTTTCCTTGGACCAGCATTCGTAAAGGCATTCAGACAAACTTGTATGCGAACGGCTAGCTCTGACTGGCATAAGGAAGAAACGTCTAGCGAAGAGGTCCTGAAAAGTTTATTATTCCAAGCAAAAGTTCTATAGATATCCAAACATGGTGCTTAATCTGAGGTGACAGGCTCTCATGAAATGCCTAGCACCTCGACCTGCCTAGCACCTGTGAAAAAAAGTAATACTTCATCCGTGCGTACTTTGAAATAGATGTATACCCTGCAACATTGCACCCCCCGCCAACAAATTTCGGGCACATACTTCTGAGAAGATGCTATACTCAATTATCCTTGGGCTGCTCAATAGATATACCTGCATACAGCTGAGACCCAAGCCCCCAAAATTAACTCAAATATTTCTTGCGGAAACGTAGTTTTAGTAGAGTCCTATGTTCCATTTTGGGGGCATTATGTTCTTTGCCATGCTATTTGGGGGCATTATGTTCCTTGCCATGCTATTTGGGGGCATTATGTACCTTGCCGCCTTTCCAAGCAAAGTGATCAAACACGTTATATTTGGAACTAGGGACGAGATTGTATAATGTAACCAGACTGGTTTATGTTCCTTGACATGCATCAATTGATACGGACAGTACAAGACTTGGCACACATATTTTTCTAAGTTCAGTGGCCAAAACTAGAGATCGTCAAATTGCGTATTCAAAGGTGGTCTCTTTGAAAAACTACTAGTTTTCAGCTGGAGGGCTTATAATCAAGTTGAATCATTTACCAAAAAATAACTCTATTTGCAAGAAAAGGATCGCATTTGCGAATTGGACTGTATGAACGATATTAATTGTTGATGGAATAAAAGGGGTGTGAATGATCCTAATTAGTGATCGGATGGTATGAAGGTGGTAAAAAAAGGGCTAAACTGATTATCAGTTAAGGTAACTGTAAAGGGCTTATTAGCTCAAAAAATATGTTCTTAATGTGAAAAAGAACATATCTACAAAAATGGATAACGAAGATAGAATGACATTGTGACCTGACCTAACTTTACTTCTTCGATGTGTTCTGCATAATATACAAGTGGCGTTTGAACATGTTGCCAATTTAAAATAGGGTCTAACGTTATAGTATACTAAAAAGTTGATACTAAGAGAGATTTTGATAGCAAGAAAAGAATTTTAATAAGGACATTCAGAACAATCCATAGAAATCCTTACAAATCAAGTAGTGAGGTGATTATAGATTTGAAGCATCATGGATCATAAGCAACAATGACCCTAACCACCAGGGATCTCAACCCCAAAGGTCCCCTATCCCCAAACTCCAAGGGGGCCCCCTCCCCTCCAACTTTTTGGCCCCCTCCCCCCATTTTTTATTTTATGAATTTTTTTTAGTTTTTTAACTTTTTTTTAATTTTTTTTTAACATTTATTTTTTCAACTTTTTATTACAGGTCTTAGAATGGCATGAAACATACTTAAAACATAAAAAATCATATTTAATACTTTCCAGAATCAAAATGAGAATGGTATAGAAATGTTAGTCGTGACTTTTACCATTAGAAAAATATTATCTGTAGTAGCACTTTTTTTTTAATGGACAAAATTTTTTTTTGGACTTAGAAATGATTCAACTTTTTTTTCACGTATCTTAAAATGATATGAAATATGCTTATAACTTTAACAATTCTACTCTGTGCTTGCTCAGAGAGACGATGCGGCTTTCCCACTGATGCTTTATGGCGGGTTATCGACACTACCTAGTTTATCGCATGTATTAAATCAGTATTTTTTACGCAGTGGAATGATAAACACATAAGTCATATCTTTAAAAAAGTGAAGATGGAGCATTTTAATAAAGTGTGTTCACATGCCTGTGTTATTGTAGCATTGAATGCTGACAAGGAGAAGTATTTAAACTATGAAATAAGTGCAAGTGGTAGCACTATCGGAAACGTATGCGTGCATTGTCATGACAGTAAGGAATTAAATTTCTTTGAGGTACTGAAAAAGTTCAAATCCTGTGAAGCTGCTTATGCGCGATTCAGCTCCCTAGAGACTATTGCACTCGAAAAGAATGCAAACATAAAAATATTTGTTGATGTTAGAGTACAACTTCTTGCTACTGTTGCAGGTAACACATTACCTACTGATACATCCTATCGTCAGCTTTCGGGCATTAGCATTCAACGGAAGGTCAAAAGAAGAAAGGTCTACTCTTCTACTAATATAATAAACCATATCTTGTCAACGTGCCAAAACTGTTACCTTTATAAAAATAATGTTGTAATAGACAGTGAAATTGCCGGAAAAATAAAAAGGGCATTTGTAGAAAATATCACTAAGGAATATAAAGATGAATCGATTAAAAACAAAGTGTCAGCAAGCGTTACTACCATTAATCAAACAGTCAATGAATCAAATAGTACCAAAGACAAAAAGCATATTGAACCTTTCGGTGACACACCAGTAAATATTGTGTATGACTCAAAATGGAATAATGATTATTCTACCGATTACGAGCTAAGAGAAGACAATAGCTACAATATCAAGAAAGAACATGTTGAACTATTTTATGGAACAGATTCAAAATGCCAAAAGTTGCACACTGATATTAATAATTTATCATAATAAATTTTTGTATTAATATTTTACATGTCATTATTTCATTAAAAATATACTATGAATTACATTGCTATGCATTCATTATTATTAGAGTTTGCTAACATATCAAACGTTTAGAATGTCCCTTGAAACATCGGAGATGTAAGAAAAGGATTTTGCATGCATCTATTGTCAGACACATGGGATAACATCGACAAAATCTATGTATTAGAACGAATAAATTCTTTATCAACATCCGTTGTTGGATATGTCATTATGAAAAAATTGTAAGTAAGTAAGTAACAAACTCTTTCTTGAATTCACCTCTTGGATACACAATACGGAAATTTAATTAAGGAAATTATGAAAAAAATTGTAAGTATGTAACAAACTCTTTCTTGAAGCCACCTCTTGGATACACAATACAGAAATTTAATTCAGGAAATTATGAAAAAAAATTCTAAGTAACAAACTCTTTCTTGAATTCACCGTTTGGATGCACAATACATAAATTTAATTCAGGAAACTATGAAAAAAAATTGTAAGTAAGTAACAGACTCTTTCTTGAAGTCACCTCTTGGATAAACAATGCAGAAATTTCATTTAAGAAATTATGAAAAAAATGTAAGTAAGTAGCAATTTCTTTCTTGAATTCGCCTGCTGGATAAACAAAAAAGGCATTTCATTCAAGAAATTATGACAAAATTCTAAGTAAGTAACAAATTCTTTATTGTTTTCACGTCTTAGATACACGATGCAGAAATTTCATTCAAGAAATTATAAAAAAAATTCTAAGTAAGTAAAAATCTCTTTCTTGAAGTCCCTTCTTGGATACACAACATGAAAGTTTCATTCAAGGAAATTATGAAAATATTTGTAAGTAAGTAACAAACTCTTTATTGATTTCACCTCTTGGATACACAATACAGATATTTCATTCAAGAAATTATGAAAAAATTGCAAGTAAGTAAAAAACTCTTTAATGTTTTCTCCTCTTGGATATACAATACAGAAATTTCATTTAGTAAATTATGAAAAAATTGTAAGTAAGTAGCAAACTCTTTCCTGAAGTCACCTCTTGGATACAAAAGGCAGAAACTTCATTTAGGAAATTCTGAAAAAATTGTAAGTAAGTAAGTAACAAATTCTTTCTTGAATTCGCCTCTTGGATAAATAAAAAAAACATTTCATTCAAGAAATAATGACAAAATTCTAAGTAAGTAACAAACTCTTTCTTGAATTCGCCATTTGGATGCACAATACAGAAATTGAATTCAGGAAGATATGAAAAAAATTACAAACAAACTCTTTCTTATACTCGCTTCCTGGACAGACAATACAGCGATTTCACTTAAAAAATTATGAAAAATTGTAAGTAAGTAACAAACTCTTTCTTTAATTCTCCTCCTGGATACACAATACAGATATTTCATTCAAAAAATTATAAAAAATTTGTAAGTAAGTAACAAACTCTTTCTTGAATACACCTCTTGGATACACAATACGGAAATTTCATTCAAGAAATTATGAAAAAATTGTAAGTAAGTAACAAACTCTTTCTTGAATTCTCCTCCTGGATACCCAATACAGATATTTCATTCTAGAAATTATAAAAAAACTTCCAAGTAAGTAACAAACTCTTTCTTGAATTCGCCGTTTGCATGCACAATACAGAAATTTTATTCAAGAAATTATGAAAAAATTCTAAGTAAGTAACAATCTCTTTCTTGAAGTCCCCTCTTGAATATACAATGCGGAAATTTCACTCAAAAAATTATGAAAATATTCGTAAGTAAGTAAAAAACTCTTTCTTGAAGTCACCTCTTGGATACACAATGCAGAAAATTCATTTAAGAAATTAGGAAAAAATGTAAATCAGTAAGTAACAAACTCTTTCTTGAATTCACCGTTTGGATGCACAATACAGAAATTTAATTAAGAAAATTATGAAAAAAATTGTAAGTAAGTAACAAACTCTTTCCTTGAAGTCACCTCTTGGATACACAATGCAGAAATTTCATTTAAGAAGTTATGAAAAAATTGTAAGTAAGTAGCAAATTCTTTCTTGAATTCGCCTCCTGGATAAACAAAAGATATTTCATTCAAGAAATTATGACAGAATTCAAAGTAAGTAACAAACTCTTTATTGTTTTCACGTCTTGGATACACGATGTAGAAATTTCATTCAAGAAATTATGAAAAAATTCTAAGTAAGTAACAATCTCTTTCTTGAAGTCCCCTCTTGGATACACAATACGGAAATTTCATTCAAGAAATTATGAAAATATTTGTAAGTAAGTAACAAACTCTTTATTGATTTCACCTCTTGGATACATAGTACAGATATTTCATTCAAGAAATTATGAAAAAATTGCAAGTAGGTAACAAACTCTTTATTGTTTTCACCTCTTGGATACATAGTACAGATATTTCATTCAAGAAATTATGAAAAAATCGCAAGTAAGTAACAAACTCTTTCTTGAAGTCACCTCTTGAATAGACAATACAAAAACTTCATTTAAAAAATGATGAAAAAATTGTAAGTAAGTAACAAATTCTTACTTGAATTCACCACCTGGATAAACAAAAAAGACATTTAATTCAAGAAATTATAACAAACTTCTAAATAAGTAACAAACTCTTTCTTGAATTCACCATTTGGATGCACAATACAGAAATTTAATTCAGGAAATTATGAAAACAAAAATCGTAAGAAGTAACACATTCTTTCTTGAATTCACCGCTTGGATACAAGATGCAGAAATTTCATTTTAAGAAATTATGAAAAAATTGTAAGTAAGTAGCAAATTATTTCTTGAATTCGCCTGCTGGATAAACAACAGACATTTCATTCAAGAAATTATGACAAAATTCTAAGTAAGTAACAAACTCTTTATTGTTTTCACGTCTTAGATACACGATGCAGAAATTTCATTCAATAAATTATTACAAAATTCTCAGTAAGTAACAATCTCTTTCTTGAAGTCTCCTCTTGAATACACAACACGGATATTTCATTCAAGAAATTATGAAAAAAATTCTAAGTTAGTAACAAACTCTTTATTTATTTCACCTCTTGGATACACAACACGGATACTTCATTTAAAAAATTATGAAAAAATCACAAGTAAGTAATAAACACTTTATAGTTTTCACCTCTTGGATACATAACACGGAAATTTAATTCAAGAAATTACGAAATAATTGTAAACAAACTCTTTCTTGAATTCACCTCTTCGATAGACACTACAGATACTTCATTCAAGAAATTTGGAAAAAATCGCAAGTAAGTAACCAACTCTTTATTGTTTTCAACTCTTGGATATACAATACAGAAATTTCCTTCAATAAATTATGAAAAAATTGTAAGTAAGTAATAAACTCTTCCTTGACGTCACCTCTTGGATACACAATGCAGAAACTTCATTTAAGAAATTATGAAAAAATTGTAAGTAAGTAAGTAACAAATTCTTTCTTGAATACGCCTCTTGGATAAACAAAAAAGACATTTCATTCAAGAAATTGTGACAAAATTCCAAGTATGTAACAAACTCTTTATTGAATTCACCGTTCGGATGCAAAATACAGAAATTTAATTCAGGAAATTATGAAAAAAAAAATCGTAAGTAAGTAACCCATTCTTTCTTGAAGTCACCTTTTGGATACACAATGCAGAAATTTCATTTAAGAAATTATGAAAAAATTGTAAGTAAGTAGCAAATTATTTCTTGAATTCGCCTGCTGGATAAACGACAGACATTTCATTCAAGAAATTATGACAAAATTCTAAGTAAGTAACAAACTCTTTATTGTTTTCACGTCTTAGATACACGATGCAGAAATTTCATTCAAGAAATTATGACAAAATTCTAAGTAAGTAACAATCTCTTTCTTGAAGTCCCTCTTGGATACACAATACAAAAATTTCATTCAAGAAATTATGAAAATATTTGTAAGTAAGTAACAAACTCTTTATTGATTTCACCTCTTGGATACACAATACGGATACTTCATTCAAGAAATTATGAAAAAATCACAAGTAAGTAATAAACACTTTATTGTTTTCACCTCTTGGATATATAATACGAAAATTTCATTCAATAAATTACGAAATAATTGTAAGTAAGTAACAAACTCTTTCTTCAAGTCACCTCTTCGATAGACACTACAGATACTTCATTCAAGAAATTTGGAAAAAATCGCAAGTAAGTAACCAACTCTTTATTGTTTTCAACTCTTGGATATACAATACAGAAATTTCCTTCAATAAATTATGAAAAAATTGTAAGTAAGTAATAAACTCTTTCTTGAAGTCACCTCTTGGATACAAAATGCAGAAACTTCATTTAAGAAATTATGAAAAAATTATAAGTAAGTAAGTAACAAATTCGTTCTTGAATTCGCCTCTTGGATAAACAAAAAGACATTTCATTCAAGAAATTATGACAAAATTCTAAGTAAGTAACAAACTCTTTCTTGAATTCGCCGTTTGGATGCACAATACAGAAATTTAATTCAGGAAATTATGAAAAAATTGCAAACAAACTCTTTCTTGAACTCGCTTCCTGGACATATAATACTGTAATTTCACTTTAAAAGTTATGAAAAACTGTAAGTAAGTAAAACGCTCTTTCTTTATTTCACTTCTTGGGAACATAATACATACATTTCATTTAAGAAATTATAAAAAAATTGCAAGTAAGTAACTCACTCCTTCTTGAACACACCAGTTGGATACACAATACAGAAATTTCATTCAAGAAATTATGAAAAAATTGTAAGTAAGTAACAAACTCTTTCTTGAATTCTCTTCCTGGATACACAATACAGACATTTCATTCAAGAAGTTATAAAAAAAATGGTAAGTAAGTAAAAAACTTTCTTGAATTCACCTCTTGGGTACACAATACGGAAATTTCTTTCAAGAAATTAGGAAAGAATTGTAAGTAAGTAAGTAACAAAATCTTTCTTGAATTCAACTCATAGAAACACAATACAGAGATTTCATCCAAGAAATTATGAAAAAATTGTAAGTAAGTAATAAACTCATTGGATACATCAGATAACATTCATAAGATCCAAGTTCTATTTATTTTGACTTTATGCATCATTACGTTGGATTTAGGTTAGACTGGTTATAGATGGCAGCACACCTGCTCAGACAAACACTCATAGTAAGAGAGA
The DNA here is from genome assembly GCF_049724085.1 of Artemia sp. Qi Xiang Cuo. Lineage (NCBI taxonomy): Eukaryota > Metazoa > Arthropoda > Branchiopoda > Anostraca > Artemiidae > Artemia > Artemia sp. Qi Xiang Cuo. The sequence goes on from NC_142796.1 coordinate 47,334,691, forward strand.
CATGCAAAAAGTTGGGTTAATTCAGGTTCACTTAGAGCGGGGCCACTCTAAGTGAACCTGAATTAACCCAACTTTTTGCATGTCTCTTTCACTACGAGTGTGTTTTTGAGTGACAGTTCTGCCATCCATAAGTGGTCTAAGCTAAATTCAATGTAATTGTGCATAAAGTCAAAATAAATAGAACTTGGATCTTATGAATGTTATCTGATGTATCCAATGAGTTTGTTACTTACTTACAATTTTTTCATAATTTCTTGAATGAAATTTCTGTATTGTGTAACCATGAGTTAAATTCAAGAAAGATTTTGTTACTTACTTGCTTACAATTCTTTCGTAATTTCTTGAACGAATTTTCCGTATTGTGTACCCAAGAGGTGAATTCAAGAAACAGTTTGTTACTTACTTACCATTTTTTTGTAATTTCTTGAATAAAATGTCTGTATTGTGTATCCAGGAGAAGAATTCAAGAAACAGTTTGTTACTTACTTGCAATTTTTTCATAATTTATTGAATGAAATTTCCGTATTGTGTATCCAAAAGGTATATTCAAGAAAGAGTTTGCTACTTACTTACAATTTTTTTGAATGAAATATCTGTAATTGAATGAAATAATTTTTGAATGAAATATCTGTATTGTGTATCCAGGAGGAGAATTCAAGAAAGAGTTTGTTACTTACTTAAAATTTTTTCATAATTTCTTGAGTGAAATTGCTGTATTGTCTGTCCAGGAAGCGAGTTCAAGCAAGAGTTCAAGAAACTCGCTTCCTGGACAAACAAGAGTTCAAGAAAGAGTTTGTTTGCAATTTTTTTCATAATTTCCAGAATTAAATTTCTGTATTGTTCATCCAAACGGCGAATTCAAGAAAGAGTTTGTTACTTACTTAGAATTTTTTCATAATTTCTTGAATGAAATGTCTTTTTGTTTATCCAAGAGGCGAATTCAAGAAGGAATTGTTTACTTACTTTCCTATAATTTTTTCACAGTTTCTTAAATGAAATTTTTGCATTGTGCGTCCAAGACGTGACTTCAAAAAAGAGTTTGGTACTTACTAACATTTTTTTCATAATTTATTGAATGAAATTTCCGTATTGTATATCCAAGAGGTGAAAACAATAAAGAGTTTGTTACTTCTTGCGATTTTTTCATAATTTCTTGAATGAAATATTTGTATGGTGTATCCAAGAGGTGAAACAATAAAGAGTTTGTTACTTACTTACAAATATTTTCATAATTTCTTGAATGAAATTTCTGTATTGTGTATCCAAGAGGGGACTTCAAGAAAGAGATTGTTACTTTCTTAGAATTTTTTCATAATTTCTTGAATGAAATTTCTGCATCGTGTATTTAAGACGTGAAAATAATAGAGTTTTTTACTTACTTAGAATTGTGTCATAATTTCTTGAATGAAATGTCTTTTTCGTTTATCCAGCAGGCGAATTCAAGAAATAATTTGCTACTTACTTACAATTTTTTCATAATTTCTTAAATGAAATTTCTGTATTGTGTATCCAAGAGGTGACTTCAAGAAAGTTTGTTATTTACTTACATTTTTTTTCATAATTTCCTGAATGAAATTTCTGTACTGTGTATGCAAACGGTGAATTCAAGAAAGATTCTTTTAATTACTTAGAATTGTTTCATAATTTCTTGAATAAAATGTCTTTTTTGTTTATCAAGCGGGCAAAATCAGGAATTAGTTTGCTGGTTAATTACAATTTTTTTCAAAATTTTTGGAACTGAGGTTTTTCATCGTTCGTCTATGTAGTAGCTTCATGAAAGATTGCTATTTATTTACATTTTTTTCATAATTTCTTTAACGAAATTTCCATATTGTGTATCCAAACGGTGAATTCAAGAAAGAGTTTGTTACTTACTTAGAATTTTTTCATAATTTCTTGAACTAAATGTCTTTTTTGTTTATGCAGGTGGCGAATTCAAGGAAGAATTTGTTATTTACTCACTTACTTGCAATTTTTTCATAATTTCATAAATGAAGTTTCTGCAATGTGTATCCAAGAGGTGACTTCAAGAAACAGTTTGTTTCTGAAATGCAATTTTTTCGTAATTTCCTGAATGAAATATCTGTACTGTGTATCTAAGAGGTGAGATAAACATACAGTTCGTCACTTACTTGCAATTTTTCAGAACTTCCTCAATAAATTATTAATAATTAGTGTCAAAGCGGTATAATCGGTAAAGAGTTTTGTTCTTGCTTAAAAATATTTTCATAGCTCCTTGAAGGAAATTTCCGTATTGTGTATCCGAGAGGGGCCTTTTAGAAAGGTAATTCCACTTGATTTGAATTTTTCATAGTTTCTTATATATCATTTCCGCATCATGTATCCAGGAGAGGCTAATATTAAAGAGTTTGTTACCTACTTATAATTTTTTCATAATTTCTTGAATGAAATGTCTTTTTTTGTTCATCCAGGAGGCGAATTCAAGAAAGAATTTGCTACTTACTTACAATTTTTTCATACATTCTTTAATGAAATTTCTGCATTGTGTATCCAAGAGGTGATTTCAAGAAAGAGTTTGTTACTTACTGACAATTTTTTCATAATATCCTGAATTAAATTTCTTTATTTTGCATCCAAACGGTGAATTCAAGAAAGTTTGTTACTCACTTACTTACATTTTTTCCTAGTTTCTTAAATGAAGTTTCTGCATTGTGTATCCAAGAGGTGACTCCAAGATAGAGTTTTTTACTTAATTAAAAATTTTTTTATAGCATGTTGACTGAAATTTCCGTATTGCCTATCCAAGAGGGGACTTAAAGAAAGAGATTGTTACTTACGAAGGATTTTTTCATAATTTCTTGAATGAAATTTCTGTATTGTGCATGCAAACGGCGAATTCAAGAAAGAGTTTGTTACTTACTTAGAATTTTGTAAGAATTTCTTGAATGAAATGTCTTTTTTGTGTATCCAAGAGGTGAAATCAATAGAGTTTGTAACTTACTTACCATTTTTTTAATAATTTCTTGAATGAAATGTCTGTATGGTGTACCCAAGAGGAGAATTCAAGAAAGAGTTTGTTACTAACTTGCAATTTTTTCATAATTTCTTGAATGAAATTTCCGTATTGTGTATCCAAGAGGTGTATTCAAGAAAGAGTTTGTTACTTACTTACAATTTTTTTATAATTTCTTGAATGAAATATCTGTATTATGTATCCAGGACGAGAATTCAACAAAGAGTTTGTTACTTACTTACAATTTTTTCATACTTTCTTGAGTGAAATTGTTGTATTGTCTGTCCAGGAAGTGAATCCAAGAAAGAGTTTGTTTACAATTTTTTTCTTAACTTTTGGAGTGCTATTTCTTTTCTGTACATCCATGTGGCGAATTCAAGAAAGGGTTTGTTACTTGCTTAGAATTTTGTCATAATTTCTTGAATGAAATGTCTTTTTTTTTATCCAAGAGGCAAATTCAAGAAAGAATTTGTTACTTGCTTACTTACAATTTTTTTTCAGAATTTCTTAAATGAAGTTCCTGCATTGTGTATCCAAGAGGTGACTGCAGGAAAGAGTTTGTTACTTACTTACAATTTTGTCATAATTTATTGAATGAAATTTCTGTATTGTATATCCAAGAGGTGAAAACAATAAAGAGTTTGTTACTTACTTGCGATTTTTTCATAATTTCTTGAATGAAGTATCTGTATTGTGTATCCAAGAGGTGAAATCAATAAAGAGTTTGTAACTTACTTACCATTTTTTTAATAATTTCTTGAATGAAATGTCTGTATTGTGTACCCAAGAGGTGAATTCAAGAAAGAGTTTGTTACTGACTTGCAATTTTTTCATAATTTCTTGAATGAAATTTCCGTATTGTGTATCCAAGAGGTGTATTCAAGAAAGAGTTTGTTACTTACTTACAATTTTTTTATAATTTCTTGAATGAAATATCTGTATTATGTATCTAGGAGGAGAAATAAACAAAGAGTTTGTTACTTACTTACAATTTTTTCATACCTTTTTAATTGAAATTGGTGTGTTATCTGTCCAGGAAGCCAATACAAGAAAGATGGTTTACAATTTTTTTCATAGTTTCCTGAATTTTATTTCTGTATTATAAATCCATATGACGAATTCAAGAAAGAGTTTGTTACTTACTTAGAATTTTGTCATAATTTCTTGAATGAAATGTCTTTTTGTTTATACAAGGGGCGAATTCAAGAAAGAATTTTTTACTTACTTACTTACAATTTTTTTCAGAATTTCTTAAATGAAGTTCCTGCATTGTGTATCCAAGAGGTGACTGCAGGAAAGAGTTTGTTACTTACTTACAATTTTGTCATAATTTATTGAATGAAGTATCTGTATTGTGTATCCAAGAGGTGAAATCAATAAGGAGTTTGCTACTTACTTGCAATTCTATCATAATTTCTTGAATGCAGTATCTGTATTTTGTATCCAAGAGCTGAAATCAATAAAGAGTTTGTTAGTTACTAACAAATATTTTCATAATTTATTGAATGAAATTTCCCTATTTTGCATCAAAGAGGGAACTTCAAGAAAGAGATTGTTACTTACTTAAATTTTTTTCATAATTTCTTGAATGAAATTTCTGCATCGTGTATCTAAGACGTGAAAACAATAAAGAGTTAGAATTTTTTCATAATTTCTTGAATGAAATGTCTTTTTTGTTTATCCAGAAGGCGAATTCAAGAAAGAATTTGCTACTTACTTAAAAAATTTTTCATAATTTCTTAAACGAAATTTCTGCATTGTGTATCCAAGAGGTGACTTCAAGAAAGAGTTTGTTACTTACTTACAATGAATTTTTCATAATTTCTTGAATGAAATTTCTGCTTCGTGTATTTAAGACGTGAAAACAATAAAGAGTTTGTTACTTACTTAGAATTTGTCGTAATTTCTTGAATAAAATATCTTTTTCGTTCATCCAGCAAGTGAATTCAAGAAAGAATTTGCTACTTACTTACAATTTTTTCATAATTTATTAAAATGAAATTTCTGAATTGTGTATCCAAAAGGGGAATTCAAGAAAGAGTTTGTAACAGAAATTATTCCGTTTATGAAGGGGGATGTCCCCTCCTCAACGCTTCGCTCTTTAGGCTAAAGTTTTTTTTATTGTTTAAAAAAATAGAGTTGTGAGAAAGTCAAACTTTAGCGTAAAGAGCGAGAAGTTGAGGAGATGACATCCCCCTTCATAAACGGAATAATTTCTGTTCGTTTTAAGTTTTAACGTCGTTCATTACTTTCAGTTAAAAAAAAACTTATTTTTCTTGTTTTAGTTTTGAATGTTTTTTTAAATAATCCAGGTTTTGATTTTGGCTCACTGAAAATGAATAATTAAAACAAAATTTGCGTGTTAATTTGAATTCTATTTGGTTAAATTGCTTCCTCAAAAGTCGTTAAATTTTATTTACGAACGTTTTAATTAGTAATATATATATATACGTAACTTACGAATTAACTTACGTAACGAACTTCTATATCCCTAGATTTTTAATACGTATTAATTTAAATAACTTTTTCCACAAAATAAGTTGTTCAAAGAAAAGTAAAGAACTCCATTAAACAAAAAATTAGCAAAAATAAAATCAAATAATGTACCAAGCATGAAACTACCACAAATCAGCATCGATAAATAAATGAAACCCAAAACGAACAGAAATTACAATAATTAACCGAGTCAAACTCAAAACGAGCAGATATTAACATAAGTTGGGCGCAAAACCCCTATGCCTTCCCAAGGCCAGAACAAAATTTGCACTTTACTGAAAAATTATAAATGTTTTTACTTTTACAACTATAATAAATCAAATAATATAAACATTTTGATTACTAAATATCAGTATATGTATATTAAAATGACACTGCACATTCATTTGTTTTTTTTAGTAAAGTGCAGATTTTGCTCTGGCCTTGGGAAGGCATAGGGGTTTTGCGCCCAACTTATGTTAATTTCTGCTCGTTTTAAGTTTGACTCGGTTAATTATTGTAATTTCTGCAAACGTCTGTATACTTCCCAATAACCAATAACATATGTTAACATTGGGTAAAGTTCATAACTTTCAGCGCTCCCCCCGGGGACTTCGGGGGATTAAGTCATCCTAAAAGACACTGTTATCATATTTTCGACCATGCTGAACAAAATGGCTATCTCAAACTTTTGATCGGGTGACTTTGGGAAAAAATGAGCGTGGGAGGGGCCCTAGTTGCCCTCCATTTTTTGGTCACTTAAAAAGGGCACTAGAACTTTTAATTTCCGTTCCAGCGAGCCCTCCCACGATATTCTAGGACAATTTGGTCAATAAGATCACCCCTGGGGGAAAAAAACAAAAAAACAAATAAACACGCATCCGCGATCTTTCTTCTGGCCAAAAATGCAAAATTCCACATTTTTGTAGATAGGTACTTGAACCCTCTACAGTAGGGTTCTCTGATACGCTGAATATGATGGTGTGATTTCATAAAGGTTCTATAACTTTTAGGGGGTCTTTCCCCCCTTTTTCGTAAATCAGGCAAATTTTCTCAAGCAGTTAACTTTCAATAAATATGACCAAACTTGACGAAAGTTATATATTTGAAATCAGCATTAAAATATGATTCTTTTAATGTTTATATTGTTATCAAAATTCTACTTTTAAAACTTTTGGTTACCATTATGTCGGGTCCCTACTTAATTACAGTTCATTACCACGAACTGTTTGATTAGTGGCATTACTATTAGTGGGATACGTAATGATGTAATTAATGGGATAACTAGCATGGGTGCCGCCCGGAGTGAAGTCTAAAATTGCCATCCCATTTCTAAATCTAATAAGAAACCATTCTCCCTCCATGCCTTGAAACGGACCATTTTAGAAAATGATAAGGATAACAATAACACTATTCAACCGCATAGATTTTTTTTTTAATGCTACTTAGAACAGAGTGGAACCATAAATACAATTAATAATACATAATAAATGGCTGGATTACGTCCATGATGCTCTAGGATGAAAATAAATTAATACTGTGAACTCCAGGTTTGTAAATCCCTGTGATCGCGGTTTCGGAGGCGTAGTCTCCATCGTCAACCTTGGCTAATACTGGCATATTCTTCTCTGTTGACAATATCACAAAGCTTGGCGAGGAGAGCTTGAGGAGGGAAGGCGTCAGGACATCGACACGTCAGGACCACTAACGTCAGGACATCGAAAAAATTAGTCATAACATGGACAAAAAGATTATTAGAACCACTAACCGTCAGGACATCGACAGTCATAACATCAACACGTCATTTCATCAACAGTCGCAATAGCTACCCATCAGAATGTCGACAGTCATAACATCGACACGTCAGGACATCGACAAAATCTGTCATAACATTTAAAATTTTAAAACTTTATTTTTGTGGGTTTAGGGGGGGAAAGGTACCTAAGTTAGGTTAGGTTACGTATTTAATATGCTATGCTTTACCCCCACCCCCCTAATGTGCTAATATATAGCCGAAATTTGTTTTTAAACTATTATATAACTTATTACTATTATATAAACTTATATAGACATTCTGAACTAGTGTTAGGATTTAACACTGAGTGCATAGGCCCACTGAGTCAACTACGCTAGTGTATACTCTGGTTTTATGATTGAACCTTACTCTAGTTTCAAAACAGATGCTTCTATCAGCCAAAAGACTTGACGGATTTTGTCGTTGTCCTGACGTGTCGATGTTGACTGTCGATGTTCTGACGGGTAGCGATTGTGACTGTCGATGTTATGACTGTCGAAGTTCTGACGGTTAGTGGTTCTGACGGATTTACCTTGTCGACGAAATGACGTTTAGTGCTTGTGACGGTTAGATGAAATGGTAAAACCCCTGTTTCTACCGTATCACATTCAACTTTAGTACCAACAATTTCCACATTTGTATACAGACCACGATTTATAACGATAATTTCTAACGGTTGTTACGATGTCTTCACAAATCAGACCTCGATCTTTCGTGGTCTTACTATACTTCAGAAGAGACTCTTGACCCTTTTTGTTCTTCTGTTCTCTCCGTGCCATCCCTGGAAAGTCCTACTCGGAGCATTTCTCACCCCCTCCCTAGTTACGCCACTGATCACCATCATGGACGAGACAAATCGGACACATTTTGTTCTAGAGGAGGGACATTCTGAACTAGTGTTAGGATTTAACACTGAGTACATAGGGCCTATGTCAACTACGAAAGTGTATACTCTGGTTTTATGATCGAATCTTACTCTAGTTTCAAAACAGATGCTTCTATCAGCCAAAAGACTTGTTTAGACAATTTTGCCATTGATGCTGATCAAGTTCGAGACTAGGATGAAATATGACAACCACAAGTTAGAAGTTGCCTAAGGAAGACATAACGGTCTTACGGGCCGCGCACCATTTCATGTAAGGGGGATAAAGAGTACAACTCATTCTCCAAATAATGATTGGAAATTTTGTTACACTTTTTAGACTTCAGCAATTTTTATAGCCATTGCGCAGATCATTTCCATGCTTTTTGCCTCAACAATACGCACTTCAGTCACAGAGAAATAAAAAGTTTCCTTTAAAAAATGTTATTGCGAAAAAATTACATTTTTGAATTGGCTTAAGATCATAGGCAGCGCGACAGCGCTGCCTAAGTAAAGAACGATGTGGGCACAATGTATTATTTTTTTTCCTCCATATCCGGGCACTTCGTAAAGAAGGAGTTGTCGTAGAAACTTCGAAAAGGGCTCATTCGATTGGAAATTGGAGTGGCTAGTGTCCTTTTTAATAGTCGAAAGTGATTGGAGGGCAGCTAGCCCCCTCCCCATGCCCATCATTCCCCCAAATGTGCCCAATTTCAATGTTTAGATAGTCATTTTATTCACCATAGTTGTTTCCCCCATAGAAATATCTTTTTGAGGAGGGAACTCCTCCATAACTGTCAGGGAAACAATTGTAGTTTTTGCCCTGGGGAAATCTAAGGTTTTTATAGAAGGCGTTGTCATAGAAACTCAAAACAGGCTCATTCAATTGGAAATTCAAAGGGCTATTGCCCTTTGTAATAGTCAAAAGTGATTGGAGGGCAACTAGCCCCCCCCAACGCCAATCACTCCCCCAAACACATCCAATCCAAATTGTGAGATAGCCATTTTGTTCAGCGTAGTTGATTTCCAGATAGAAAATATGTTTTGAGGAGGACACTCCCCCTCAACCCTCAGGGCAAGGGTTTTGAGTTATGGCATGGGGGCATATAAGGTTTTTTATAGAAGGCGTTGTCCTAGAAACTTCAAAACAGGCTCATTCGATTGGAAATACAAAGGGCTGTTGACCTTTTTAATAGTCAAAAGTCATTGGAGGGCAACTTGCCCCCCCACGCCCATCATTCCCCCAAACACATCCAATCAAAATTTTGAGATAGCCATTTGGTTCAGCGTAGTTGATTTCCGGATAGAAAATGTGCTTTTGAGGAGGACACTCCCCCAAAACCCTCAGGGCAAGGGTTTTAAGTTATGCCCTGGGGGCATATAAGGTTTTTATAGAAGGCTTTGTTGTAGACACTTCAAAAGGGGCTCATTCGATTGAGCTAGTGCCATTTTTAATAGTCGAAAGTGATTGGAGGGCAACTAGCCCCCCCCCCCACGCCCATCATTCCCCCAAACACATCAAATCAAAATTTGGAGATATCCATTTTGTTCAGCGTAGTTGATTTCCAGATAGAAAATATTTTTTGAGGAGGACACCCCCACAACCCTCAGGGCAAGGGTTTTAAGTTATACCCTGGGGGCATATAAGGTTTTTATAGAAGGCGTTGTCGTAGAAACTTCAAACAAGCTCATTCAGTTGGAAATTCAAAGGGCTAGTGCCCTTTTTAATAGTCAAAAGTGATTTGGGGGCAACTATCCCAGCCCCACGCCCATCATTCCCGCAAAAACAGCCACTAAAAATTTTAAGATAGCCATTTTCTTCAGCGCAGTTGATTTCGGGATAGAAAATAAGTTTTGAGGAGGACACACCCCCACAACCCTCAGGGCAGGGGTTTTAAGTTACGCCATGGGGGCATAAAAGGTTTTTATAGAAGGCGTTGTCCTAGAAACTTCAAAATAGGCTCATTCGATTGTAAATTCAAAGGGCTATTGCCCTTTTTAATAGTCGAAAGTGATTGTAGGGCAACTTGCCCCCCCACGCCCATCATTCCCCCAAACACATCAAATCAAAATTTTGAGATAGCCATTTTGTTCAGCGTAGTTGATTTCCAGATAGAAAATATGTTTTTGAGGAGGACAAACACCCACAACCCTCAGGGCAAGGGTTTTACGTTATGTCCTGGGGGCATAGAAGATTTTTATTGAAGGCGTTGTCGTAGAAACTTCAAAACAGGCTCATTCGATTAGAAATTCAAAGAGCTAGAGCCCTTGATAATAGTCAAAAGTGATTGGAAGGCAACTAGCCCCCCTCCCCCACGTCCATCATTCCCCCAAAAGCATCCAATCAAAATTTTTAGATAGCCATTTTTTTCAGCGTAGTTGATTTCCAGATAGAAAATATGTTTTTAAGGAGGACACTCCCCCACAACCCTCAGGGCAAGGGTTTTAAGTTATGCCCTGGGGGTATTTAAGGTTTTATAGAAGGTGTTGTCTTTGAAACTTCAAAAGGGGCTAATCCAATTGGAAATTCAAAAGATTAGTGCCCTTTTTAATAGTCGAAAGTGATTGAAGGGCAACTTCCCCCCCCCTAACGCCCATCATTCCCCCAAACACATCCAATCAAAATTTTTTACATAGTCATTTTGTTCAGCGTAGTTAATTTCCAAATAGAAAATATATTTTTGAGGAGGACACTACCCGAGAACCCTCAGGGCGAGGGCTGTAAGTTATGTCCAGGGGGCATATAAGGTTTTTTATAGAAGGCGTTATCGTAGAAACTTCAAAACAGGCTCATTCGATTGGAAATTCAAAGGGCTAGTGCCCTTTTTAATAGTAGAAAGGGATTGGAGAGCAACAAGTCCCCCCAAGCCCATCATTCCCCCAAACACATCCAATCAAAATTTTGAGATAGCCATTTTGTTCAGCGTAGTTGACTTCCAAATAGAAAATGTGTTTTTGAGGAGGACACTCCCCCACAACCCTCAGGGCAAGGGTTTTAAGTTATGCCTTGGGGGCATATAAGGTTTTATAGAAGACGTTGTCGTAGAAACTTCAAAAAAGGCCCATTTGATTGGAAATTCAAAGGGCTAGTTTCCTTTTCAATAGTCAAAAGTGATTGGAGGGCAACTAGCCCCCCCCCCCCAACGCCCATCATTATCCCAAACATAACCACTCACAATTTTGAGAAAGCAACTTTCTCCAGCGTAATTGATTTCCGTATATGAAATATATTTTTTAGGTGGATACTCCCCCACAGCCCTCAGGGCAAGGGTTTTAAGTTATGCCCTGGTGGCATATAAGGTTTTTGTAGAAGGCGTTGTCGTAGAAAATTCAAAAAAAGCTCATTCGACTGAAAATTCAAAGGGCTAGTGCCCCTTTTAATAGTCGAAAGTGATTGGAGGGCAACTACCCCCCCCCCCCCAATGCCCATCATTCCCCCAAACACATCCAATAAAATTTTTGAGATAGCCGATTTGTTCAGCGTAGTTGCTTTCCAGATATAAAATTTGTTTTTGAGGAGGACACTTCCCCACAACCCTCAGGGCAAGGGTTATAGATTATACCCTGGGGGCATATAAGGTTTTTATTGAAATCTTTGTTGTAAAAACTTGAAAAAGGGCTAGTACCCTTTTTAATAGTCGAAAGTGATTAGTGATATTTTTTGTTGTTGTTGTTTAGACCAGGGCACTTCGTATCGAAGGAGTTGTCGTGGCAACTTCGAAAAGGGCTCATTCGATTAAAAATAGAAAGGCTGATGCCCTTTTTATTGGTCGAAAGTGATTGGAGGGCAACTAATCCCCCGTCCACTCCCACCCTCCCATTTGCCCATTATGTTTAAAAACTAAATGTTGCCTTAAGATTAAATCAAAATGCACTGTAATAATGCTAATTCTCAATAAGGCATCTCAGCACTATCCCAAGAACTACTGAGGGCATTATGTTCAAGCTTTCGGCGCTACTTCTGCTCTTAAAATTTAACCAAATTAAAATAGCGTAAGTGTATCCAAGCTATCAAAGAAATTAAACAGATTTTTTTGCGAATGTTATCTAGTTTTCTATTTCAGGTCAACTAGAGGAGGTACGAAACTAGATTAAACACTACTATTTGTGTCCATATTTTTAAAAGGGTGTATGTTTTTAAAAATTGCCGAAAATGTTTCTCCAGCATACAAATAGCAGGCCAAACTGTAAAGTCTTAAAAAAACGAAAAGATTTTTTTTCCCTCAAAAGACTATGTCAATATAAAATGAACAGAAATAAATTTAAATAACTTTTTCCACAAAATAAGTTGTTCAAAGAAAAGTAAAGAACTCTATTAAACAAAAAATGAGCAAAAATAAAATCAAATAATCTACCAAGCGTGAAACTACCCCAAATCAGCATCGATAAATAAATGAAACCGAAAACGAACAGAAATTACAATAAATAGCCGAGTCGAACTCAAAACGAACAGAAATTGACATAAGTTGGGCGCAAAACCCCTATGCCTTCCCAAGGCCAGAACAAAATTTGCACTTCACTGAAAAAATACAAATGAATGTGCATTGTCAGTTTAATATACATATACTGATATTTAGTAATCAAAATGTTAATATTATTTGATTTATTAAAGTTATATAAGTAAAAATATTTATATTTTTCCAGTAAAATGCAAATTTTGCTCTGGCCTTGGGAAGGCATAGGGGTTTTGCACCCAACTTATGTTAATTTCTGCTCGTTTTGAGTTTGACTAGGTTATTTATTGTAATTTCTGTTCGTTTTGGGTTTCATTTATTTATCGATGCTGATTTGTGGTAGTTTCACGCTTGGTAGATTATTTAATTTTATTTTTGCTATTTTTTTTAATGGAGTTCTTTACTTTCTTTGAAAAACTTCTTATGTGGAAAAAGTTTTTTTAATTAATTTCATACAAAAACAATAATAATCAGCTTTTGAAGAACACACTTTCATTAAAGTCTAGTAAGTTTTAAAAGACAAATAGTTATTTAATGGTTATAACACACAATTGGTAATTAAATGGCAAAGTCGTTTGGTAATTAACTACGACTTGAAATCCACAGAAACACACTTAATATTGTATAATTTTGTTTTTCGTACACAGTTTTTGTCAAAAGTAACCATGAAATCTGCAATTCCATAATTTTGTTATCGACATAAATGAAACTCAATAGGACAAAAAGGCGTATAAAAGCAGAAAAAAATATTCAAAAAGCATTTACTACAACTTTGCAAAAATAGGTTAAATTTTTTATTAAACCTACTGACAGTATACTCGCTTGTGAAATACATGTAAAATACTCACTTGGCTTCAAGGTACCCCTTAAATACCGTCACAAGTTTGTTTTCAGATCTGAAGATTGATGATTGGCTGAAAGTAACCGAATTCTCACAGAAAGTTAGTAGAAAGTTAGAATTCTCCACATTTGCTAAATCAGGGAGATTATAATGGAATCACAAATTGCTTTTTAACAGTAAATACAAATACAGCTACCATACAGTGCTTTCACTGCTACTATTACTACTACTAGCAACTCAATGCAGCACCAAGCCATCTCAGGCCAACACGGCTACGTATGCTCCTCGTCCATCCCCATCTATTCAAAGCCTCCCTCTTTACACCTTTCCAAAAAGTTCTCATTTCCCATAGATCTTTCCTTACCATATTCTCTCACCTTTTACTATCCCGGAAGAGGTTAAGATTAAAATTAGGTTCTAAGAAATTAGGTTCAAAAAGAAAATTAGGTTCTCAGAAATCTCTGGTGCTTAAATTAGCTGAAAAAAAAGAAGAAATAGATAATTTCAGGTCTTAAAATTTAATTAAGGTAAAAAAAAAATACAAACAGAAAATGCCTTCAAATCGGGATTGTCATAAAAAGTTAATTTCAATAATCCAAGATGCACCAGAGCAGTAAATAAATAACCCATACAGGCAACCTAAAGGCTCTCCATCAAATGTTCACTATCATATTCAGGACTGCAACAACTTCACGGGGACCACAGTTCCCCTCAAATCTTCAGTCTTCGAAATTTAAACTAAACTTTTTTTTAACAATACTATCTCAATAACCATAAAAACTGAACATGCTGGCGGGAATCTAGTTTAAATAAGGTACATGAAACCAACCTTTTTTCCCAGAATTTCATCAAAATTTCCCGAATTTCCCCTTCCACTTTCCCAGAATTTCCCCAAAAGAAAATTGGGTTCTCCAACTCTTCCCAAAAATTAATGTTAATTAAAATGTACGATTTATATATCCTGTTAACGTTTGTCATTTACGAACGTTAATTTCCATTGAGATTTCAGATAACCTAATTTTCTTTTGGGGATATACAGAAAAATCCCAAAAATTTGAGGATAGTGGAAGGACTGCTTTCATATCACGCAACATACCCTTAATGCTTCCATTGATTACCAGTTTGCCAACTGTAAAAGAACCATCGCAAGTAGGCAACAATAGCGTCAGTGTCCACGTTACTCCACACAATATAACTAAAAAAACAACAACATAGTTTTACAATGAAAAAAACTTACCTTTTCTTTGACTAGACAATTGATCCACTAACATCATAAAAATGAAACCAAAGACGAGCGATGCTCCAATATAGATATGTAAATTTGGATTCCTATTCTCAGGATCTTGACCCACAACAGTAACTCCTGGCGGAAGAGTAGCAATCTTCAATTCTATTCAAAACATATAAAACAATAAAAACAAATATACTGTAACAAGTACACATAAATCATGTTTGAATCTTAAATAAATTGAAATGTGACCCCCTTTACACAGCTTTTGTAAAAATTAATCATTTATTGAATAGAAAAATAAACACAACAACAAAACGAAGGTCCTTGTGTGTTCTTCTGCAACATAAAGCATAGCAGACCACAGATATCACAAGAAATCCCTCCAAGAAGGGGAAGAGGAATGAGCCTAAAAAATATTTCCAAAGGGAGGGGTCAAATGTCACACAGAGGCAGTTTCCGTATTATATATATATATATATATATATATATATATATATATATATATATATATATATATATATATATATATATATATATATATATATATATATATATATATATATATATATATATATATATATATATATATATATATATATATATATATATATAATATATATATATATATATATATATATTGATCTTCCCAAAGGGACGGGGTAAAAATTTGGTCAGGTCCCCCTTGCATAGGCAACAATGGTCGACACAAATTGTTAACAGTACACACAAATTTCACTCAAACAAATCTAAAGACAAAAATGTTAAAGAAGAAAATAGGGAGTGACACCGTTTTAAAAGCTTTCAAGATGTTAAACCAGGTGTTGAAAAACTATAATGTGTTGATCCCATTCACAATATGGATACAACATTTTTTCTATTGATGGGACACGAGATGGGAGAGGGTTGAGAGTTGAAGGAAGCATGCTGTAAGCTGGATATCCAAGCTTGTTTGAACTCTACAATTTTCATTTTCCAGGGTACTTTCCAGTTTTCTAATCCATTGTATTCCAGAAATGACACCAAAAATCGGCAATTTGTACTCTCATCTGGCACACAAACGGGACACTATCAGTACCAATTTATAATAAGTACACGACAATTAGCCCTACTTTCTTACTTGAACTAGATTTTCTTACTTTGACTGGAAATAGACACTGCCCCACCTCGCCCAATATACAGAATTTTCCTAGCAGAAGTTATCCATGAGGCACAGTCCATTGCAACGCTTCGATAATAGTACATCCAGTCACTGTCTCACAGCCGGCTGACGAGGCGAAGGCCTCCAAAAAACCCTGTGTTATTTTTCACCAGTTAACGCCATTTTTTCCAGATTCCAGGTCACATTTGCAGTTTTCATGAGACTAGGCTTTAAAAGTGGATTTAGAGACGCATCGCTCGTCATGACGGTGTAAACATAGGCCCAGCCATTAAAGGTGTCGTCTCTTTACAAATTCATAGATTATGTGCTGTTGTTTAGAGCTCTCACTGATTTCCTTTTTGAATATTTGCTCATAGCATTGGAGAATTAGCATTCGCTCTCATACAACAACTTCTCGTTCTCTCTATGATCATTTGTTCCATTTTATGAACCCATGAAAAAAAGAGGGAAAAAGTAAGAAGGAGAAGGAAAAAAGATACATCAGTGCTAAGGGAAAAAGCTACCTATCCAAAGATGTGGTTTTCCTTATTTCATAGATGGAGGACTGCAAATCTCCAGTTAAGCTTCTCAACGATGGAAATTTCAATGGTGTGCCTTTTTTTATTTTACGTCACGTCTAAGGTGTTACAGGTTCTTCCAGTTATATCAGTTATTATGGACCTTGACTTGCTTTTTGCTAAGTTTCAATCATCACTACGACCATGATTTTCAAAATTCGTTTCGTGATAAGAAAAATTACTGTTATGTTGAATCTGAATAGAAAATCATTGCACCTGAAACAGTGTCAATTAGGCAAGCATTCTCACAAGACAGTTTCTTTGAAAACATGCTAATTTTTGTATGATATTTCAGTTTCCTGTTAGCACTTGAAATGAAGGAAAAAGGGAGACACATCCTTGCTACTTACTGAATAACGTAATTTTCAATATTCTTTCAGATAGCGGATTGTCGAATTTTCGACAATAGCAATTTAAGTAGCTTTGACAGTTCTAATAAAATTGATTATTTCTAAATGAACATTACACAAAAAATTGTTTTATTAGAGAGTTTCACTGAACTTTTTTTTTCATATTTCTGTTAGAAGGGGCAATAGTATGATTTTGCCTAGGTTGCAACTACTACTGTAAACATGAAATGAATAATATATATACATATTTTTTTAAATAAAATTTGTTTTCATAATGAACAAAATATTTTTTTCTTTCGAGAATCTATGAATATAAGTAAAAGCGAGGAGCAAAAAACGGATTGGGATTTACATAATATAGAAATCAAATCGATCAAAGTTATAAATGGGTAAATGAAAAAAAATCGGTGAGTTGAGGAAAACAAGCTAAAAAGACCAAGTTGTGTAAGGCCCAGTCCGTTTGGGCCCCTTGTTTTCACTCATATCTTTATATTCTTGAAGAAAATATCGTTTTCTACTTCTAAGTCCATTTTAAAAACGAGAGTAGTAAGGGTATAATAGATTGAAAAAATACATGAAAAAATACATTGAATTGCGCAAGGAAAACCCATGCCTGAGACACTAAATTTACGCGTGAACATTTTAAAAGTTGGCAAGGTTTTTGTTTTTGATAAGAATTTCATAAGAATGTACGTCGTGAGTTCACGTCCACATTCTTAAAAACTGGTATGATATAAAGTAGTCAAACATGTTTTGGGAGCATGCATGAAATTATGTAACTCAACCAGTGTGTTTTCGAGTCAACATCCGTTTTTATTCGTCCTTGAAATTCCGTAAAAAATGTTAATGCATAACAATTTAATTTTCATTATGTTTTAACATTTCGTACAATACACTGAATTTTATTAACTTTGAAACAATGGATCCGTCAATAGTCAATGTGAGTACAGCTTACTAAATTTCTTAATTTATTTCCAGATAAAAAAATCATTTTACCAGTAAATTCAAATTTCAGGGGGACTTAGCCCCCCCCCTCCCACCAACAATACAAACCCAAAAATATGATGTATATACTCGTTAGAAAATACTAAGTATGCTTTTTTCTATTATGCAAACCAAAAACCACCTCCTCCATCGCTTTATTGCGACCATAATTCCTTACTTTTTAGCTCTTTCGCTCAACAATATTCTTTTCCCATCGTCCATCTAAAATGTGCTGTCTTTTCCCGGTTTGAATAAAACCATCCGTGTTTATAATCCTGTTAACAAGAGGGGTTGGTTTCAAAACAACATTGGCATGCATCTTATCGGGGTTAAGATAACAAAGGATGGATATGCACGATTCAAGACTCGTTGACATGAGTTTCTTTTTTTGGCCAAATTAGATGAGATGAATTTGATGAATGCAAAAGGATTTAACAGATGATTAAGAGGCTTTTATAGAAATATAAGACAGGGACGGGGGCAATGAATCAATTATAACACGTTCAATGTAAGTTTACAAAACACTATTTCTTCGAATGAAAGGTAAAGGGGGGAGGGGTGAGTTCTTTGTGCAGAAACGTATATCCTTTGACAAGAAAACTAATGTGGTCATTCCGACAAACACCACTGAAGTTTAGTGTTTGGTTAGGTTTTAATATAGTTGACTATTTTTTAGATCTATATTTTAAATCATTGTATTGGATTTGGTGCACTGGGAGGGGAGGGAGAGGGGGATTCTTTGTGCAGACTAATTTTTTCTTCTGTAAAAAAGGGAATCGTTTTTTTTTCCATACTATATTTTTTCTTATTTTTAATAAAGAGGATTACTAAAATTAACCCCCACCAAAAAAGAGAACAATACGGAATGCTACCACATCAATGCAATCTACACGGCCATCCATTACAAGTTTTTTGGACCAACCAGGACCCTCTCATGCCAGTGCCAGCCCTGCACAGACCACTATGCAACCTGGTAGAAAATTCAAGAGGGAATGGATGCTTTCTCATAATGCATCGGTCTTGTCTGCTCAAGATCGGGAGGAGCTCCCCCTTCATGCTATGCCAGGGACTTTAGATGTACAAATGCAGTCTGAATATGTATGTGTATATATTTTACCTCTAGCTTATGCGTGATTATCTACTTTAAAATGCTAGGATGACCTGGGTTTTGTTGGATGGTATTGATAACTGGTATGTGTTAAATATTCGGGAAACATACGAGTAGAAAAATGCTTCACTACAGATAAGACTATTGTGTTTTTTTCTGAACTTTCTGAGGGAGGAGCGCGGGGATAACTTTTTAGTTTTAAAAAATAGTTTACGACTAGAAAAATGCTTCACTACAGATACGACTATTGTGTGTTTTTTTTTAACTTTCTGAGGGAGGAGGGCAGGGGTAACTATTTAGTTTAAGAAATTAGTTTACGACTAGAAAAATGCTTCACTAGAGATAAGACTATTGTGTTTTTCTGAACTTTCTGAGGGAGGAGGGCGGGGGTAACTATTTAGTTTAAGAAATTAGTTTACGAGTATAAAATGCTTCACTACAGATAAGGATATTGTGTTTTTTTTTCTGAATTTTCTGATGGAGGAGGGCAGGGGTAACTATTTAGTTTAAAAAATTAGTTTATGAGTAGAAAAATGCTCCACTACAGATAAGGCTATTGTATTTTTATGAACTTTCTGAGGGAGGAGGATGGGGGTAACTATTTAGTTTAAGAAATTAGTTTACAAGTAGAAAAATGCTTCACTTAAGGCTATTGTGTTTTTCTGAACTTTCTGAGGGAGGAGGGGGTAACTATTTAGTTTAAGAAATTAGTTTACGAGTAGAAAAATGCTTTACTACAGATAAGGCTATTGTTTTTTTCTGAACTTTCTGAGGGAGGAGGGCGGGTATAATCTCTTATTTTTAAAAATTAGTTTACGACTAGAAAAATGCTTCACTAAAGATAAGGCTATTGTGTTTTCTTCTGAACTTTCTGAGGGAGGTGGGCGGGGGTAACTATTTAGTTTAAGAAATTATTTTATGTGTAGAAAAATGCTTCACTAGAGATAAGGCTATTTTGTTTTTTTTTCTAAACTTTCTGAGGGAGGAGGGCAGGGGTAACTTTTTAGTTTAAAAAATTAGTTTACGAGTAAAAAAATGCTTCACTACAGATAAGGCTATTGTGTTTTTCTGAACTTTCTGAGGGAGGAGGACGGGGGGGGGGGTAACTATTTAGTTTAAAAAATTTGTTTACGAGTAGAAAAATGCTTCACTACAGATAAGGCTATTGTGTTTTTTTTTCTGAACTTTCTGAGGGAGCAGGGCGGTGGTAACTATTTAGTTTAAGAAATTAGTTTACGAGTAGAAAAATGCTTCACTACAGATAAGGCTATTATGTTTTTCTGAACTTTCGAGGGCGGGGGGTATGTATTTAGTTTAAATAATTCTAGGAGGAGGAATTGAGTTTTATGGGGGGCTGGTGTGGAAAAATGGTACATGTTAAATATTCAGGTAAACACACGACTAGAAATGAACGTGATTTTTCAAATTTATGAAATAATGCGTATTTCACATAAAAAATAAAACCTTTTTCTATAGATTAATGATATAGCACCGCCATTGGGTGATGAGACATCAGCATTTACTGGGCCAATTCTATCCCCACCAATGAAGTTCAGGGACGAACCTTCATTAGTTCTAGAGAATATGGAGTGGCATGGAAGTTTTCTTAATGATGTTTTTGGGGATATGGCTAGCCTAGACGATTTAACTTGTGATATTGACATGTTGGAGGACCCGGAGTGGGCAGATAGATTTATGCTTGAGCATTTAGGGGATGTTACTAGTGCATCTGAACTGGGTCCTCATAAAGAAATTCCAACACAGGACAATACAGGCTGGCTCGATCAATTGTCCCCAAACACCTTGGAATATGTGCTATCAGGCTTAGGGGACCTCATGTCATCTCCAACCAATGTTATTGAACAGACTGGGAGTGGTGTTATTGACAATTCTGTGTCACCCCCCACCATTCCGATTAATGATATACCTAGTACTAGTAGTAGTAGTAGTAATACAGCAACAACAACAACACTAGTATCCTCTCTTCCATATTTTTTTCCGTCAAACTCTGCCTTGCACCACACAAAGTTCTACTGTACTAAATTCCCTGACCCCTTCAACTCTTCAGGTTCGAGGGATATAACAAAAGATCCCTCGGCACTTCCACGTTCATATAATAATAATTTTTAAGCAATTTTTAAACAACAGATGGGAGTGTGGGGAGTGGCGGCCAGTTAAAAAGCAGCAATAACGGTAAAAATATTTTTTTTTAATGAGAATGTGGGTGAGATGTATTTGAAATAATTGCACACAGAGATGTTGGCAATTCACCCGAATTTATCAAATTATGGGAATGTTTTTATAAGTTGGGATAATAGTATTAAAAGTATGTGGTAAAATTATAACGAGGGGGGTAGTGGATCTGTGGTTTTATTTATTGAAAGTTTATATGTTAATATTTGTAGATTCAAAAATGATTTTATTGTAAGAAGTAGGGCGGTGGAGAGGATTATAGTTTTAAAATATCACTCAGATTTAGAGGAATGTAGGGGGATACAAAGAATCTGTTTCGATACGAGGTTAAAGTGTTTCAAGTATGCATTTTTAATTGCAGCATACAAACTTCTTCAAATATATTTATCTAAGAAAAAATTAGATGAAATGGCAGATAATGGTAGGGAGGGTTCAAAGTTCCCCAAAGTAGATTTTAATTGTTTAAACGGTCAATTTCCCATGACACTAAAAGGAATAGATAGTTTTGAGCTGGATAATGAACATTTAAAGACTGGTGTAACGGTGTTTCATCATGAAGCAGAATTGGAAGAGGGCTAGCAATCTAATATGAAGGGTCTATTATTTCCAGTGTGAGCACCTTCAACTAAATCAGTAGAATGTTGGGTGTATCTTCTATATCCCAAAACCATAGACCCTGATTCAGTCAGTTATTTTAATCTGATTACTGATATTAGTAGGGTTCTAAGTGAGGGTAAAAAGGGGAAAGGTGTGTGTTATTACTGTCCAACATGTCTCTCAGTATTTCACTCTGATTTAAAGTTAAAGTATCACATGAAACACTGAAAACGTCATGGATACCAGGCTGTGGAGACGGTAAGCGGAGATAGAGCGATCTTACGTTTTAAAAATTTTCAAAACACGCTCCTGCAGAGCAATAAGATCGCTTTGGACTGCGAAGCTAAACTGACAGATGTGTGCGATTCGTCAAATTCAAATCGTGTGAAAATACATGAAGCCATAGGGGTCTCTTACGCTCACGCACAACGAGATTCAAATAATACCATGCAAGTGCTGGATGTAGTTGAGATGTTGGGTGACGGTGAAGACTGCATACGCTCGGCATTGGCCAGTCTAATCAAAAAAGTAGACGCTACAATTTCGCGTCTTCGTAATACAAAATATCTTATAATCTTATCAACAGATTACAGAGTTGCTATTAAAAATTGTAAAATGTACGGAGTGGTCAAGTAAAAATTTGATGATTGTGTTAGGACTGGGGGGAGGAGGACTGTGATCTAACAGGATTATTTTTTCCATGAATTTAAATATGGAGGGATTAACTTTAGGGGGATAGCACACCAGTCATGCAATTTAAACTTTAGACAACAACTTTGCGCGCCTGCTTCCCTATGATAGTCCGATGGTGACATAAAGTTTGTTTTTCTAGTGTGGGCCCGCATAGTCTATGGAGGAGGTATAAGTAGTACTGGAACGGGTGGTTCGTTGCCATGTATTATCCTGCCCAAATCATCGGAGAAACTATTGCATCTAGAATGCATGTGAAAGTAACCTATCAAGGAACGCTCGCGTCAGAATAGAATCCGTTTCGTAGACTCTTTCAGTTTCTTTTCCTGGTCCTCCTGCCCGTTGATTACGGTGCAGAAAAGAGACGATTTTAACAGAGCTCTTCTCTACGATCAGCATGTTTCCGAATATGACATGTATGATTTCTTAACGTGTAAGGGTATATATCCATATGATTATTACAACTCTGTCTCGAGGCTAGATGAGGTGTCATTACCGCCCAATGAAGCTTTTTACAATTCTCTTACTGAGAGTGAGTGCACCACTAGCGACTACGAATTTGCTAAGAGGGTTTGGGAAAAGGGTGGAGGTAAAAATGGGTAGGATTATTGTAAACTATACGTGGCCAGTGACGTACTCACTCTTCTGGACATCGTGTGCAAAAATACGGATAAAATCTATGAGGAGTTTGGGTTAGATTTTATGTTATGTTTAAAAACTCTTCAGTTGGTAATATAATTTATAACGATAATAATAAAATATGGAATAGTGCGAACTATTGTTGCTTATAAACACTTATTTGTACCACTATCAATGCGACAGTAGTATGTCTTTAATGGTGACTTCTTTAAAAAAGCTGATCTGAGCAGACAGCACATCGGTGAAAAGTTAGACGCAGTTTTTTTAGATGTGAATTCTCTTTACCCATCGGCAATGTCTCACTACTGTTTGCCGTGTGGCAATTATAAATGGCTTGACAATCCATGTGCTTCGAATTTCCCCGACATTGCCTGTGTTGAGGAGAATAGGGCACAAGGATGGTTTTTTGAAATTGACGGTGAAATACCCATGGAAATCCATGACTCGATAAAAGGCTTTGTTTTTCCGTGCATAAATAGACCGGTGGGTAGGAACTCTCTGAGCCCCTAGAATTTATCTTTAGTAGAGGACGGGAGTATGCACTGGGTACCTTCAAACAAAAAACTAATTGCCGACCTCAACCCGAAACAGAATATCAGTGTTCATCACGTGCTATTGAAATGGATGGTGTCCAATGGTTTCAAGGTCACAAAGATTCATAGAGCCTTCCAATTTGATCAAAAGTCTTACATGAAAACGTTTATTGACACCTTTGTCAGTCAGCGTTCATAAGCGAAAACGAAGGTTGAAAAAGAAGTCTGTAAACTCATTTTGAACTCAGCTTTCGGTAAAATGTGCGAGAGCGTACGAAACAGAAGTAGATGTGACATTGTAACCAATCCCAAAGATTGTGCTTGAATCATTGCGGATCCAAACTTCACATCGTTCACAATCATAGACTCTGATATGCTGCTCCTACATCGTAAGAAAAGAATCATTGTTTTAAATAAACAATACCAAATGCTGTAAATAAAAGTGATATTATTTCAAGTGCTTTATTCTAATAAATGTTGTATTTTTTCTATAAATAAACAATTTAGGGTATTTATTTAAGTGTTTTTTTTTCTCTGTGCCTATGTAAATATTGTATTTCTTATTATAAATAAATTAAAAAAGTGTATTTTTTCATGTTTAATGTCCTTTCATGTTCGATGTAATATTTTTTTTAAGTATTGTTACTTTTTTATGCGTATAATAAAAGAAAATATGATTCTTTATTCGTCTTCTTCTTATTATTCTTGAACTGAGTAGTAATAGAGGTATTATTTACTCATTAGACAGCTATAGTCTACAGTTAGTTGGCTAGGTGAACTGTCGAAGGGAACATGCATCAATATCAACCACCAGTCTGATAGTTTCTGTGTGGGCCGTTAATGTCAGGCAAAACAAAACTCCTAACTAAAAGAATTAAAAATGGCGATAAAATGTTTGTGGAAAAGCCGAAAAAAACCTACTATTGTTACAGTATTTGGCAGGAGTCATACGATAAAATAAAAGCAATTGCCACTACGGGATTTGTACAGATACAATTCACGCAGGGACTATAGGTTTTAAGAATTGTTGAACCGGAACTTTAGTAGATTATTGACGATCTGTTACAGCCTATTGAACAATGGTCCTAGGACGGGATGCAGTTATTTAGCGTTTGCTGTCATAATGAACAGATTTCCTTTACTCTTGTTCCACAAACTCTCTCATCTGAGCAAATGTGTGCGAACACTTGCATTGAACTGCACCTATTATATCATCTACAGAGTTGTTCGTGATTCTATCTCGCTAATAACCCTCAATAAAAAAATCTATCCGGGCGCCCCCAAATTTCTGCTCTCAGCATACAATCAGGCAACAAATAAACCCTACGGCTACATCCTATTAGATCTTAATCAAAATACACCCGAGGATCTGCGCGTAGTCACAGACATTTTTGACAATAAAATTACAGTATATCTCCCTGTGAAAACTAAAAAGAACTATTAGTTGCTATCATGAGCCTGAAGAAAATAAATTAAAATAGCCATCTGTTTTCAGTTCTAAGCAGTTCACAACCTTTGCCTAAGACAGCTATACTGAAACATCGTATTGACAATGATTTCATTAATCTAATGTCTGAACTTTGTTTAAATTTGACCGAGGGTAATGTTCAACTGCCAAAAGTAGTTAAGCAACAGGCAAAGCAACATCGTTCCATTGTACGTACATTGGCCTCTAAAAAGAAACGAAAGCATTTTAAACAGAAATTACTTCTTCAGGCGGGTCGTTGCCTTTTCCCACTTTTAATCCCAATAATTTCAGGACTCGTAAATAGTTTTCTGTAGAGAATGGCAAAACATTATCAATTGACCCCGAGAAAACTCAGCCTCTCAGCTGTTGAACACCTTGAGAACAATCTGAGCAAATTCCTTGACACTGAGAATATTAAGCATGTTACAAAGCTACTTTTACTTCAAGATGCACTTCGCTGAGTGGACAAACATAGGGACTATAGTATGAAGACCATTGCTGTTGCTACTGATCACCAAAAAGAATCATCTCAGTATTCTGCTGCTGGAAAAACTTTAAATAAGTAGTAATGATTTTAATTTTTATTGAAATTTATAATTATATTGCCCGACTCATATCGTGAAAAAATTAAACGACTCATAATCTATCTCATAGAAAGTGGTCAAGATCATATTCAAGTTGAGAGCAATGGGAAAGGGATTATAATTCAGGGCAAGAGCTATAATCTGGTTGATTTAATCTATGATATGGTTACAAATCGTAAAGGACTATTATCATTTGACGATCATCTATACAACTTTCTAAATACATTAAACTTCCCCAAAAGACTTATTAGCAATAGACAAATTATAAAAAAATTAAATGAACATGCATCATCATCTACAGCAACAACAACACCATTAAAATATGAAGAAGAAGAAGAAGAAGAAGAAGAAGATTTTAAATAAATCTTGGAAAATAACAGCACATCTAGTGGAAATTTGACAATGGTGTCAAGGAAAAAGCGAAAATGTATCATTTCACCAACCACAACTAGTATACAAAAGGGTAGCGGAGGTGACACAGCGTGTTTTCGTTCGAAATGGTTGAAAATATTATTGCGATGAGGAGTTTAAGTTCATCCACAACTCTTTCCAAAGTCTATGATTTTCAAACTAAAAGTTTACAAGACTATCTACACAATTAATCAATTTACACTCTCCATAGAAATCATATACTTCTTGCTAATAATTATCGAAAAACTAAAGCCTTCTTCCCACTGCATATAAGGCAAGCAAATCTCCTGACTCTATATGAGATTCAAAAACGACACAAAACAGCGTAAAAGTACACTCTGGCTACTATCAGTGCTCTTATTCGCTTTGCATATACCTCTCTTTTGCAATCTAATACATGCGCTGAAGTTCCTCAGGCCATAGAAAGTGTTCTCGAACAGGATTTGTATAAAAAAAATTCAAACAGATCACGATAGTGAATTCGTTAATCCTCATGTTACAAAAGTACTAGTGAAATATAATACACTGCACTATCCTAGTCATAGTCCTATAAAGGCTGCATTGGCCGAACGGTTGATCAGAAGTATTCAATTTTTAATTTCAAGATATTGCACATTGAAAAATACACCTGCTTTTATTCATGATCTAGATAAAATCATGTTGATTTATAATCAACAAGCTCATCGACCATTGTCCAACTCTACGCCAACGGAAGTTCATCATTCTGATCATGATACAATTGACACCTTTCTTAAACAATATTCCAATGAAACGATTGTCAAGAAGAAAAATAAATTTCATGTTGGTGATATTTTTCGAATTAATAGAACAACTAGTTTTTTTGAAAAGAGTGATTATTTGTGGTTCACAGAACTTTTTAAAGTGGCAAAAACTCTAGACTAAACCCATAGCTTATCGTCTTCGTCATACCAAGGATGAAGAGATTCTTGGCGGATTTTATCATTATGAGTTGTAAAATGTTAAAAACAATATTGGAATAAATAGAACTTAAAAGTTATTGAATACACGTACTCGAAGGAGTAAGAAATAGTTACTTGTTTTGGGTCTAGGATCGATCTAGGATTTTGATTCTTGGATCGGTGTTGAAGATACTGAAAATGCCCAATGATTTCTATTTAAATTTTAAGTCAAACCTTTCCAATCACCTCTAGAATAACTAGAATATAACAGTGAATTTGTGGACAAAACTCTCTCTTGCCGTGAAACTTCAAAGTATCTATGAAGTGGCTTCTTTCAATTGTTTTCTCAAAAATACTTTTGACTTTCATGGAAAGGCATTCGCGTACGATATAAGGATTATACCCTTGGATTGGACACTCTTTGTTGATTGTGAATGGTTTGAAGCACTTAAATCTAGCGAATATCCACATGCCAAATTGAAATATATTGAATACGATAATAAGACAGATTTGTGTCTTACAATCAATAG
Source organism: Artemia sp. Qi Xiang Cuo (assembly GCF_049724085.1). Taxonomy (NCBI): domain Eukaryota; kingdom Metazoa; phylum Arthropoda; class Branchiopoda; order Anostraca; family Artemiidae; genus Artemia; species Artemia sp. Qi Xiang Cuo. The sequence goes on from NC_142796.1 coordinate 47,362,046, forward strand.
AAAAATCTCATATCGTAGGAAAGGCGAAGCTCATTTGAATGATTGATTGGAAAAAAACAGGACTACAGTTGGTACACCTCTTGACAGCGAAATAATAATCTTCAGCGACACTATTAGAAATGTCCTTGTATTTTAAAAAAAAACGATCCATTGGGATAGCGAATTTGCTGATTAACGGATGAATCAAGTTTTTTTTGCATATTAACAGCTCAGTTATACTTCATAGTTTTACATGTTTTTCTAAGCATCTTTTGCGGAAACGTCGATAGTCGGTAATTCAAATGTCCCCCTCCTACATTTTCTTGAACAAGAAACAAATCAAGAACCTTCTTATCACGGTAAGATGAAGAGTCTTCATTATCCTCCTATAAGAATCGTAAATTTGGAACTGCGCCAGTCTATACTACGAAGGGCCTTGGGTGATCCTCTAGCTATAAAACAACGCTTAACAGTGATTACATGTCATTTTCGACCCATTGTTGGCGATAGCACAATCACCTAAAATGAACAATAGAAGAATTCCATTTGTCTGTCCCAATATCGATTGTTATATTTGGGCTCTGAGTCCACGTCAAAGAGGCAATGTATTCAACTACTACAAGGGTCGCACTAGAGTGTCTGGCTATGATTTTGGTAGTTGCTTTGATAGGCCATTTCGTTCTGAACTACACCTCGCCAGAAAATATCTTTTAAATGCTGCATCAACTATTGCTGCCTCCACACTACAGGACTGGGGGTCAGGCAAGAATTTCAAGGAGAGTGTTAAGGAAAATATTAGATCTTCAGCAAAAGCCGTTGGTGAGCAATTAAAATCTCGACAAAATGGGGAGGGATTGAAAAGGATGCGTGCAGGTCATTCACTCATCAGTCTCCACCCAGGCGGGAAGCGAAGGACATCAACAAGGACTTTGAAAAATAAAACAAGGAAGACCAATAAGCAGAAAAAGAAAAAGAAAGATTGTTAGATAAAGAAGGATTTCTTCTTTAAAGATGACTTATCTCCCCACAAGGCATCGTGTCCATCAACCAAGTTTTCATTTAATCCATTCAATGTTTAAAATGTGGATGTTAGTGTAATTAATGAATATTCTTATTAAGTTCACCCCCAACAACCCCTCTTAGGACATATCCAATGTCAAATATTTTATAATGAAGACTATTGCATTGATTTGCCGTCAACATTTATTGATTTAAATGTTGCGGTGAAGAAAAAGTCAGATAATACAACTCCAAATGCTGGCGATGGTCTCTCCTATGAAAACTGTATTCTACACAACCTATTCAAACAAATTAATGTATTCATTAATGGAACATTGGTGAGTACTAGCAATAATTTGTCCAACTATGCAAGCTACACACAGTTTATGATGATTACACCAAAGACATAAAAGGAGTTGAGAGGAGAATCATTGGCCTATGATTATCGATTAGGTTTTGATACTGACGGCAATTTGACTACTGCAGTGACCCAGGAGTAACATCTGGTTGGAAAATTAAATCATGAGATATTCGATATATCCAAATATCTCCTCCCAATGTCAAGATTGACATAAAGTTACAGCTTGCCCCATCGAATTTCATTTTAAGAAAAACACTTCCTGCGGCACCCGATGCACATGTCATTATCACATCGGCAATTCTCCACGTTCGAGAACCACGAGTTATGAGCTCTGTTGCATAGGCAGTGGAAAAGCTAAGAGCCAATGGTAACAACATTAAACTTCTTGTCCCCCACACGATCACCAATCAACGTCACATTGCCACTGACTCTCGTAGCTATAGCGATTCATCATTTACGAGGTATCAATGGAGAAATTCCATCAAAAGTAGTTTCAGCCTCTTTAAAGAGAGGCAGTGCGATTGAATCTTGGACTAAATCCCCCCAAGATTTTAATTTATTCGGTATGTCTAGCCTTTTGTGTAAAGTGAATAGTATTCCACTGTACACTCTATCTTTTGACAAAAAATCCTATAGAACTCTGTACAAGTTGACCATGCAATCCCTAGATCATGACTCTCAACTATTTGAAAATGGAATAACCGATTTAATGTTTTCAAAAAATCAAGGGGTAAATGTTTTGGACTTGTCGGGGAATCAGGACATGAACATAGTAAAAACAGGGAATGTACTATTCGAGTGGACATTTGCCGATGCTTTGGCTGAGAGTATCAAACTAATGGTATTTTCTTTCTTGAGCTATCTGGAGATCAGGTTCCTTTGGGAGCATTTACCATGGAGACTGGCGAACTAGTTACCTATTATCGGACTAGACTCAGACATATAAGAGAAACAAACACATGTGAAAGGACAAGAGATTTATTTAACTTACATGCTTGGTCGCATAGGAAAAATTCACTTCTATGACAATCACGGTGACCAAAATACATTAAATTCGTCAGAATCTCTCTAGTTCTAAGTTACTAATCGCTTCAAATCTGGATAGAGATTACAATTAAAAAGGCACATTTACCCCACTCCCAAACGCAGTTCTTTCGTCCTGCGCTATAGGGACTGCCTGCCATTGGCTTACGTGGCCCAAGGACGCGACCCCGCGTCCAGTAATACGTCTTAAATATTTTTGATGATTTAGGCGTTCACACGGTTCTTATCGTTTACACTTCCTTAAAAATATTGTGCGTAGCACTTTTCTTATTGCTCACTGTCTTAGCGAAATCCAAAGACTGCAGTTTCTTTTCTTTGCTGATTAAAGAATTTTTCATTTTTGAAACTAGATTTAGCTTAATTATAGGAGTCCGAATTAAAGAAGGAACTTTATTTTTGTATTTCAAATATATCGTGTTTTACTCCCGGTACATAAGTAAGTAACAAACTCTTTCTTGAAGTCACCTTTTGGATACACGACGCAGAAATTTCATTTAAGAAATTATGAAAAAATTGTAAGTAAGTAGCAAATTATTTCTTGAATTCGCCTGCTGGATAAACAACAGACATTTCATTCAAGAAATTATGACAAAATTCTAAGTAAGTAACAAACTCTTTATTGTTTTTACGTCTTGGATACACGATGTAGAAATTTCATTCCAGAAATTATGAAAAAATTCTAAGTAATTAACAATCTCTTTCTTGAAGTTCCCTCCTGGATACACAATACAGAAATTTCATTAAAAAATTATAAAAAAATGGTAAGTAAGTAACAAACTCTTTATTGATTTCACCTCTTGGATACGCAATACAGATACTTCATTCAAGAAATTATGAAAAAATCACAAGTAAGTAACAAACACTTTATTGTTTTCACCTCTTGGATATATAATACGAAAATTTCATTCAATAAATTACGAAATAATTGTAAGTAAGTAACAAACTCTTTCTTCAAGTCACCTCTTCGATAGACACTACAGATACTTCATTCAAGAAATTTGGAAAAAATCGCAAGTAAGTAACCAACTCTTTATTGTTTTCAACTCTTGGATATACAATACAGAAATTTCCTTCAATAAATTATGAAAAAATTGTAAGTAAGTAACAAACTCTTTCTTGAAGTCACCTCTTGGATACACAATGCAGAAACTTCATTTAAGAAATTATGAAAAAATTGTAAGTAAGTAAGTAGAGAATCCTTTCTTTAATTCACCTCTTGGATAAACAAAAAGACATTTCATTCAAGAAATTATGACAAAATTCTAAGTAAGTAACAAACTCTTTCTTAAATTCGCCGTTTGGATGCACAATACAGAAATTTAATTCAGGAAATTATGAAAAAATTGCAAACAAACTCTTTCTTGAACTCGCTTCCTGGACATACAATACAGCAATTTCAGTTTATAAGTAATGACAAAATTGTAAGTAAGTAACACACTCTTTTTTTATTTTTGCTCCTGGATACACAATACAGATATTTCATTTATGAAATTATAAAAAAATTGTAAGTAAGCAACAAAATCTTTCTTGAATACACCTTTTAGATACACAATACGGAAATTTCATTCAAGAAATTATGAAAAAATTGCAAGTAAGTAACAAACTCTTTCTTGAATTCTCTTCCTGGATACACAATACAGACATTTCATTCAAGAAGTTATAAAAAAAATGGTAAGTAAGTAAAAAACTTTCTTGAATTCACCTCTTGGGTACACAATACGGAAATTTCTTTCAAGAAATTAGGAAAGAATTGTAAGTAAGTAAGTAACAAAATCTTTCTTGAATTCAACTCATAGAAACACAATACAGAGATTTCATCCAAGAAATTATGAAAAAATTGTAAGTAAGTAATAAACTCATTGGATACATCAGATAACATTCATAAGATCCAAGTTCTATTTATTTTGACTTTATGCATCATTACGTTGGATTTAGGTTAGACTGGTTATAGATGGCAGCACACCTGCTCAGACAAACACTCATAGTAAGAGAGACATGCAAAAAGTTGGGTTAATTCAGGTTCACTTAGAGCGGGGCCACTCTAAGTGAACCTGAATTAACCCGACTTTTTGCATGTCTCTCTCACCATAAGTTTGTGTCTGAGTGGGTATGCTGCCATCTATAACTGGTCCAACCTAAATTCAACGTAATTAAGCAAAATGTCAAAATAAATAGAACTTAGATCTTGTGTATTTTATCTGATGTATCCAATGAGTTTGTTTCTTACTTACAATTTTTTCATTATTTATTGAATGAAATCTCTGTATTGTGTATCCACGAGTTGAATTCAAGAAAGATTTTGTTACTTACTTGCTTACAATTCTTTCGTAATTTCTTGAACGAATTTTCCGTATTGTGTACCCAAGAGGTGAATTCAAGAAACAGTTTGTTACTTACTTACCATTTTTTTGTAATTTCTTGAATAAAATGTCTGTATTGTGTATCCAGGAGAAGAATTCAAGAAACAGTTTGTTACTTACTTGCAATTTTTTCATAATTTATTGAATGAAATTTCCGTATTGTGTATCCAAAAGGTATATTCAAGAAAGAGTTTGCTACTTACTTACAATTTTTTTGAATGAAATATCTGTAATTGAATGAAATAATTTTTGAATGAAATATCTGTATTGTGTATCCAGGAGGAGAATTCAAGAAAGAGTTTGTTACTTACTTAAAATTTTTTCATAATTTCTTGAGTGAAATTGCTGTATTGTCTGTCCAGGAAGCGAGTTCAAGCAAGAGTTCAAGAAACTCGCTTCCTGGACAAACAAGAGTTCAAGAAAGAGTTTGTTTGTAATTTTTTCATAATTTCCTGAATTAAATTTCTGTATTGTGCATCCAAACGGCGAATTCAAGAAAGAGTTTGTTACTTACTTAGAATTTTTTCATAATTTCTTGAATGAAATTTCTTTTTGTTTATCCAAGAGGTGAAGTCAGGAAGGAATTGTTTACTTACTTTCCTATAATTTTTTTACAGTTTCTCGAATGAAGTTTATGCATTGTGTATCCAAGACCTGACGTCCAGAAAGAGTTTGGTACTTACTAAAATTTGTATTATAAATTATTGAATGAAATTTCCGTATTGTATATCCAAGAGGTGAAAACAATAAAGAGTTTGTTACTTCTTGCAATTTTTTCATAATTTCTTGAAAGGAATATTTGCATTGTTTATCCAAGAGGTGAAACAAAAAAGAGTTTGTTACTTACTTACGAATTTTTTCATAATTTCTTGAATGAAATTTCTGTATTGTGTATCCAAGAGGGGACTTCAAGAAAGAGATTGTTACTTGCTTAGAATTTTTTCATAATTTCTTGAATGAAATTTCTGCATCGTGTATTTAAGACGTGAAAATAATAGAGTTTTTTACTTACTTAGAATTGTGTCATAATTTCTTGAATGAAATGTCTTTTTTGTTTATCCAGCAGGCGAATTCAAGAAATAATTTGCTACTTATAATTTTTTCATAATTTCTTAAATGAAATTTCTGAATTGTTTATCCAAGAGGTAACTTCAAGAAAGAGTTTGTTTTTTACTTACATTTTTTTTCATAATTTCCTGAATTAAATTTCTGTATTGTGCATCCAAACGGTTAATTAAAGAAAGAGTTTGTTACTTACTTAGAATTATGTCATAATTTCTTGAATGAAATGTCTTTTTTGTTTATCCAGCAGGCGAATTCAAGAAATAATTTGCTACTTACTTACAATTTTTTCATAATTTCTTAAATGAAATTTCTGTATTGTGTATCCAAGAGGTGACTTCAAGAAAGTTTGTTACTTACTTACATTTTTTTTCATAATTTCCTGAATTAAATTTCTGTATTGTGCATCCAAACGGTGAATTAAAGAAAGAGTTTGTTACTTACTTAGAAGTTTGTCATAATTTCTTGAACTAAATGTCTTTTTTGTTTATGCAGGTGGCGAATTCAAGGAAGAATTTGTTATTTACTTACTTACTTACAATTTTTTCATAATTTCTTAAATGAAGTTTCTGCATTGTGTATCCAAGAGGTGACTTCAAGAAACAGTTTGTTACTGATATGCGATTTTTTCATAATTTCCTGAATGAAATATCTGTACTGTGTATCTAAGAGGTGAAAACAATAAAGAGTTTGTTACCTACTTGCAATTTTTTCATAATTTATTGAATGAAATAACTACATTTATTTTTTAATATTGGTAATCGATAAGGAGTTTGTTACATACTTAAATTTTTGTTCCTAGTTTACTAAATGAAGCTATAGTGTTTTTTATCCAAAAGGTGATTTAATGAAAGATTTTTTTACCTACTAGGAATTTTTTCACTTTATCTTAAAAGGCATTTCCAAATCGTGTATCCAAGACGTGAAAACAATAAAGAGTTTGTTACTTACTTATAACTTTGTCATAATTTCTTGAATGAAATGTCTTTTTTTGTTTATCCAGGAGGCGAATTCAAGAAAGAATTTGCTACTTACTTACAATTTTTTCATAAATTCTTTAATGAAGTTTCTGAATTGTGTATCCAAGAGGTGATTTCAAGAAAGAGTTTGTTACTTACTTACAATTTTTTCATAATTTCCTGAATTAAATTTCTGTATTGTGCATCCAAACGGTGAATTCAAGAAAGAGTTTGTTACTTACTTACATTTTTTCCTAATTTCTTAAATGAAGTTTCTGCATTGTGTATCCAAGAGGTGACTTCAAGAAAGAGTTTTTTACTTACTTAAACATATTTTCATAATTTCTCGAATGAAAATTCCGTATTGCCTATCCAAGAGGGGACTTCAAGAAAGAGATTGTTACTTACTTAGAATTTTTTCATAATTTCTTGAATGAAATTTCTGTACTGTGCATGCAAACGGCGAATTCAAGAAAGAGTTTGTTACTTACTTAGAATTTTGTCATAATTTCTTGAATGAAATGTCTTTTTTGTGTATCCAAGAGGTGAAATCAATAGAGTTTGTAACTTACTTACCATTTTTTTAATAGTTTCTTGAATGAAATGTCTGTATGGTGTACCCAAGAGGAGAATTCAAGAAAGAGTTTGTTACTAACTTGCAATTTTTTCATAATTTCTTGAATGAAATTTCCGTATTGTGTATCCAAGAGGTGTATTCAAGAAAGAGTTTGTTACTTACTTACAATTTTTTTATAATTTCTTGAATGAAATATCTGTATTATGTATCCAGGAGGAGAATTCAAGAAAGAGTTTGTTACTTACTTACTATTTTTTCATAATTTCGTGAGTGAAATTGCTGTATTGTCTGTCCAGGAAGCAAGTTCAAAAAAGAGTTTGTTTACAATTTTTTTCATAATTTCCTGAATTAAATTTCTGTACTGTGCATCCAATCGGCGAATTCAAGAAAGAGTTTGTTACTTACTTAGAATTTTGTCATAATTTCTTGAATGAAATGTCTTTTTTTTTATCCAAGAGGCAAATTCAAGAAAGAATTTGTTACTTGCTTACTTACAATTTTTTTCCGAATTTCCTAAATGAAGTTCCTGCATTGTGTATCCAAGAGGTGACTGCAGGAAAGAGTTTGTTACTTACTTACAATTTTGTCATAATTTATTGAATGAAATTTCTGTATTGTATATCCAAGAGGTGAAAACAATAAAGAGTTTGTTACTTACTTGCGATTTTTTCATAATTTCTTGAATGAAGTATCTGTATTGTGTATCCAAGAGGTGAAATCAATAAAGAGTTTGTAACTTACTTACCATTTTTTTAATAATTTCTTGAATGAAATGTCTGTATTGTGTACCCAAGAGGAGAATTCAAGAAAGAGTTTGTTACTAACTTGCAATTTTTTCATAATTTCTTGAATGAAATTTCCGTATAGTGTATCCAAAGGGTGAAATCAGGAAAGAGTTTATTACTTACGTACAATTTTTTTATAATTTCTTGAGTGAAATTTCTTTAGTGTGTACATAGCAGGTGAAATAAAAAAAGAGTGTTCTAATTACTTACAATTTTTCAATTGCTTTGTGACTTACAGTAGAATGATATCTTTCCGAAAGGTGAATACAAGAAAGAGTTGGTTTATAATTTTTTTCATAACTTTCTGAATTCAATTTACTTAGTGTCCATCCTAGTGATGAAATCAAGAAACGGTTTTTTACTTACTTAGAATTTTTTCATAATTTCTTGAATGAGATGTCTTTTTGTTTATACAAGGGGCGAATTCAAGAAAGAATTTTTTACTTACTTACTTACAATTTTTTTCAGAATTTCTTAAATGAAGTTCCTGCATTGTGTATCCAAGAGGTGACTGCAGGAAAGAGTTTGTTACTTACTTACAATTTTGTCATAATTTATTGAATGAAATTTCTGTATTGTATATCCAAGAGGTGAAAACAATAAAGAGTTTGCCACTCACTAACGATTCTTTCATAATTTATTGAATGAAGTATCTGTATTTTGCAATCAAAAGTAGAAGTCAATAAATAGTTTGTTACTTAGTAACAAATATTTTCATAACTTCTTGAATGAAATTTCCGTATTGTCTATCACAGAGGTGGTTTAAAGAAAGAGATTGTTACTTACTTAAATTTTTTTCATAATTTCTTGAATGAAATTTCTGCATCGTGTATCTAAGACGTGAAAACAATAAAGACTTAGAATTGTGTGATAATTTCTTGAATTAATTGTCTATTTGTTTATCCAGAATGCGAGTAAAGTAAATAATTGGATAGTTACTTACAATCTTGTCATAATTTCTTAAACGCAATTTCTCCTTTTTGTATCCAAGAGTTGATTTCAAGGAAGAGTTTTTTACTTACTTACAATTTTTTCATAATTTTCTTAATGAAATTTCTGCTTCGTGTATTTAAGAGGTGAAAACAATAAAGAGTTTGTTACTTACTTAGAATTTTGTCATTATTTCTTGAATGAAATGTTTTTTTATTTATCCAGCAGGCGAATTCAAGAAATAATTTGCTACTTACTTACAATTTTTTCATAATTTCTTAAATGAAATTTCTGCATTGTGTATCCAAGAGGTGACTTCAAGAAAGAGTTTGTAACAGAAATTATTCCGTTTATGAAGGGGGATGTCCCCTCCTCAACGCTTCGCTCTTTAGGCTAAAGTTTTTTTTATTGTTTAAAAAAATAGAGTTGTGAGAAAGTCAAACTTTAGCGTAAAGAGCGAGAAGTTGAGGAGATGACATCCCCCTTCATAAACGGAATAATTTCTGTTCGTTTTAAGTTTTAACGTCGTTCATTACTTTCAGTTAAAAAAAGAACTTATTTTTCTAGTTTAATTTCTGAGCGCTTTTGAATAAATCATGCTTTTGAAATCGGCTCACCGTCCATGAATAATTAAAACAAAATTTGCATATTAATTTTAATTTTATTTGGTTAAATGGCTTCCTCAAAAGTCGTTAAATTTTATTTACGAACGTTTTAATTAGTAATATATATATATACGTAACTTACGAATTAACTTACGTAACGAACTTCTATATCCCTAGATTTTTAATACGTATTAATTTAAATAACTTTTTCCACAAAATAAGTTTTTTAAAGAAAAGTAAAGAACTCCATTAAACAAAAAATGAGCAAAAATAAAATCAAATAATGTACCAAGCATGAAACTACCACAAATCAGCATCGATAAATAAATGAAACCCAAAATGAACAGAAATTACAATAATTAACCGAGTCAAACTCAAAAGGGGCAGAAATTAACATAATTTGGGTGCAAAACCACTAAGTCTTTCCAAGGCCAGAACAAAATTTGCACTTTACTGAAAAAATATAAATGTTTTTATTTTCATAACTATAATAAATCAAATAATATAAACATTTTGATTACTAAATATCAGTATATGTATATTAAAATGACACTGCACATTCATTTGTTTTTTTTAGTAAAGTGCAGATTTTGCTCTGGCCTTGGGAAGGCATAGGGGTTTTGCGCCCAACTTATGTTAATTTCTGCTCGTTTTAAGTTTGACTCGGTTAATTATTGTAATTTCTGCAAACGTCTGTATACTTCCCAATAACCAATAACATATGTTAACATTGGGTAAAGTTCATAACTTTCAGCGCTCCCCCCGGGGACTTCGGGGGATTAAGTCATCCTAAAAGACACTGTTATCATATTTTCGACCATGCTGAACAAAATGGCTATCTCAAACTTTTGATCGGGTGACTTTGGGAAAAAATGAGCGTGGGAGGGGCCCTAGTTGCCCTCCATTTTTTGGTCACTTAAAAAGGGCACTAGAACTTTTAATTTCCGTTCCAGCGAGCCCTCCCACGATATTCTAGGACAATTTGGTCAATAAGATCACCCCTGGGGGAAAAAAACAAAAAAACAAATAAACACGCATCCGCGATCTTTCTTCTGGCCAAAAATGCAAAATTCCACATTTTTGTAGATAGGTACTTGAACCCTCTACAGTAGGGTTCTCTGATACGCTGAATATGATGGTGTGATTTCATAAAGGTTCTATAACTTTTATGGGGTCTTTCCCCCTTTTTTCTAAAATCAGCCAAATTTTCTCAGGCACGTAACTTTCAATGGGTAAGACTAAACTTGATGAAACTTATATATTTGAAATCAGCATTAAAATCTGATTCGTTTGATGTTTCTATTGGTATCAAAATTCCGTTTTTTAGAGTTTCGGTTACCACTGAGCCGGGTCGCTCTTTACTTACAGTTCGTTACCACGAACTGTTTGATTAGTGGCATTACTATTAGTGGGATACGTAATGATGTAATTAATGGGATAACTAGCATGGGTGCCGCCCGGAGTGAAGTCTAAAATTGCCATCCCATTTCTAAATCTAATAAGAAACCATTCTCCCTCCATGCCTTGAAACGGACCATTTTAGAAAATGATAAGGATAACAATAACACTATTCAACCGCATAGATTTTTTTTTTAATGCTACTTAGAACAGAGTGGAACCATAAATACAATTAATAATACATAATAAATGGCTGGATTACGTCCATGATGCTCTAGGATGAAAATAAATTAATACTGTGAACTCCAGGTTTGTAAATCCCTGTGATCGCGGTTTCGGAGGCGTAGTCTCCATCGTCAACCTTGGCTAATACTGGCATATTCTTCTCTGTTGACAATATCACAAAGCTTGGCGAGGAGAGCTTGAGGAGGGAAGGCGTCAGGACATCGACACGTCAGGACCACTAACGTCAGGACATCGAAAAAATTAGTCATAACATGGACAAAAAGATTATTAGAACCACTAACCGTCAGGACATCGACAGTCATAACATCGACACGTCAGTTCATCAACAGTCACAATAGCTACCCATCAGAATGTCGACAGTCATAACATCGAAACATCAGGACATCGACAAAATCCGTCATAACATTTAAAATTTTAAAACTTTATTTTTGTGGGTTTAGGGGGGGAAAGGTACCTAAGTTAGGTTAGGTTACGTATTTAATATGCTATGCTTTACCCCCACCCCCCTAATGTGCTAATATATAGCCGAAATTTGTTTTTAAACTATTATATAACTTATTACTATTATATAAACTTATATAGACATTCTGAACTAGTGTTAGGATTTAACACTGAGTGCATAGGCCCACTGAGTCAACTACGCTAGTGTATACTCTGGTTTTATGATTGAACCTTACTCTAGTTTCAAAACAGATGCTTCTATCAGCCAAAAGACTTGACGGATTTTGTCGATGTCCTGACGTGTCGATGTTATGACTGTCGATGTTCTGACGGGTAGCGATTGTGACTGTCGATGTTATGACTGTCGACGTTCTGACGGTTAGTGGTTCTGACGGATTTACCTTGTCGACGAAATGACGTTTAGTCCTTGTGACGGTTAGATGAAATGGCAGAACCCCTGTTTCTACCGTATCACATTCAACTTTAGTACCAACAATTTCCACATTTGTATACAGACCACGATTTATAACGATAATTTCTAACGGTTGTTACGATGTCTTCACAAATCAGACCTCGATCTTTCGTGGTCTTACTATACTTCAGAAGAGACTCTTGACCCTTTTTGTTCTTCTGTTCTCTCCGTGCCATCCCTGGAAAGTCCTACTCGGAGCATTTCTCACCCCCTCCCTAGTTACGCCACTGATCACCATCATGGACGAGACAAATCGGACACATTTTGTTCTAGAGGAGGGACATTCTGAACTAGTGTTAGGATTTAACACTGAGTACATAGGGCCTATGTCAACTACGAAAGTGTATACTCTGGTTTTATGATCGAATCTTACTCTAGTTTCAAAACAGATGCTTCTATCAGCCAAAAGACTTGCCTAAGTTAGAAGTTAGAAAGTTAGAAGTTGCCTAAGGAAGACATAACGGTCTTACGGGCCGCGCACCATTTCATGTAAGGGGGATAAAGAGTACAACTCATTCTCCAAATAATGATTGGAAATTTTGTTACACTTTTTAGACTTCAGCAATTTTTATAGCCATTGCGCAGATCATTTCCATGCTTTTTGCCTCAACAATACGCACTTCAGTCACAGAGAAATAAAAAGTTTCCTTTAAAAAATGTTATTGCGAAAAAATTACATTTTTGAATTGGCTTAAGATCATAGGCAGCGCGACAGCGCTGCCTAAGTAAAGAACGATGTGGGCACAATGTATTATTTTTTTTCCTCCATATCCGGGCACTTCGTAAAGAAGGAGTTGTCGTAGAAACTTCGAAAAGGGCTCATTCGATTGGAAATTGGAGTGGCTAGTGTCCTTTTTAATAGTCGAAAGTGATTGGAGGGCAGCTAGCCCCCTCCCCATGCACATCAATCCCCAAAACACATCCAATCAAAATTTTGAGATAGCCATTTTGTTCAGCGTAATTGATTTCCAGATAGAAAATATGTTTTTGAGGAGGACACTCCCCCACAACCCTCAGGGCAAGGGTTGTAAGTTGTGCCCTGGGTGCATATAAGTTTTTTATAGAAGGTGTTGTCGTAGAAACATCAAAACAGGCTCATTCAATTGGAAATTCAAAGGGCTATTGCCCTTTTTAATAGTCAAAAGTAATTGGAGGGCAACTAGCCCCCCCCAACGCCCATCATTCCCCCAAACACATCCAATCAAATTTTGAGATAGCCATTTTGTGCAGCGTAGTTGGTTTCCAGATAGAAAATATATTTTGAGGAGGAAACTCCCCCAAAACCCTCAGGGCAAGTGTTTTAAGTTATGCCATGGGGGCATATAAGGTTTTTATAGAAGGCGTTGTCCTAGAAACTTCAAAACAGGCTCATTCGATTGGAAATACAAAGGGCTGTTGACCTTTTTAATAGTCAAAAGTCATTGGAGGGCAACTTGCCCCCCCACGCCCATCATTCCCCCAAACACATCCAATCAAAATTTTGAGATAGCAATTTTGTTCAGAGTAGTTGATTTCCAGATAGAAAATGTGCTTTTGAGGAGGACCCTCCCCCAAAACCCTCAGGGCAAGGGTTTTAAATTATGCCCTGGGGGCATATACGATTTTTATAGAAGGCGTTGTCGTAGAAACTTCAAAAGGGGCTCATTCGATTGAGCTAGTGCCCTTTTTAATAGTCGAAAGTGATTGGAGGGAAACTAGCGCCCCCCCTCCCCTACACCCATCATTGCCCCAAACACATCCAATCAAAATTTTGAGATAGCCATTTTGTTCAACTTTGTTGATTTCCAGATAGAAAATATTTTTTGAGGAGGACACTCCCCCACAACCCTCAGGGCAAGGGTTTTAAGTTATACCCTGGGGGCATATAAGGTTTTTATAGAAGGCGTTTTCGTAGAAACTTCAGAACAGGCTAATTCAATTGGAAATTCAAAGGGCTAGTGCCCTTTTTAATAGTCAAAAGTGAATTGGAGGGCAACTAGCCCAGCCCTACGCCCATCATTTCCCCAAACACATCCAATAAAAATTTTGAGATAGCCATTTTGTTCAGCATAGATGATTTCCGGATAGAAAATATGTTTTGAGGAGGACACACCCCCACAACCCTCAGGGCAGGGGTTTTAAGTTACGCCATGGGGGCATAAAAGGTTTTTATAGAAGGCGTTGTCCTAGAAACTTCAAAATAGGCTCATTCGATTGTAAATTCAAAGGGCTATTGCCCTTTTTAATAGTCGAAAGTGATTGTAGGGCAACTTGCCCCCCCACGCCCATCATTCCCCCAACCACATCAAATCAAAATTTTGAGATAGCCATTTTGTTCAGCGTAGTTGATTTCCAGATAGAAAATATGTTTTTGAGGAGGACAAACACCCACAACCCTCAGGGCAAGGGTTTTACGTTATGTCCTGGGGGCATAGAAGATTTTTATTGAAGGCGTTGTCGTAGAAACTTCAAAACAGGCTCATTCGATTGGAAATTCAAAGAGCTAGTGCCCTTTTTAATAGTCGAAAGTGATTGGAGGGCAACTAGCCCCCCTCCCCCACGTCCATCATTCCCCCAAAAGCATCCAATCAAAATTTTTAGATAGCCAATTTTTTTCAGCGTAGTTGATTTCCAGATAGAAAATATGTTTTTAAGGAGGACACTCCCCCACAACCCTCAGGGTAAGGGTCTTAAGTTATGCCTTGGGGGTATTTAAGGTTTTATAGAAGGTGTTGTCTTTGAAACTTCAAAAGGGGCTAATCCAATTGGAAATTCAAAAGATTAGTGCCCTTTTTAATAGTCGAAAGTGATTGAAGGGCAACTTCCCCCCCCCTAACGCCCATCATTCCCCCAAACACATCCAATCAAAATTTTTTACATAGTCATTTTGTTCAGCGTTGTTGATTTCCAGATAGAAAATATGTTTTTGAGGGGGACACTCCCCCACAACCCTCAGGGCAAGGGTTTTAAATTATGCCCTGGGGGCATATAAGGTTTTTTATAGAAGGCGTTGTCGTAGAAACTTCAAAACAGGCTCATTCGATTGGAAATTCAAAGGGCTAGTAACCTTTTTAATAGTAGAAAGGGATTGGAGAGCAACAAGTCCCCCCAAGCCCATCATTCCCCCAAACACTTCCAATGAAAATTTTGAGATAGCCATTTTGTTCAGCGTAGTTGACTTCCAAATAGAAAATGTGTTTTTGAGGAGGACACTCCCCCACAACCCTCAGGGCAAGGGTTTTAAGTTATGCCTTGGGGGCATATAAGGTTTTATAGAAGACGTTGTCGTAGAAACTTCAAAAAAGGCCCATTTGATTGGAAATTCAAAGGGCTAGTTTCCTTTTCAATAGTCAAAAGTGATTGGAGGGCAACTAGCCCCCCCCCCCCAACGCCCAACATTCCCCCAAACACATCCAATCAAAATTTTAAGAATGTCATTTTGTTCAGCGTAGTTGATTTCCAGATAAGAAATATATTTTTGAGGAGGATACTCCCCCAGAGCCCTCAGGGCAAGGGTTTTAAGTTATGCCCTGGTGGCATATAAGGTTTTTGTAGAAGGCGTTGTCGTAGAAAATTCAAAAAAAGCTCATTCGACTGAAAATTCAAAGGGCTAGTGCCCCTTTTAATAGTCGAAAGTGATTGGAGGGCAACTACCCCCCCCCCCCCAATGCCCATCATTCCCCCAAACACATCCAATAAAATTTTTGAGATAGCCGATTTGTTCAGCGTAGTTGCTTTCCAGATAGGAAATATGTTTTTGAGGAGGACATTCCCCCACAGCCCTCAGGGCTAGGGTTTTAGGTTATGCCCTGGGGGCATATACGGTTTTTATTTAAATCTTTGTCGTAGAAACTTGAAAAAGTGTTAATCTGATTTGAAAATCAAGGGCTAGTACCCTTTTTAATAGTCGAAAGTGATTAGTGATATTTTTTGTTGTTGTTGTTTTTTAGACCAGGGCACTTCGTATCGAAGGAGTTGTCGTGGCAACTTCGAAAAGGGCTCATTCGATTAAAAATAGAAAGGCTGATGCCCTTTTTATTGGTCGAAAGTGATTGGAGGGCAACTAATCCCCCGTCCACTCCCACCCTCCCATTTGCCCATTATGTTTAAAAACTAAATGTTGCCTTAAGATTAAATCAAAATGCACTGTAATAATGCTAATTCTCAATAAGGCATCTCAGCACTATCCCAAGAACTACTGAGGGCATTATGTTCAAGCTTTCGGCGCTACTTCTGCTCTTAAAATTTAACCAAATTAAAATAGCGTAAGTGTATCAAAGCTACCAAAGAAATTAAACAGATTTTTTTGCGAATGGTATCAAGTTTTCTATTTCAGGTCAACTAGAAGAGGTATGAAACTAAATAAAACACTACTATTTGTGTCCAGATTTTTAAAAGGGTGTATGTTGTTAAAAATTGCCGAAAATGTTTCTCCAGCATACAAATAGCAGGCCAAACTATTAAGTCTTAAAAAAACGAAAAGATTTTTTTTCCCTCAAAAGACTATGTCAATATAAAATGAACAGAAATAAATTTAAAAAACATATTCCCCAAGATGGGTTTTCTAAAGAAAAGTAAAGAACTCCATTTAACCAAAAATGAGCAAAAATAAAATCAAATAATCTACCAAGCATGAAACTACCACAAATCAGCATCGATAAATAAATGAAACCCAAAACGAACAGAAATTACAATAAATAGCCGAGTCGAACTCAAAACGAACAGAAATTGACATAAGTTGGGCGCAAAACCCCTATGCCTTCCCAAAGCCAGAACAAAATTTGCACTTCACTGAAAAAATACAAATGAATGTGCATTGTCAGTTTAATATACATATACTGATATTTAGTAATCAAAATGTTAATATTATTTGATTTATTAAAGTTATATAAGTAAAAATATTTATATTTTTCCAGTAAAATGCAAATTTTGCTCTGGCCTTGGGAAGGAATAGGGGTTTTGCGCCCAACTTATGTTAATTTCTGCTCGTTTTGAGTTTGACTCGGTTATTTATTGTAATTTCTGTTCGTTTTGGGTTTCATTTATTTATCGATACAGATTTGTGGTAGTTTCACGCTTGGTAGATTATTTGATTTTATTTTTGCTCTTTTTTTTAATGGAGTTCTTTACTTTCTTTGAAAAACTTATTATGTGGAAAAAGTTTTTTTAATTAATTTCATACAAAAACAATAATAATCAGCTTTTGAAGAACACACTTTCATTAAAGTCTAGTAAGTTTTAAAAGACAAATAGTTATTTAATGGTTATAACACACAATTGGTAATTAAATGGCAAAGTCGTTTGGTAATTAACTACGACTTGAAATCCACAGAAACACACTTAATATTGTATAATTTTGTTTTTCGTACACAGTTTTTGTCAAAAGTAACCATGAAATCTGCAATTCCATAATTTTGTTATCGACATAAATGAAACTCAATAGGACAAAAAGGCGTATAAAAGCAGAAAAAAATATTCAAAAAGCATTTACTACAACTTTGCAAAAATAGGTTAAATTTTTTATTAAACCTACTGACAGTATACTCGCTTGTGAAATACATGTAAAATACTCACTTGGCTTCAAGGTACCCCTTAAATACCGTCACAAGTTTGTTTTCAGATCTGAAGATTGATGATTGGCTGAAAGTAACCGAATTCTCACAGAAAGTTAGTAGAAAGTTAGAATTCTCCACATTTGCTAAATCAGGGAGATTATAATGGAATCACAAATTGCTTTTTAACAGTAAATACAAATACAGCTACCATACAGTGCTTTCACTGCTACTATTACTACTACTAGCAACTCAATGCAGCACCAAGCCATCTCAGGCCAACACGGCTACGTATGCTCCTCGTCCATCCCCATCTATTCAAAGCCTCCCTCTTTACACCTTTCCAAAAAGTTCTCATTTCCCATAGATCTTTCCTTACCATATTCTCTCACCTTTTACTATCCCGGAAGAGGTTAAGATTAAAATTAGGTTCTAAGAAATTAGGTTCAAAAAGAAAATTAGGTTCTCAGAAATCTCTGGTGCTTAAATTAGCTGAAAAAAAAGAAGAAATAGATAATTTCAGGTCTTAAAATTTAATTAAGGTAAAAAAAAAATACAAACAGAAAATGCCTTCAAATCGGGATTGTCATAAAAAGTTAATTTCAATAATCCAAGATGCACCAGAGCAGTAAATAAATAACCCATACAGGCAACCTAAAGGCTCTCCATCAAATGTTCACTATCATATTCAGGACTGCAACAACTTCACGGGGACCACAGTTCCCCTCAAATCTTCAGTCTTCGAAATTTAAACTAAACTTTTTTTTAACAATACTATCTCAATAACCATAAAAACTGAACATGCTGGCGGGAATCTAGTTTAAATAAGGTACATGAAACCAACCTTTTTTCCCAGAATTTCATCAAAATTTCCCGAATTTCCCCTTCCACTTTCCCAGAATTTCCCCAAAAGAAAATTGGGTTCTCCAACTCTTCCCAAAAATTAATGTTAATTAAAATGTACGATTTATATATCCTGTTAACGTTTGTCATTTACGAACGTTAATTTCCATTGAGATTTCAGATAACCTAATTTTCTTTTGGGGATATACAGAAAAATCCCAAAAATTTGAGGATAGTGGAAGGACTGCTTTCATATCACGCAACATACCCTTAATGCTTCCATTGATTACCAGTTTGCCAACTGTAAAAGAACCATCGCAAGTAGGCAACAATAGCGTCAGTGTCCACGTTACTCCACACAATATAACTAAAAAAACAACAACATAGTTTTACAATGAAAAAAACTTACCTTTTCTTTGACTAGACAATTGATCCACTAACATCATAAAAATGAAACCAAAGACGAGCGATGCTCCAATATAGATATGTAAATTTGGATTCCTATTCTCAGGATCTTGACCCACAACAGTAACTCCTGGCGGAAGAGTAGCAATCTTCAATTCTATTCAAAACATATAAAACAATAAAAACAAATATACTGTAACAAGTACACATAAATCATGTTTGAATCTTAAATAAATTGAAATGTGACCCCCTTTACACAGCTTTTGTAAAAATTAATCATTTATTGAATAGAAAAATAAACACAACAACAAAACGAAGGTCCTTGTGTGTTCTTCTGCAACATAAAGCATAGCAGACCACAGATATCACAAGAAATCCCTCCAAGAAGGGGAAGAGGAATGAGCCTAAAAAATATTTCCAAAGGGAGGGGTCAAATGTCACACAGAGGCAGTTTCCGTATTATATATATATATATATATATATATATATATATATATATATATATATATATATATATATATATATATATATATATATATATATATATATATATATATATATATATATATATATATATATATATATATATATATATATATATATATATATATATATATATATATATATATATATTGATCTTCCCAAAGGGACGGGGTAAAAATTTGGTCAGGTCCCCCTTGCATAGGCAACAATGGTCGACACAAATTGTTAACAGTACACACAAATTTCACTCAAACAAATCTAAAGACAAAAATGTTAAAGAAGAAAATAGGGAGTGACACCGTTTTAAAAGCTTTCAAGATGTTAAACCAGGTGTTGAAAAACTATAATGTGTTGATCCCATTCACAATATGGATACAACATTTTTTCTATTGATGGGACACGAGATGGGAGAGGGTTGAGAGTTGAAGGAAGCATGCTGTAAGCTGGATATCCAAGCTTGTTTGAACTCTACAATTTTCATTTTCCAGGGTACTTTCCAGTTTTCTAATCCATTGTATTCCAGAAATGACACCAAAAATCGGCAATTTGTACTCTCATCTGGCACACAAACGGGACACTATCAGTACCAATTTATAATAAGTACACGACAATTAGCCCTACTTTCTTACTTGAACTAGATTTTCTTACTTTGACTGGAAATAGACACTGCCCCACCTCGCCCAATATACAGAATTTTCCTAGCAGAAGTTATCCATGAGGCACAGTCCATTGCAACGCTTCGATAATAGTACATCCAGTCACTGTCTCACAGCCGGCTGACGAGGCGAAGGCCTCCAAAAAACCCTGTGTTATTTTTCACCAGTTAACGCCATTTTTTCCAGATTCCAGGTCACATTTGCAGTTTTCATGAGACTAGGCTTTAAAAGTGGATTTAGAGACGCATCGCTCGTCATGACGGTGTAAACATAGGCCCAGCCATTAAAGGTGTCGTCTCTTTACAAATTCATAGATTATGTGCTGTTGTTTAGAGCTCTCACTGATTTCCTTTTTGAATATTTGCTCATAGCATTGGAGAATTAGCATTCGCTCTCATACAACAACTTCTCGTTCTCTCTATGATCATTTGTTCCATTTTATGAACCCATGAAAAAAAGAGGGAAAAAGTAAGAAGGAGAAGGAAAAAAGATACATCAGTGCTAAGGGAAAAAGCTACCTATCCAAAGATGTGGTTTTCCTTATTTCATAGATGGAGGACTGCAAATCTCCAGTTAAGCTTCTCAACGATGGAAATTTCAATGGTGTGCCTTTTTTTATTTTACGTCACGTCTAAGGTGTTACAGGTTCTTCCAGTTATATCAGTTATTATGGACCTTGACTTGCTTTTTGCTAAGTTTCAATCATCACTACGACCATGATTTTCAAAATTCGTTTCGTGATAAGAAAAATTACTGTTATGTTGAATCTGAATAGAAAATCATTGCACCTGAAACAGTGTCAATTAGGCAAGCATTCTCACAAGACAGTTTCTTTGAAAACATGCTAATTTTTGTATGATATTTCAGTTTCCTGTTAGCACTTGAAATGAAGGAAAAAGGGAGACACATCCTTGCTACTTACTGAATAACGTAATTTTCAATATTCTTTCAGATAGCGGATTGTCGAATTTTCGACAATAGCAATTTAAGTAGCTTTGACAGTTCTAATAAAATTGATTATTTCTAAATGAACATTACACAAAAAATTGTTTTATTAGAGAGTTTCACTGAACTTTTTTTTTCATATTTCTGTTAGAAGGGGCAATAGTATGATTTTGCCTAGGTTGCAACTACTACTGTAAACATGAAATGAATAATATATATACATATTTTTTTAAATAAAATTTGTTTTCATAATGAACAAAATATTTTTTTCTTTCGAGAATCTATGAATATAAGTAAAAGCGAGGAGCAAAAAACGGATTGGGATTTACATAATATAGAAATCAAATCGATCAAAGTTATAAATGGGTAAATGAAAAAAAATCGGTGAGTTGAGGAAAACAAGCTAAAAAGACCAAGTTGTGTAAGGCCCAGTCCGTTTGGGCCCCTTGTTTTCACTCATATCTTTATATTCTTGAAGAAAATATCGTTTTCTACTTCTAAGTCCATTTTAAAAACGAGAGTAGTAAGGGTATAATAGATTGAAAAAATACATGAAAAAATACATTGAATTGCGCAAGGAAAACCCATGCCTGAGACATTAAACTTACGCGTGAACATTTTAAAAGTTGGCAAGGTTTTTGTTTTTGATAAGAATTTCATAAGAATGTACGTCGTGAGTTCACGTCCACATTCTTAAAAACTGGTATGATATAAAGTAGTCAAACATGTTTTGGGAGCATGCATGAAATTATGTAACTCAACCAGTGTGTTTTCGAGTCAACATCCGTTTTTATTCGTCCTTGAAATTCCGTATAAAATGTTCATGCATAACAATTTAATTTTCATTATGTTTTAACATTTCGTACAGTACACTGAATTTTATTAACTTTGAAACAATGGATCTGTCAATAGTCAATGTGAGTACAGCTTACTAAATTTCTTAATTTATTTCCAGATAAAAAAATCATTTTACCAGTAAATTCAAATTTCAGGGGGACTTAGCCCCCCCTCTCCTCCAACAATACAAACCCTAAAATATAACGGGTATATTCGTTAGAAAACGCTAAGTATGCTTTTTTCTATTATGTAAACCAAAAACTCCCTCCTCCACTACTCTGTTTACGACCATAATTCCTTACTTTTAGTTATTTCGTTCAAAAATATTCTTTTCCCATCGTCCATCTAAAATGTGCTGTCTTTTTCCGGTTTGAATAAAACCATCCATGTTTATAATCCTGTTACCAAGAGGGGATGATTTCAAAACAACATTGGCATGCGTCTTATCGGGGTTCAGATAACAAAGGATGGAAATGCGCGATTCAAGACTCGTTGACAAGAGTTTTTTTGCCAAATTAGACTAGATGTATTTGATGAAAGCAAAAGGGTTTAACAGATGATTAAGAGGCTTTTATAAAAATATAAGACAGGGAAGGGGCCAATGTATCAATTCTAACACGTTCATTGTAAGGTGACAAAACAAACTATTTCTTCGAATGAAAAGTAAAGGGGGGAGGGGTGAGGTCTTTGTGCAGACACGTATATCCTTTGACAAGAAAACTAATGTGGTCATTCCGACACACACCACTGAAGTTTAGTGTTTGGTTAGGTTTTAATATAGTTGACTATTTTTTAAGATCTATATTTTAAATCATTGTATTGGATTTGGTGTAGTGGGAGGGGCGGGAGAGGGTGATTCTTTGTGCAGACTAATTTTTTCTCCTTTAAAAAAGGGAATCGTTTTTTTTCCATCCTATATTTTTTATTATTTTCAATGAAGAAGATTACTACAAATAATCCCCACAGAAATAGACACCAACACGGAATGCTTCCACAACGATGCAATCTACACGGCGATCCATTACAATTTTTTTGGACCAACAAGGACCCTCTCATGCCAGTGCCAGCCCTGCACAGACCACTATGCAACCAGGTAGAAAATTCAAGAGGGAATGGATGCTTTCTCATAATGCATCGGTCTTGTCTGCTCAAGATCGGGAGGAGGTCCCCCTTCATGCTTTGCCAGGGACTTTAGATGTACAAGTGCAGTCTGAATATGTAAATGTATATATTTTAGCTCTAACTTATGGGTGATTGTCTACTTTAAAATGCTAGGAGGAATTGGGTTTTGTTGGATGGTATGGAAAAATGGTATGTGTTAAATATTCGGGAAACATACGAGTAGAAAAATGCTTCACTACAGATAAGACTATTGTGTTTTTTTCTGAACTTTCTGAGGGAGGAGGGCGGGGATAACTATTTAGTTTTAAAAATTAGTTTACGACTAGAAAAATGCTTCACTACAGATAAGACTATTGTGTTTTTCTGAACTTTCTGAGGGGGGAAGGCGGGGGTAAATATTTAGTTTAAGAAATTAGTTTGTGAGTAGAAGAATGCTCCACTAGAGATAAGGCTTTGGTGTTTTTCTGAACTTTCTGAGGGAGGAGGGCGGGGGTAACTATTTATTTTAAGAAATTAGTTTACGAGTAGAAAATGCATCACTACAGATAAGGCTATTGTGTTTTTTTTCTGAACTTTCTGAGGAAGGAGGGCGGGGGTAACTATTTAGTTTAAAAAATTAGTTTGCGACTAGAAAAATGCTTTACTAGAGATAAGTCTATGGTGTTTTTCTGAACTGTCTGAGTGAGGAGGGCGTAGCTAACTATTTAGTTTAAGAAATTAGTTTATAAGTAGAAAAATGCTTCACTACAGATAAGGCTATTGTGTTTTTCTGAACTCTCTGAGGGAGGAGGGGGTAACTATTTAGTTTAAGAAATTAGTTTACGAGTAGAAAAATGCTTTACTACAGATAAGGCTATTGTGTTTTTTTTTCTGAACTTTCTGAGGGAGGAGGGCGGGTATAACTTTTAGTTTTAAAAATTAGTTTACGACTAGAAAAATGCTTCACTAAAGATAAGACTATTGTGTTTTTTTCTGAAATTTCTGTGGGAGGTGGGCGGGGATAACTATTTAGTTTAAGAAATTATTTTACGACTAGAAAAATGCTTCACTAGAGATAAGTCTATTTTGTTTTTTTCTGAACTTTCTGAGGGAGGAGGGCAGGGGTAACTATTTAGTTTAAGAAAAAAGTTTAAGACTAGAGAAATGCTTCACTACAGATAAGGCTATTGTGTTTTTCTGAACTTTCTGAGGGAGGAGGACGGGGGGGGGGGTAACTATTTAGTTTAAAAAATTTGTTTACGAGTAGAAAAATGCTTCACTACAGATAAGGCTATTGTGTTTTTTTTTCTGAACTTTCTGAGGGAGCAGGGCGGTGGTAACTATTTAGTTTAAGAAATTAGTTTACGAGTAGAAAAATGCTTCACTACAGATAAGGCTATTATGTTTTTCTGAACTTTCGAGGGCGGGGGGTATGTATTTAGTTTAAATAATTCTAGGGGGAGGAATTGAGTTTTATCGGGAGCTGGTGTGGAAAAATGGTACATTTTAAATATTCAGGTAAACACACGACTAGAAATGAACGTGATTTTTCAAAATTATGAAATAATGCGTATTTCACATAGAAAATAAAACCTTTTTTCTATAGATTAATGATATAGCACCGCCATTGAGTGATTAGACATCAGCATTTACTGGGCCAATTCTATCCCCACCAATGAAGTTCAGGGACGAACCTTCATTAGTTCTAGAGAATATGGAGTGGCATAGAGGTTTTCTTAATGATGTTTTTGGGGACATGGCTAACCTAGACGATTTAACTTGTGATATTGACATGTTGGAGGACCTGGAATGGGCAGATAGATTTAAGCGTGAGCATTTAGGGGGTATTACTAGTCCATCTGAACCGGGTCTTCATAAAGATATTCCAGCACAGGAAAATACAGGCTGGCTTGATTAATTGTCCTAAACCACCTTGGAATATGTGCTTGCAGGCCTAGGGGACTTCAAGCCACATCCAATCAATGTATTTGAACAGACTGGGGATGGTGTTATTGACTATTCTGTGTCACCCCCCACCATTCCGCTTAATGATATAGCTAGTAGTAGTAGTAGTAATACAACAACAACAACAACACAAGTATCCCCTCTTCCAGATTTCTTTCTGTCCAACTCTGCCTTGCACCACACAAAGTTCTACTGCGCCAAATTCGGTGATCCCTTCAACTCTCTAGTGTCGAGGGATATAATAACAGATCCCTCGACCATTACAAATTCATATACTAATAGTATTTGAGCAATTCTTGAACAACAGATGGGGGTGTGGGGAGTGTTTAAAAGCAGCAATAGCACAAAAAATATTTTTTTTAAATGAAAATACGGGCGAGATGTATTCGAAATACTTGCACACAGAGATGTTGGCAATTCGCCCGAATTTATAAATTTATGGGGAGGTGTTTATAAATTGGGATACTTGTATTCAAAGTAAGTGGGAAAATTATAACGAGGGGGGTAGTGGATCTGTTGTTTTATTTATTGAAAGTTTAAATGTTAATATTTGTAGGTTTAAAAAGGATTTTATTGTAAGAGGTGGGGCGGGGGAGAGGGTTATAGTTTTAAAATATCATTCATATTTAGAGGGGTGTAAGGGGGTACAACGAATCTTTTTTGATACGAGGCTGCAGTGCTTCAAGTATGCATTTTGAATTGCAGCATACAGACCACTTCGTATAGATGAATCTAAGAGAGAGTTGGATGAAATGTCAGTTAATGGTTGGGAGGGTTCAAAGTTCCCCAAAGTAGATTTTAATTGTTTAAACGGTCAATTTCCCGTGACACTAAAAGGAATAGATATTTTTGAGCGGGCTAATGCATATTTAAGGATTGGTGTCACGGTGTTTCAGTACGAAACCAAATTTGAGGAGGGCGAGCGTTCTAATAAGAAGGGTGTGTTATTTCCAGTGCGAGCTCCTTCAATTGAATCAGTAGAACATTGGGTGTGGCTTCTATACACCCCACCCACAGACTCCGATTCAATTAGTCATTTCAATCCAATTACGGGTATTAGTAGGGTTCTAAGTGAGGGTAAAAAGGGGAAAGGTGTGTGTTATTACTGTCCAACATGTCTCTCAGTATTTCACTCTGATTTAAAGTTAAAGTATCACATGAAACACTGCAAACGTCATGGATACCAGGCTGTGGAGACGGTAAGCGGAGATAGAGCGATCTTACGTTTTAAAAATTTCCAAAACACGCTCCTGCAGAGCAATATGATCGCTTTAGACTGCGAAGCTAAACTGACAGATGTGTGCGATTCGTCAAATTCAAATCGTGTGAAAATACATGAAGCCATAGGGGTCTCTTACGCTCACGTACAACGAGATTCAAATAATACCATGCAAGTGCTGGATGTAGTTGAGATGTTGGGTGACGGTGAAGACTTCATACGCTCGGCATTGGTCAGTCTAATCAAAACAGCGAACGGTGCAATTTCGCGCCTTCGTTACACAAACTATACTATGATCCTATCAACAGATGACAGAGCGGCCATTAAAAATCGTAAACTTGATTGGGTGTGCAAGGGAGAATTTGATGAGGTTATTGGGACTGGGGTGACGAGGAAGGTGATCTACCATGATTATTTTTGCCAGGAATTTACATCGAAGGGAAGTAAATTTAGGCGGATAGCACATCAGTCATACAATTTAAACGTTAGACAACAATATTTCGTATCAGTTTTTATACACAATTCCAATTACGACTTAAAGTTTGTTCTACCGGCGTTGGCCCGCATTGCCAAGGGTGGAGTTGTAGATGACACATGGATAGATGGTTCTTTTTCATATAATATCATACCCAAATCATCGGAGAAGCTACTGCTGCTAGAATTCATGTAGAAAACAGTTGACAAGGGTAACACGTGCCTGAATAAAATCCGTTTTTTAGACTCTTTCAGCTTCTTCCCCAAATCCTTAAGTGAATTAATTCAGATACAGAAAAGTGACAATTTTGATAGCTTCCCCCTCCTTAAACAGCGCTTCCTCGATGATGAAATGTATGATTTATTAAAGTTTAAGAGCTTATATCCATATGATTATTACAACTCTGGCTCGAGGCTAGATGAGGTGTCACTACCGCCCATTGAAGCTTTTTACAATTCTCTTACTGAGAGTGAGTGCAACACTAGCGACTACGAATTCGCTAAGTAGGTTTTGTAAAAGGGCGGGTGTAAAAATGGGTAGGAACACTTTAAAATTTAATTTGCCAGTGGTACACTCACTTTTTTGTGCAATGTGTGCAAAATACAGGCAAAATATAGGGGTACTGGGTGTTGGATTTTGGTTTATTTGTTTCATATTTCCCTCTTGGGAGAAATTTGAGGATTAAAAGCAGCAAAGAAGAAATAGGTCTACTTATTAACGTTGTGGGACATTAGTTAGTGGACCGACAAATGTGGCGTGGGTATTTTTTTCACGGGGATTGTATCATGAAAACTGATCCTAACGGACATTATACCGATGAAAAGTCGGACGCGGTTTTTTGGATAGGAACTTCCTTTACCCATTGGCAATGATTCACTACTGTTTGCCGTGTTGCAATTATAAATGGCTTGACAATCCATGTGCTTCGAATTTCCCCGACATTGCCAGTGTTGAGGAGAATGGGGCACAGGGTTGGTTTTTTTAAATTGACGGTGAAATACCCATGGATATCCATGACTCGGTAAAAGACTTTGTTTTTCCGTGCATAACTAGACCGGTGAATAGTGACTCTCTGAGCATCTACAATTTATATTTAGTAGAGCAGGGTAGTATGCGCTGGGTACCTTCAAACCAAAAAGTATTTGCCGACCTCAACCTAAAACATAATATTGCCGTTCATAACGTGCTATTGACATTCACGGTGGCCAATGGTTTCAAGGTCACAAAAATTCATAGAGCCCTCCAATTTGATCAAAAGTCTTTCATGAAAACGTTTATTGACACCTTTGTCAGTCAGCGTTCGTAAGCGGAAACAAAAGTTGAAAAAGAAGTCTATAAACTCATTTTGAACTCAGCTTTTGGTAAAATGTGCGAAAGCGTACGAAACAGAAGTTGATGTGACATTGTAACCAATCCCAAAGATTGTGCTCGAATCATTGCGGATCCAAACTTCACATCGTTCACAATCATAGACTCTGATATGGTGCTCCTACACCGTAAGAAAAGAAACATTGTTTTAAATAAACAATACCAAATGCTGTAAATAAAAGTGATATTATTTCAAGTGCTTTATTCTAATAAATGTTGTATTTTTTCTATAAATAAACAATTTAGGGTATTTATTTAAGTGTTTTTTCTCTGTGCCTATGTAAATATTGTATTTTTTATTATAAATAAATTTTTTAAAAAAGTGTATTTTTTCATGTTTAATGTGCTTTCATGTTCGATGTAATATCTTTTTTTAAGTATTGTTACTTTTTTATGCGTATAATAAAAGAAAATATGATTCTTTATTCGTCTTCTTCTTATTATTCTTGAACGGAGTAGTAATAGGGAAATTATTTAGTCATTTGAAAGCTATAGTCTAGAGATAGTTGTCTAAGTGACCTGTTGAAGGGAAATAGTATCAATTTAAAACACAATTTTGATCATTTCTTTGTGGGCTGTCAATGTCAGGCAAAACAACACTCTTAACTAAAATAATTAAAAATGGCGATAAAATGTTTGTGGAAAAGCCGAAAAAAACCTACTATTGTTACAGTATTTGGCAGGAGTCATACGATAAAATAAAAAGCAATTGCCACTACGGGATTGGTGCAGATACAATTCATACAAGGACTTGATGTTTTCAGCATTATTGAACCAAACTCTTGGCTGATCATTGACGATCTGGCTGAGTCTATTGAACAATGGTCCTAGGAAATGCTACAACTGTTCACTGTTCGCTCTCATCATGAACAGATATCCGTTACTCTGGTTCTACAAAATCTCTTTCATCAGAGCAAATGTGGGCGAACACTTGCATTGAACTGCACCTACTATATTATCTACAGAGTTGTTCGTGATTCTATCTCACTAATAACTCTCAATACACAAATCGACCCAAGCACACTTAATTGTCTGCTCTTATCATACAATCAGGCAACTAATAAACCCGACGGCTACACCGTGATGGTTCTTAACCAGAATAAACTCGAGGATCTGCGTGCAGCCCAAGATATATTCGACAATAAAATTACATTTTATCTCACTGTGTACACTAAAAAGACCTATTAGTTGGTATTATGACACTGAAGAAACTGGATGAAAATTGACATCCGTTTTCTGTTCTAAGCAGTTCTAAACCCTCGCTTAAGGAAAGCCAAACTCAAACATGGTATTGACAATGATTTCATTAATCTAATATCTGAACTTTGTTTAAATTTGACTGAGGGTAATGTTCAACTGCCAGAAGTAGTTAAGCAACAGGCAAAGCAACATCGTTTCATTGTACGTACATTGGCCTCTAAAAAGAAATGAAAGAATTTTAAAAAGAAAATACTTCTTCAGGCGGGCGTTAGACTTTTCACAATTTTAATGAGAATAACTAAAGGCACGTAAATAGTTTTCTCTAGAGAATGGCAAAACACTATTAATTGACCCCGATAAAACTTGCTCTCTCCCCGGTGGAACACTGAGAATAATCTGAGTAAATTCCTTTACAATGAGAATATTGAGGAAGATACAAAACTTCTTTTACTTCAAGATGCACTTCACAGAGTGGACAAACATAAGCCCTATCGTGTGAAGGCCACTGCTGGTACTGATCACAAAAAAGAATCATCTCCTATGTATTCTGATGATGCTGTAACACAATTAAAGACGTAGTATTTGTATTCAATTGTATTTAATATTGTAATTCTAAGCCCCAACACTTTGGGTGAAAAAAGAACACGACTCCTAACATATATCTCGGATATTGATCAATTTCACATTCAAATTTATAACGAAAGAGAAGAGGTTATAATTCAAGGCAAGACCCATATTCTAGTCTACGTAATCTATTGCTTGGCTACAAATTGTGAAGTCCTATTACCATTTGACGATCATTTTTAAAGCTTTCTTAATACATTAAACCTCTCCAAAAGCCTTATTAGCAATAGGCAATTTCAAAAAAAATTAAATGAACATGCATCATCATCTACAGCAACAACAACACCTTTAAAATATGAAGAAGAAGAAGAAGAAGAAGAAGAAGAAGATTTTAAATCAATCTTGGAAAATACTAGCACACCTAGTTGAAACTTGACAATGGTGTCGAGGAAAAAGCGAAAACGTATCATGTCACCATCCACAACTAGTATACAAAGGGTAACGGACGTTACACAAAGTGTTTTCGTTCAAAACGGTTGAAGCTCTGAAAAGTTTTTATGAAAATATTGGTGAAACGTGGAGTTTAAGTACATCCACAACTTTTTCCAAATTCACTGGTGTTCCCACTAAAAGTGTACAAGACTATCTACACAATTAATCAATTTACACTCTGCATATAAATCATAGACTTCTTGCCAATCATTATCGAAAAACTCAAGCCTTTTTCCAATTGCATATAATGAAAGCAGATCTCCTGACTCTAGATGAGATTCAACGACGTCAAAATACACCATACAAGTACTTTCTACTTGCAATAAGTTTTTATAGTCGCTTTGCACATACAATTCCAGGGTTGTCGAAGGGAGACACTTAAGTTGCTAAGGCTATAGAAAGTATTCTCGAACAGGATTTATATAAAAAAAATTCAAACAGATCAGGATAATGAATTCGTTAATCCCTATGCTGCAAAAGTATTAGTGAAATATAATACACTGCTCTATCATAGTCATAGTCTTATAAAGGCTGCATTGGCCGAACGGTTGATAAGAACTATTCGACTTTTAATTTCAAGATATTATACATTGAAAAATACATCGGCTTTTATTCATGATTTAAATAAAATTATGTTGATTTATAATCAACGACCTCATCGACCATTGTCCAACTCTACGCCAACGGAAGTTCATCATTCTGATCATGACACAATTGACACCTTTCTTAAACAATATTCCAATGAAACGATTGTCAAGAAGAAAAATAAATTCCATGTTGGTGATACTGTTCGAATTAATAGAACAACTAATTTTTTTGAAAAGGGGAATTACTTGTGGTTCACAGAACTTTTTAAAGTGGCAAAAATCCTAGACACTAAACCAATAGCTTATCGTCTACGTGATACCAAAGATGAAGAGATTCTCCGCGGCTTTTATGACAATTAACTACAAAAAGTTAAAAATAATAGTGAAATCAATCAAATTGAAAAGATATTAAAGACTCGTACTCGCAGGGGTAAGAAACAGTTACTTGTTCGGTGGCTAGGATACAACTCTGATTTTGATTCTTGGATCGGTGTTGAAGATATTGACAATGCCCAATGATTTCTATTTAACTGTCAAGTCCAATGTTTCAGATCCTCTGTACAACAACTTAAATATTACAAGTAATTTTTGGAAAAAAATCTCTCCCGCCGTCAAATTTCAAGGTGTCTAGGAAGTGTCTCTTTTCAATTGTATTCTGAAAAATACCTATGAAATCCTTGTAAAGGAATTCTTGTATGATATAAAAATCATAGCATTCAAGTGGACAATCTTTGTCGACTATGAATGGGTTAAAGCACTTAAATCTAGCGAATATCCAGATACCAAATTGAAATATATTGAATACGATAATAAGACAGATTTGTGTCGTACAATCAATAGAAAAATCTCATATCGTAGGAATGGTAAATTCCCTTTTAATTATTCATTGGAACACGATAGTATTTACAATACCTCACCTGTTGACACTGAAATAATTATTCTCAATGATAATCTGAGTGACGTTCTTGGCTTTAAACAGAATATGATCAATGGTGAAAATGCTGGCACCGTTTACGGGATGAATCAAGTTATTTTTGCTGATTATCCACCTGGTTTTGCCTCGGACTCTTGCATATTTCTCTATGCATCCTTTGTGGAAACATCGAGAGTTGGTAATCCAAATGTCCCCCTCCTACGTGTTCTTCAACGAAAAACAAATCATGAACTTGTTCATCACTATATTATAAAGCATTTTCAGTATGTTCCTGTAAACACTTTGAATTTGGAACTCTGCCAGTTAACACTAAGAAGTGAATTGGGCGATCCTCTAGCAATAACAAAACGCTTAGCAGTGATTTCATGTCATTTTCGACCCATTGTTGGCGATAGCACAATCACCTAAAATGAACAATAGAAGAATTCCATTTGTCTGTCCCAATATCGATTGCTATGTTGGTGCTTTGAGTCCACTTCAAAGAGGCAATGGATTGAACTACTACAAGGGTCGCACTACAATGTCTGGCTATCGTTTTGGTAGCTGTTTTGCTAGGGCATTTCGTTCTTCACTACCCCTTGACTGAAAATATCTTGTGCCTGCAGCATCAAATTTTGCTGCCTCTACACTACAGGACTGGGGTTCAGGCAATAATTTCAAGGAGAGTGTTAAGGAAAATATTAGATCATCAGCAAGAGCCGTTGGTTAGCAATTAAAATCTCGACAAAATGGGGAGGGATTGAAAAGGATGCGTGCAGGTCATTCACTCATCAGTTTCCACCCAGGCGGGAAGCGAAGGACATCAACAAGGACTTTGAAAAATAAAACAAGGAAGACCAATAAGCAGAAATAGAAAAAGAAAAAGATTGTTAGATAAAGAAGGATTTCTTCTTTTAAGATTACTTATCTCCACCACAAGGCATCGTGTCCATCAATCAGTTTTTCATTTAATCTATTCAATGCTGAAAATATTGATGTTAGTGCCAAGTATGGCAATTATTAACAATTTCATCTCCAACAATCCCTCTTAGGAAATATACACTTTCAAATATTTTCTAATGAAGACTATTTCATTGATTTGCCCTCAACATTTATTGATTTAAATGTTGCGGTGAAGAAAAATTCAGATAAGACACTCCAAATGCTGGCTATGGTCTCTCCTATGAAAAATGTATTCTACACAACCTATTCAAACAAATTAATGTATTCATTAATGGAACATTGTTGAGCACTATCAATAATTTGTCCAACTATGCAAGCTACATACAATTTATGATGATGACACCAAAGGAATACAAGGAGTTGAGAGGACAATCATTGGGCTATGAATATCGATCAGGTGTTAATACTGACGGTGAGTTGACTACTGCAGTGACCCAGGAGTATCATCTGGTTGGAAAATGAAATCATGAGATATTTAATATATCTCAATGGCTACCCCCCAATGTCAAGATTGACATAAAGTTACAGCTGGCCCCATCGAATTTTATTTTGAGAAGAACACTTCCTGCAGCACCCGATGCAAATGTCATTATCACATCGGCAATTCTCCACGTCCGAAAACAACAGGTTGTGATCTCTGTTGCATAGGCAGTGGAAAAGCTAAGAGCCAATGGTAACAACATTAAACTTCTTGTCCCCCATACGATCACCAATCAACGTCACATTGCCACCGGCTCTCGTAGCTATAGCAATTCATCATTTATCAATGGAGAAATCCCATCAAAAGTGGCTTTGGCCTTTGTAAAGAGCGACAGTGCCGTTGGATGCTAGACTGAAACCCCCCATGTTTTAAGTTTTTTCGGTCTATCTAGCCTTGTGTGCAAAGTGAATGGTATTCCACTGTACACTCTATCTTTTGACAAAAAATCCTATAGAACTCTGTACAAGTTGACCATGAAATCCCTGGATCACTACTCTCCATAACACGAAAATGGAATTACTATCTCCAAGGTTTAAAGAAACCGTGTGATAATTGTTTTATACCCGTTAGGGACTCAGAACATGAGCAAAGTACAAACGGAGAATGCATGTTGGAAGTGCACATCGGCTAATGCCCTGACCCAGAGCGTCTCTCTAATATCACTGAGTCAATTTGAAACCTATTGGGAAATCACACGCGACGGCAGTGTTCTACTAGACCTAGCACCATGAACACGAACCAAAGAATCAACGTATTTAGTATGGATCCATACATGTCCCAGTACAAGTCCTATTGCATACCTTCGGACTTCATTGAAAAAGTTCCAAGTGTTAACAATACCTTAATCATTGTTAATAGCAGTCCATCGACTTTGAAGACCGGTCATTGGCTATGCATCTTTCAAACAGCGAAGAATATAAAATTTTTTGATCCTTTTGGCCTATCGTATAAATACTACACGCCATACATCACCAACTTTATTGAAAGCAGTGGGAAAACCATTATTCAAAATCAACAAAGAGTACAAGATTTAATGACTAAGACATGTGGCTTTCATGCACTACTCTTTTTCATGTTCAGATGTCTTGGCTACACCTATAAGCAGTTTCTCAACATCTACGTTGACTTACCTCGATTGAACGACTTTCTAGTGGAAAATACACTTACAAGCATATTTAATATTGATTTTAGTGACCTACTAATAAAATTTTCAAAAAATATATTTGAATTTGTTTATTACTAAATGATAAACATTTATACACATGATAAAACGACTTTTTCTACTCTTTAGATTTCATCTTCTACTAGGTATAGATATTAGTCGGCAACAACTAATGGCGGTGGATTATCTGAATTCACAGTGTGCTGATCCTGATGTGCTGCAATGCCGGGATCACATTTCTACAATAGAGTGTGCCCACTCTTGTCATATCTCTTTGTATAGTCAATGATACTATTCTCATTCATTCTATAGAATTCACATGTTTCAATTTGCTTATTTGAAGCAAT
Organism: Artemia sp. Qi Xiang Cuo; assembly: GCF_049724085.1. NCBI lineage: Eukaryota > Metazoa > Arthropoda > Branchiopoda > Anostraca > Artemiidae > Artemia > Artemia sp. Qi Xiang Cuo. Next base: position 47,396,801 of record NC_142796.1, read on the forward strand.
TTCACAAACAGTGTCCTCAAGTGTCGAATCACATTCCGTCACAGCCAAATAAAAATCAGTTGGCTTATAATCATAACACCCATTGTCTTCACAACGATGACGTAGAAACCATATTCTTTTGCTGTTCCAACAGTTGAATCACTGACCCGGCTCATCCTCCCAGAACAATCTAATACAACGACGAGACCAATCTCTTAACAATAAATTATAATCACGCATAGGATTCTTTCCAGTCATACCAGCATATTTATTCTCCCACTGCTTACATTTAACATAGTGACACTTGGAGCATAGGTAACCTCTAGGATGAGATTCACACACCCCTTCAAGACATAAATTACAATCTTTAATTTGTACAGCATATCCTCTATGCAATTTACACGGGTTGCATAATCTACGCTCTTCATCATACTCATCAATCATTGTGCAATTCTCACATCATGACCAGCTGCCCAGTGTGTGCATACATAGGGGGCATGTATGGAACATTTTTCATGTGTGGAAACTCTCACTGCCACAATGAAACTGAGCTAGTAACAACAAAAAATTGTCTGAGATAGAGATAGAGAGAGGAGTAAATCATCCTTGAACACCATCTTTCTCATGAAAAAAAAGTCCTAAATTTCTAAACTAATGTTTAAAAGCATATCCACAATATCATTTTGCCGTGTCGTGATCAATATATCAATAAATTCTGTAAATGCATTTGGACCACGATGTAGAAGCTTCATACAATAGTCTAATGATGGAGAATCAGTTTTCATTATATCGACAAGCGTTCCCCGAGAAAATATATTCCTTTGAATAGACAGCTCTAGAAAATCGTCATCTAGAATCAAACGATTTTCCAAAAACACTAGATTCCCCAAGATTTACTCTTTGTCGAACCTATCCATTTTTTAGAGTCCTAACACTCTCACAACGAACTTCAGACTAACCAGAATTTTTTCTACTCTATAAAACATACACTAGTCTACTTTAGAAAGAAAAATAGCTTTGATTTAGAAACAAATTTTATTGAAAGTAAATACAATAATAATATTCACTGATGCATTTTGTTCTCATCAATATATTTCAATAGGACATCTAATGCTGACCGAAGTTTATTTATATGCATAATATTCACTTTTCCAGCAAAACATAGTTGCTCCTCCTGCTTAAATTTGCTTAATGATATCACGTATCTAGCATACATACTGTCCCATTCAGGGCATAGTCTACAGCCAGCGGTTATTTCCACAGCCACATTGGGTACTCGTATATCGTTGCTGCTGCTGTCGGCTCCATCATTAATCTCCAATAATGTAAATGCACCACTCATTTTTTTTTCTCCACTAATATCCTCTCAAATAAACTGTTCTCTCTGAATTCAATTGCCTTACTAATATTAATTTTAGTGAAAACTAGTTCTTTTATGCAAATCACAACCACAAATCAGACTACTGTATATTAAATACACACCACTGTCTCTAATTGGCTCATAAAATGTACACGTCAAACGGTACATTCATTTTACAATTCTTATCAATAACAAAAACCTTGCCTACTTTTTAAACGTTCACGCATGAATTTAGTGTCTCAAACATGGGTTATTCTTTCGCAACTCCATTGTATTTTTTCATGTATTTTTTCAATCTATTATACCCTTACTACTAACGAGTTAAAAAAAAGACATATTCATTATTTTCAACTTTTCTGTCTTCTTTAAGACTGAAAAGTTATTAAGTCTTCTTATAACCAGGTCTTTCCTCAACTTGCCAATTAGACCTGGACGTACTTAGAACCTATGTCAAGTGAATTTTTGACTCACCGGTTTACGTGAACTTAGAACCTAAGGGAATTTGACTTAGCTAAGATTCAAAACTAAGTTACCATGGCCTAAGGCAACTGTTCTAATAGCTAAGCTATTAAATCTTGTATTATAGCGTTCATTTTAGTTACTTAATGTCCCCAATCACCCACTTAAGTTGTTTTATTTATATATGGGGGAGTTTACAAGAGGGGGAAATTTGATATTGTTTTACAATACTCATCAGAAGTGCACAAACTCAAATCAAATTTAGAAGTAATTGAACATTTGGAAATGACCAAAAAAGGGCTCACAAATTTATCACCCATTTAAGTTGTTTCATTTATATAAGGCGGAGTATACAAGACGGGAAAATTTGATAGTGTTTTATGACATTGTCATCAGAATTGCACAAACTGATCAAATTTAGCAGTAATTGAACATTTGGAAGTGACCAAACAGGGGATCAAAAATTTATGAGACAAACAAAAAAGCAACAAAATACAAGACGGCGAGAACAATAATATAATAAAAACAAAAGAAGTGGTACCAAAGGTTGAACCAGAGATGTACTCTTTTAAGGGAGAGGTTGTAACCATTAGTGCCACGAGAATGAAAACTTCATGTTTACAGATTGTATATATAAACAATGCGTTGGTGTCAGAAACTACCATTAGAGGAGATCCTAGGTAGTGAAGATTCCAGGCATCACCCAGTTCTCGAAATGGTGCTGATTTGGATGACATATAACATGTTTACAAAGCGAGGTAGTGGCACCAGGTCTTTTTTTTGCGTTGAATCTGAATTACCCTATTGATAGCTCTTTGGTCTTAGAATCATGTTTTATCTTTTCTGTTCTTAACAGTAGGAATCTGATAAAGCCCCCTTTAAGCATAATTCCAATGCGAGGTCCCAATATGGCGCACCCAGTTTATAGTAGCTTTTGTGCAAGAGATAATGGGCCTTTTTCATCCATGGCTTGTCTCTCTATTTCATATTATGTAATTTTCCTTTTACAAAAGCAATCAGCAATACAAAAAAAAAACCTAAGAGAAGTGTCAAAAGCAAAATCATTCATTTTTGAAAAAAAAGGTAAGAAACCTTTTAGTGTATGCACAACAATGTAAAAAGGAAAATAAATTAATTTTAGATCTAGTATAATTTGTTTATTATAATAGAATAGATTACAGATAGACTTTGGGTAAGAGGCACCTATTTTAATGAAACTAACTATCTAACAAATTTTTCTATACAAAAGACTTAGCATGATTAAATTATATTATTCATTCATAAAATTGAACTATGTAGTACTAATAAATAACTTTTTCTTTATCTTTGCTTACATACATTGATGTTCAAATGGATCAAACTTGAAGACAGGAGTCAGATGGTTCTTCCTAGAGTGTGGGGGAGAGATCCAATATGAGAATAGTCTGTTTTAACTCAACATTTTTTGGGCTTATGAGTGTACCCCATTGTCTATGGGGAGGGGAGCTTTTTTATATTTTTTTTCTATAATAATACAAAAAAAGTATTGTTCAAAATTTAAAGTGCGATTCTCTCCATCTGTCCCCAATGTGCACCCTTGGAAAATATAGTGAGAAGACAGGGTATCCCACCCAAGCTTTTTTAAAGGACCTCTTCCTTGAATAACATCTGAAAACCTAAGATATTATTATGAATGAGTTTGGCCCTATAGCTACATTTGCCCTAGCTAAATCATATCATAATATTATCAAAATACGTATTAGGGGAACTACAAAATTTGGCTGAGAGAAAAAAAATCAATCAAAATTCCAAAACATCCTGATAATATGTCTTTTTAATGTGCTTTTTGAAAATTAAACCTCAAATTGTTTGATGAAAAATTGTCAAATCAATTTAATCAATTACAATGCAATCACCCATTTGAACCAATATTAGAGCACAATATAGAAGTTTACAAGATTGAAAAAAAAAGTTGTGACAGAATAGAGGGAATGCAAGTCAAGCCAAATACTTAAAAAATTAAAAATAAAACTTCACATAATTTATAATGTCATGAAACTGTCAAAAACATAACAGGTACCAAAATTGGCTTCAGAAGGTATCTTTAAAATCAAGGTTATGACTGAGATTTTTGTCAGGGGTGAGGGAGGAGGAAAGACCATTATCAAAGGAAATTTTTGTCCAGGAATAGGGAGTTCAAAAAGAATAAAGACAAAGGAGTTTACTTCCAGTCCTGTGAATTTGTGTAATGGTCTCAAATAAAAGTGTTTTTTGCCTGCATCTTCAAGACCAATTTATGAGCCAGGAAAACTCAGAAGGGGGGGGGGGTCAGAATTGGCATCCCTTCTCCTCCCCTGGATACAGTCTTGCTTAAAACACACAATAAACTGTCACATTGAATTTTAGCATTTTGTAAGCTCTGTAGCTATTTAATTATTTTGAGGTTATTAAAATACAAGTGATTTTTCTTTTTATTTCTAAAAATTACATCAAAATTTCAGAAACTTAATGTACTAAACTGCTCTATTAATCCCATCTCCCCTTGTGCAGGTACTATATGATTGCTAAGAAATAATATAAAGCTATAAATTGAAAGTAATCTAACCTCTTATCTTCTCAGAGAACAGCATATTCACTCCTTCTGGAATTATGACTGCCAAAGCAGCACCAACCAGCAAGCCAGCCCCAAATGTAGAAACAAGATCCAGGTTTGACTAAAATATTACCAAACCATTCTGACTAAATACACAAATTGATATTTCTACTAAGCAAAAGTAGTTTTTTTGCACTCTTTATTATATATAATTAATTAAAAAAAACTTTTTCTACAAAATAAGTTTTTCAAGGAAAAGTAAAGAACTCCATTAAACAAAAATGAGCAAAAATAAAATCACATAATCTACCAAGCTCGAAACTACCACAAATCAGCATCGATAAATAAATGAAACCCAAATCGAACAGAAATTCCAATAAATAACAGAGTCAAACTCAAAACGAGCAGAAATTAACATAAGTTGGGAGCAAAACCCCTATGCCTTCCTATGCCCAGAACAAAATTTGCACTTTACTGAAAAAAATATAAATGTTTTTACTTTTACAAATTTAATAAATCAAATATATTAACATTTTGATTGCTAAATATCAGTATATGTATATTAAACTGACAATGCAAAGTCATTTGTATTTTTTCAGTAAAGTAAAAATTCTGTTCTGGCCTTGGGATGGAATAGAGGTTTTGTGCACAACTTATGTTAATTTCTGCTCGTTTTGAGTTTGACTCGGTTATTTATTATAATTTCTGTTCGTTTTGGGTTTCATTTATTTATCGATGCTGATTTGTGGTAGTTTCGAGCTTGGTAGATTATTTTATTTTTGCTCATTTTTGTTTAATGGAGTTCTTTACTTTTCTTTGAAAAACTTATTTTGTGGAAAAAGTTTTTTTAATTAATTTCTGTTCGTTTTATATTGACACAGCCTTCTCAGGGAAAAAAAATCTTTTCGTTTTTTTAAGACTTTATAGTTTGGCCTGCTATTTGTATGCTGAAGAAAAATTTTCAGCAATTTTTAACAACATAAACCCTTTTAAAAATCTGGACACAAATAGTACTGTTTAACTTAGTTTCATACCTCCTCTAGTTTACCTGAAATGCAAAACTTGGTACCATTCGCAAAAAAAAACCTGTTTACTTTCTTTCATTGCTTGGATACACTTACACTATTTTGATTTGGTTAAATTTTAAGAGCAGAAGTAGTCTCGAAAGTTTGAACATAATACCCTTAGTCGTTCTTGGGATACTGCTGAGATGCCTTATTGGGAATTAGTATTATCACAGTGCATTTTGGTTTAATCTTAAGGCAAAATTTAGTTTTTTAAACATAACGGGCAAATAGGAGGGTGGGAGTGGAAGGGGGATTAGTTGCCCTCCAATCACTTTCGACTATTAAAACGGGCACCAGCCCTTTCTACTTTCAATCGAACGAGCTCTTTTCGAAGTTCCCACGACAACTCCTTCGATACGAAGTGCCCTGGTCAAAACAAAAACAACAACAAAAAATATTACTTATCACTTTCGACTATTAAAAAGGGCACTAGCCCTTTCAATTTCAAATCGAATGAGCCCTTTTCTGAAGTTTCTATGACAACACCTTCTATAAAAACCTTATATGTCCCAAGGGCATAACTTAAAACCCTTGCCCTGAGGGCTGTTGCGGAGTATCCTCCTCAAAAACATATTTTCTATCTGTAAATCAACTACGCTGAACAAAATAGTTATCTCAAAATTTTTATTGGATGTGTGTGGGGGAATGATGGGCGTGGGGGGTTGCTAGTTACCCTCTAATCACTTTCGACTATTAAAAAGGTCACTAGCCCTTTGAATTTTCAATCGAATGAGCTTTTTTTGAAGTTTCTACGACAACACCTTCTATAAAAACATTATTAGCCCCCTGGGCATAACTTAAAACTCTTGCCCTGAGGGTTGTAGGAGAGGTTCCTTCTCAAAAACGTAATTCATTTGTGGAACTCAACTTAGTTGAACAAAATGGCTATTTCACCACATTGGTGGGAGGTGAGTGGGGTAAGGATGGGGATGGGGGGGGACTAGTTGCCCTCCAGTCCCTTTCGATTATTAAAAAGTGCTCTAGTCCTTCGAATTCTCAATTGAATGAGCCTTTTTTGAAGTTTCTACGACAACGACTTTTATACAAACCTTATATGCCCCCAAGGCATAACTTAAACCCTTTGCCCTGGGGATTGTGGGGGAGTGTCCTTCTCAAAAACACATTTTCTATCTGGAAATCAACTAGCCTACACTAAACAAAATGGCTATCTCAAAATTTTGATTGGATGTGTTTGGGGGATTGATGTATGTGGGGGCTGGGGGCAGCTAGTTGCCCTCCAATCACTTTCGACTATTAAAAAGGGCACTAGCCTTTTGAATTTCCAGTCGAATGAGCCTGTTTTGATGTTTCTACGACAAAGCCTTCTATAAAAACCTTATATACCCCAGGGCATAACTTAGAACTCTTGCTCTGAGGGTCGTGTGGGAGTGTCCTCTTCAAGAACATATTTTCAATGTGGAAATCAACTACGCTGAATAAAATGACTTTCTCAAAATTCTGATTGGTTGTTTATTGGAGAATGATGGACGTGGCGGGGCTAGTTGCCCCCCAATTACTTTTGACTACTAAAGAGGGCACTAGCGCTTGGAATTTTCAATCGAATGAACCTGTTTTGAAGTGTCTACGGCAACATCTTCAATAAAAATCTTATACATCCCCAGGGCAAAACTTAAAACCCGTGCACTGAGTGTTGTTGGGGAGTGTCCTCCTCAAAAAGATATTTTCTAATTGGAAATCAGCTACGCTGACAAAATACCTGTCTCAAAATTTTGATTGGATGTGTTTGGTGGAATGATAGGCGTGGGGGGGGGAGGGGCTAGTTGTCCTCCAATCACTTTCGACTATTAAAAAGGGCACTAGCCCTTTGAATTTCCAATTTGAATGCCCTCCAATCACTTTCGACTATTAAAAAGGGCACTAGCCCTTTGAATTTCCTATGCTGACAAAATGCCTATCTCAAAATTTTGATTGGATGTGTTTGGGGGAATGATGGACATGCGGGGGGAGGGGGGCTAGTTGCCCTCCAATCACTTTCGACTATTAAAAAGGGCACTAGCCCTTTGAATTTCCTGAGGGTTGTGGGGGAGTATCCTCCTCAAAACACATTTTCTATCAAGAAATCAACTACGCTGAACAAAATGGCTATCTCAAAATTTCGATTGGATGTGTTTGGGGGAATGATTGGCGTGAGGGGGGGGGCTAGTTGCCCTTCAATCACTTTCGACTATTAAAAAGGGCACTAGAACTCTTGATTTCCAATCGACGACCCCTTCTATATGAAGTGTCCTGCTTTAAAAAATAATAAACTGTACATTGTGTCAACATTGATCTTATATGCCCTCAGGGCATAACTTAAAAACCTTGCCCCGAGGGTTTTGGGGGAGTGTCCTCCTCAAGAATATATTTTCAATCTGGAAAGCAACTACGCTGAACAAATTGGCTATCTCAAAATTTTGATTGGATGTGTGTGGGGGAATGATAGGCGTAGGGGGGGGGGGCTAGTTGCCCTTCAACTCCTCTCCACTATTTAAAAGGGCACGAGCCATTCCAATTTCCATTCGAGTAAGGCCTTTTCGAAGTTTCTTCGACAAATCTTTCGATACGAAGTGCCGTATGGAGAAAAAAAAAACACATTGTGCCCACATTGTTCTTTACTTAGTCAGTGCTAGCGCGCTGCCTATGATGGTTGGTGTGAGCAGGCAAAATTCAGCATTGGAAAATAAATGGTTTAATACATGTAGCAAGGGTTAAACATTTTTGCACAGATCTTGCACAGCAAAAGAATTACATTGATTAGAAACTAATGCTTTACATTTGACCAATGTATATTTGTCAAGCCTTGTGAAATAGCTTTTGTTAAACTTTTAGTTTTTTTTAATAGTAAAGAGCCAAAGATTTTTTTTTCTTTTTAGAAGGGGGGAGGATAGAAAGGGGTAACCTCACCCACCCATGATCTGTACTAGGAAAGGAAAACAAATACTATGCCTCTGACCAATGTACTGTTGTCAAGTTTTACACAAGAGAGGAGAACTGACCAATTGTTGGTTCAAGGCGGCTTGACTTTAAAAAACTTAAGATTAAGTGAAGATTTTTTATGAAGAGCATAAGACAAAAGACTCATAAAATCTAGTAAAACTGTTATCTTTTGCTTAGTTGCAAGAAATGTTCCATTTTTCTACCTATTACTTAAAAAAACTTTTTCCACAAAAAAAGTTTTTTAAAGAAAAGTAAAGTACTCCATTAAACAAAAACGAGCAAAAATAAAATGAGCAATACAACCGAGTCAAACTCCAAACGAGCAGAAATTAACATAAGTTGGGCTCAAAACCCCTATGCCTTCTCAAGGCCAGAACAAAATTTGCACTTTACTGAAAAAAAATATAAATGTTTTTACTCTTATAAGTACAATAAATCAAATAATATTAACGTTTTAACTATTAAATATTATTTTATTTATATTAAACTGACTATGCACATTCATTTGTATTTTTTTCCGTAAAGAGAAAATTCTATTTTCGCCTTGGGAATGCATAGGGGTTTTCAGCCCAACTTATGTTAATTTCTGCTCGTTTTAAGTTTGACTCGGTTATTTATTTTGTAATTTCTGTTCGTTTTGGGTTTCATTTATTTATCGATGCTGATTTGTAGTAGTTTCACGGTTGGTAGATTATTTGATTCTATTTTTGCTCATTTTTGGTTGAATGGAGTTCTTTACTTTTTTTGAAAAACTTATTTTGCGGAAAAAGTTTTTTTTAATTAATTTCTGTTCGTTTTATATTGACATAGTCTTTTCAGGGAAAAAGAATATATTACTTTAAATCTTTTCTTTTTTTTTAAGAATTTGTAGTTTGGCCTGCTACTTGTATGCTGGAGAAAAATTTTCAGCAATTTTTATCAACATACACCTTTTTAAAAATCTGGACACAAATAGTAGTATTTAATTTAGTTTCATACCTCCTCTAGCTGACCTGTAATGCAAAACTTGATACCATTCGCAAAAAAATCTGTTTACTTTCTTTGAAAGCTTGAATACACTTACGCTATTTTGATTTGGTTAAATTTTAAGAGCACAAGTAGCCCCAAAAGTTTGAACATAATACCCTCAGTCGTTCTTGGGATACTGCTGAGATGTCTTACTGGGAATTAGCATTAACACAGTGCATTTTGACTTAACGTTAAGACAACATTTAGTTTTTAAACATAAAGGCAAATAAGAGGGTGCGTGTGGGAGGGGGATTAGTTTCCTTCCAATCACTTTCAACAATTAAAAAGGGCACTAGCCCATTCAATTTCCATTCAAATGAGCCCTTTTGAAGTTTCTATGACAAAACTTTCTATAAAAGCCTTATATGCCCCCAGGGCATAACTTACAACATTTGCCATGAGGGCTGTGGGGGGTTGTCATCCTCAAAGACCTAGTTTCCAGAACTTTCAACTACGTTGGATAAAATGGCTATCTCAAAATTTTGATTTGATGTGTTTGGGGAAATGGTAGGCGTGAGAGGGGCCTTAGTTGCGCTCAAATCACTTTCAACTATTAAAAAAAGCACTAACCCTTTCAATTTCCACTCAAATGAGTCCTTTTGAAGTTTCTACGGCAACGTTTTCAATAAAAACCTTATATGCCCCCAGGGCATAACTTACAACACTTGCCCTGAGGGCTGGGGGGGTGTCATCCTCAAATATCTAATTTCCAGAACTTTCAATTACGTTGAAAAAAATAGCTATCTCAAAATTTTGATTCGACGTGTTTGGGAAAGTGGTGAGCATGAGAGGGGGGCTAGTTGCCCTCCGATCACTTCCGAATATTAAAACGAGCAATAGCCCTTTCAATTTGCAATCGAATTAGCCCCTTTTGAAATTTCTACAACAACGCTTTCTATAAAAACCTTATATACCCCACGGCATATGTTTCAACCCTTGCCCTGAGCGCTGTGAGGGGGTTGACATCCTCAAACACAAAATTCCTGGACCTTTGAACTACGTTGAACAAAATGGCTATCTCAAAATTTTGATTGGATGGGATTGGGGAAAAGGTGGGCATAAGAGGGGGGTTACTTGCCATCCAATCACTTTCAACTATTAAAAAGGGCACTAGTCGTTTAAATATACTATCCAATGATTCCTTTTTAAAATTTCTACGACAACGGTTTCTATAAAAAAAAAACTTATATGCCTCCAGCGCAAAATTTATAAACCATTAACCGAGGTCTGTGGGGGGAGTGTTATCTTCAAAAACATAATTTCTCGACTTGTCTACTAGGTCGAAGAAAAGGGCTATCTCAAAATTCCGATTGGATGCATTTGGGGAAATGTTGGGTGTGAGCGGGGTGTTAGTTATCCTCCAATCACTTTCGACTATTAAAAAGGGCAGAAGCCCTTCTAATTTCCAATGGAATGAGCCCTTTTTGAAGTTTCTACAACATCACTATCTATAAAATCTTATATGGAAATGTTGGAGATGTATTTGGGGAAATGGTGGGCGTGAGAGAAGGGTTAGTTACCTACCAATCACTTTCAGTTTATAGCCCAAGTACTAGTCTTTTGTATTTCTTTTCGAACCCGCCCTTTTTGAATTTTTTATGACAAAACTTTCAATAAAAACCTAATATGCCCCCAAGGCATAAATTGCATCCCATGCCTTGAGGACTGTGGGGGAGTATTATCCACTTAGATACAATATCCGGATCTTTCAACTACTTTGAATGAAATGGCCGTCTCAAAGTTTTGATTTGATGTGCTTGAATACATGACGGGAATTAAAGGGGTGTTAATTTCCTTCCAATTACTTTTTACTATTAATAAGAGCGCTAGCAATTGCAGATTCCAATCAGATGAGCCATTTTTGTATTCTCTACAACAACTTTCTATATAAACCTTATATGCCCCCAGGGCATAACTTACAACCCTTGCACTGAGAGCTCTGAGGGGGGTTATCATCCTAAAAGTCCTAATTTCCAGAATTTTCAACTACGTTGAACAAAATCGATCTAAAAATTTGGATTGGAAGTGTTTGGGGAAATGGTGGGCGTGAGAGGAGCGTTAGTCGCTATCCAATCACTTTCAACTATTAAAGAAGGCAATAGCCCTTTTGATTTCCTATTGAATGAGCCCTTTTGAAATTTCTACGACAACGCTTTCAATAAAAACTTTATATGCCCCCAGTGCATAACTTACAACCCTTACCCTGAGAGCAGTGGGGGAAGGGTTGTCATCCTTAAAGACCTAATTTCCAAAACTTCCAACTACGTTGAATAAAATGGCTATCTAAAAATTTTGATTGGACGTGTTAAAGGGAAAAGGTGGGCGTGAGAGGGGGGTTAGTTACCCTCCAATCACTTTCGACTGTTAAAAAGGGCACTAGCCCTTAGAATCTCAAATCGAATGAGCCCTTTTTCAAGTTTCTACGACAAAAATTCCAATAAAAACCTTATATGCCCCCATGGCATAACTTATGACCCTTGCCCTGAAGACTGTGGGGGGAGTGTCCTGCTCAAAGGTATAATTTCTTGAACTTTGAACTGCGTTGGACAAAATGGCTACCTCAAAATTTGTATTGGATGTGTTTGGGGAAATGGATGGCGTGAAAAGGGTGTTAGTTGCCTTCCAATCACTTTCGACTATTAAAAATGGGCACTAGCGGATGAGCCCTTTTTGAAGTTTCTACGACAACGCGTTCTATTAAAACCTTATATGTCCCCAGGGCATAACTTACAACCCCTGCCCTGAGGGCTGTGGTGGGGTTGTCATCTTCAAACACCTAATTTCCAGAACTTAAAACTACGTTGAATAAAATGGCTATCAAAATTTTGATTGGATGTGGTCGGGGAAAAGGTGGGCGTGAGAGCGGGGTTAGTTGCCCTCCAATCACTTTCGAATATCAAAAATGGCACTAGCCAATTCAATTTCCAATCGAATGAGCTTTTTTTGAAGTTTCTATGACAACACTTTCTATAAAAATCTTATATGCCCCCGGGGCATAGCTTACAACCCTTGCCCTGAAGGCTTTGGGGGAGTGTCCTCCCTACATGACACCCAGGGGGTTGTCATCCTCAATGACCTAATTTACAGAACTTAAAACGACAAACTTACAGAAGTTAACTGGTGGGCGTGGAAGGGGTGTTAGTTGCCTTCCAATCGCATTCCACTTTTAAAAAGGGCACAAGCCACTCCAATTTACAATTGAATGAACCCTTTTCGAAGTTTCTATGACAACTTCTTTGATACGAAGTGCCCAGCTCTAAAGAAAAAATAATAAATAATCCCATTGTGCCAACATCGTTCTTATATGCCCTCAGGGCATAACTTAAAAACCTCGCCCCAAGGGTTGTGGGGGAGTGTCCTCCTCAAAAACATATTTTCTATCTGGTAATCAACTACGCTGAACAAAATGACAATCTCAAAATTTTGATTGGATTTGTTTGGGGGAATGATTGGCGTGGGGGGGGGCTATATGCCCTCCAATGACTTTCGACTATTAAAAAGGGCACTAGCCCTTTGAATTTCCAATCAAATGAGCCTTTTTTGAAGTTTCTACAACAATACTTTCTATAAAAACCTTAAATGCCCCCAAGGCATAACTTACAGCCCTTGCCTTAAAGGATGTGGGGGAGTGTCCTCCTCAAAAACATAATTTCTATTTGGAAATCAACTTCGCTGAACAAAATGGCTATGTCAAGATTCTGATTGGATGTGTCTCGGGAAATGGTGGGTGTGGAAGGGGTGTTAGTTGCCTTCAATCACTTTCAACTATTAACAAGGGCAATAGCCCTTTGAAATTCCAATCGAATGAGCCTTTTTTGAAGTTTCTACAACAACACCTTCTATAAAAACCTTATATGCCCCAGGGAATAGCTTAAAACCCTTGCCCTGAAGGCTGCGGGGGAGTTTACTCCTCAAAAACCTAATCTATATCTGAAAATCAACTACGCTGAACAAAATGGCTATCTCATAATTTCGACTGGATGTGTTTCGGGAAATGGTGGTCGTGGAAGGGGTGTTAGTTGCCTTCTAATCACTTTCGACTATTAAAAAGGGCACAAGCCACTCCAACTTCCAATTAAATTAGCCCTTTTCGAAGTTTCTACGACAACTTCTTCGATACAAAGTGCCATGCTCTAAAGGAACAAAATAAAAAATAATACATTGTGCCAAAATCGTTCTTATATGCCCTCAGGGCATAACTTAAAACCCTTTCCCCGAGGGTTGTGGGGGAGTCTCCTCCTCAAAAACATATTTACTATCTGGAAATCAACTACGCTGAATAAAATGGCTATCCCAAATTTTGATTGGATGTGTTTGGGGGAGTGATGGGAGAGGGGGGAGGGCTAGTAGCCCTCCAATCACTTTCAACTATTAAAAATGGCACTAGCCCTTTGAAATTCCAATCAAAAGTTTATACAACAACGCCTTCTATAAAAACCTTATATGCCCCCAGGGCATAACTTAGAACCCTTGCCCTGAAGGCTGTGGGGGAGTGAAAAAAAATGGCTATCTAAAAATTTTGACTGGATGTGTTTTGGAAAATGGTGGGTGTAGAAGGGATGTTAGTTGCCTTCCAATCACTTTCGACTATTAACAAGGGCACAAGCCACTCCAATTTCCAATTGAATGAGCCATTTTCGAAGTTTCTACAACAAATTCTTTGATATAAAGTGTCCTGCTCGAAAGAAAAAAATAATAAATACTACATTGCGCCAACATCGTTCTTATATGCCCTCAGGGCATAACTTAAAACCCTTGCCCCGAGGGTTGTGGGGGAGTGTCCTCCTCAAAAACATATTTTCTATCTGAAAATCAACTACGCTGAACAAAATGGCTATCTCAAAATTTTGATTGGATGTGTTTGGGGGAATGATGGGCGTTGGGGGGTGTAGTTGCCCTCCAATGACTTTCGACTATTAAAAATGGCACTAGGCCTTTCAGTTTCCAATTGAATGAGCCTTTTTTTAAGTTTCTACAACAATGCCTTCAATAAAAATCTTATATGTCCCAAGGGCATAGATTACAACGCTTGCCCTGAAGACATTGGGAGAGTGTTCCTCTCAAAAACATAATTTCTATCTGGAAATCAGCTACACTGAACAAAATGGCTATCTCAAAATTTTGATTGGATTTGTTTCAGGAAATGGTGGGCATTTGAGGGGTGTTAGTTGCCTTCCAATCACTTTCGACTATTAAAAAGGGCACAAGCCACTCCAATTTCCAATTGAATGAGCCATTTCGAAGTTTCTACGACAACTTCTTCGATACGAAGTGCCCTGCTCTAAAGAAAAAAAATAATAAATAATACATTGGGGCCAAATCGTTCTTATATGCCCTCAGGGCATAGTTTCAGGAAATGGTGGGCATTGGAGGGATGTCAGTTACCTTCCAATCACTTTTGACTATTAAAAAGGGCACAAGCCACTCCAATTTCCAATTGAATAAGCCCTTTTAGAAGTTCTATGACAACTTCTTCGATAAAAAGCGCCCTGCTCTAAAGGAAAAAAATAATAAATAATACATTGTGCCAAAATCGTTCTTATACGCCCTCAGGGCATAACTTAAAACCCTTACCCTGAGGGTTGTGGGGCAGTGTCCTCCTCAAAAACATATTTTCTATTTGGAAATCAACTACGCTGAACATAAGAGCTACCTCAAAATTTTCATTGGATGTGTTTGGTGAAAAGATGGGCGTGGGGGAGGGGTTAGTTTCCCTCCCAATCACTTTCGACTATTAAAAAGAGCACTAGCCCTTTGAATTTCCAACCGATTGAGCCTTTTTTGAAGTTTCTACAACAACGCCTTCTATAAAAACCTTATATGCCCCTAGGGCATAACTTACAACTTCTCTATGACAGTTGTCATATGACTCTATGACAACTTCTTCGATCTGAAGTGCACTGCTCTAAAGGAAAAAAATAATAAATAATACATTGTGCCAAAATCGTTCTTATATGCCCTCGGGGCATAACTTAAAACCCTTGCCCCGAGGGTTACGGGGGAGTGTCCTCCACAAAAACATATTTTCTATCTGGAAATAAACTACGCTGAACAAAATGGCTATCTCAAAATCTTGATTGGATCTGTTTGGGGGAATGACGGGCATGGGGAGTGGGCTAGTTCCCCTCAATCACTTTCGACTATTAAAAAGCGCACTAGCCCTTTGAATTTCCAATCGAATGATCCTTTTTTGAAGTTTCAACAACAACGCCTTCTACAAAATCCTTATATGCCCGTAGGGCATAACTTAAAACCCTTGCCCTGAAGGCTGTGAGGGAGTGTCCTACTCAAAAACAAAATTTCTTTCTTGAAATCAACTATGCTGAACAAAATGGTTATCTCAAAATTTTGATTGGATGTGTCTGGGTAAATGATGGGCGTGTGGGGGGGGGGAGAGGGGCTAGTTGCCCTCCAATCACTTTCGACTATTAAAAAGAGTACTGGCCCTAATTTCCAATCGATTGAGCCTTTTTTGAAGTTTCTACAACAACGCCTTCTATAAGAACCTTATATGCCCACACGGCATAACTTACAACTCTTGCCCTGAAGGCTGTGGGGGAGTTTCCTCCTCAAAAACATAATTTCTATCTGGAAATCAACTACGCTGAACAAAATGGCTATGTCAAAATTTTTATTGGATGTATTTAAGGAAATGGTGGGCGTGGAAGGGGTGTTAGTTGCCTTCAAGTAAATTTCGACCATCGAATAGGCCACAAGCCACTCCAATTTCCAAGTGAATAAGCGCTTTTCGAAGTTTCTACGACAAATTCTTCGATACGAAGTGCCTTGCTCTTAAGGAAAAAAAAATAATACATTGTGCCAAAATCGTTGTTATATGCTCTCAGGGCATAACTTAAAATCCTTGCCCCGAGGGTTGTGGGGGAGTGTCCTCCTCAAAAACATATTTTCTCTTGAAATCAACTACGCTAAACAAAATGGCTATCTCAGAATTTTGATTGGATGTGTTTAGGGGAATGATGGGTGTGGGGTGGGGGGGAATAGTTGCCCTCCAATCACTTTCAACAATTAAAAAGGGCACTAGCCCTTTGAAATTCCAGTCGAATGAGCCTTTTTTGACGTTTCTACAACTACGCCTTCTATAAAAACCTTATATGCCCCCAGGGCATAACTTACAACATTTGCCCTGAAGGCTGTGGGGGAGTTTCCTCCTCAAAAACCTAATTTCTATCTGGAAATTAACTACGCTGAACAAAATGGCTATCTCAAAATTTTGATTGGATGTGTTTGGGGAAAGTATGGGCGTGGAAGGGGTTATAGTTGCCTTCCAATCACTTTCAACTATTAAAAAGGGGACAAGCCACTCCAATTTCCAATTGAATAAGCCCTTTTCGAAGTTTCTACAACAACTTCTTTGATTCGAAGTGCCCTGCACTAAAGGAAAAAAAATAATAAATAATACATTGTGCCAATATCATTCTTAAATGCCCGAAGAGAATAACATAAAAATTATGCTTTTAATGCTGTGCGAGAAGATCTTCTCCAAAAATATGTTTCCTTTATGCAAGTTCCATGCACCGAAGAAATTAGCTATCTCAAAATTTTGATTGGATGTGTTTGGGGGAATGATGGGCGTGGGAAGGGGGAATAGTTGTCCTCCAATCACTTTCGACTATTAAAAAGGGCACTAGCCCTTTGAATTTCCAGTCGAATGTGCCTTTTTGGAAGTTTTTACGACAACGCCTTCTATAGAAACCTTATTTGCCCCAGTGCATAACTTACAACCTTTGCCCTGAGGGCTGTGGGGGACTGTCTTCCTCAAAAACGTAATTTCTATCTGGAAATCAAATATACTGAACAAAATGGCTACCTCAAAATCTTGATTGGATGTGTTTCAGGAAATGGTGGGCATTGGATAGGTGTTAGTTGCCTTCCAATCACTTTTGACTATTAAAAAGGGCACAAGCCACTCCAATTTCAAATTGAACGAGCCATTTCGAAGTTTCTATGACAACTTCTTCCATATGAAGTGCCCTGCTCTAAAGGAAAAAAATAATAAATAATACATTGTGCCAAAATCGTTCTTATATGTCCTCAGGGCATAACTTAAAACCCTTGCCCCGAGGGTTATGGGGAGTTTCCTCCTCAAAAACATATTTTATATCTGGAAATAAACTACGCTGAACAAAATGGCTATCTCAAAATTTTGATTGGATGTGTCTGGGTAAATCATGGGCGTGGGGGGGGGGGCTAGTTGCCCTCCAATCAGTTTCAACTATTAAAAAGAGTACTGTCCCTATAAATTTCCAATCGAATTATCCTTTTTTGAAGTTTCTACAACACCACCGGCTATAAAAATGATATATGCCCCCAAGGCATAACTTAAAACCCTTGCCCTGAAGGTTGTTCTATGACAACGCCTTCTATAAAAACCTTATATGTCTCAAACCTTATATGCCCGACAACGTCTTCTATTAGAAAGGGCACAAGCAACTCCAATTTCCAATTGAATGAACCCTTTTCAAAGTTTCTACAACAACTAAAGTGCCCTGCTCTAAAGGAAATAAATAATAAATAATACATTGTGCAAAAATCGTTCTTATATGCCCTCAGGGCATAACTTAAAACCCTTGCCCAAGGATTGTGGGGGAGTGTCCTCCTCAAAAACATATTTTCTATTAGGAAATCAACTACGCTGAACAAAATGGCTATCTTTCTCAAAATTTTGATTGGATGTGTTTGGGGGAATGATGGGCGTAGGGGGGGGGGGCTAGTTGCCCTCCAATCACTTTTGACTATTAAAAAGAGCACTAGGCCTTTGAATTTCCGATCAAATGAGCATTTTTTGAAGTTTCTACGTCAACATCTTAGATAAAAACCTTATATTCCCCCATGGCATAACTTACAACCCTTGCTCTGAGGGCTGTGGGGGAGTGCACTCCTCAAAAACATAATATCTGGAAATCAACTATGCAGAACAGAAAGGCTATCTCAAAAATTTTCATTGGATGCGTTTAGGGAAATGATTGGCGTAGGGAGGGGGCTAGTTGCCCTCCAATCACTTTTGACTATTAAAAAGTACACCAGCTCTTTGAATTTCCAATTGAATGAGCCTTTTTTGAAGTTTCTACGACAATGCCTTCTATAAAAACCTTATATGCCCCCAGGGCATAACTTACAACCCTTGCCCTGAAGGCTGTGGGGGAGTGTCCTCCTCAAAAATATAATTTCTATCCGGAAATCAAATATACTGAACAAAATGGCTACCTCAAAATCCTGATTGGATGTGTTTCAGGAAATGGTGGGCATTGGATAGGTGTTAGTTGCCTTCCAATCACTTTTGACCATTAAAAAGGGCACAAGCCACTCCAATTTCAAATTGAACGAGCCATTTCGAAGTTTCTATGACAACTTTTTCGATATGAAGTGCCCTGCTCTAAAGGAAAAAAATAATAAATAATACATTGTACCGAAATCGTTCTTATATGCCCTCAGGGCATAACTTAAAACCCTTGCCCCGAGGGTTACGGGGGAGTGTCCTCCTCAAAAACATATTTTCTATCTGGAAATAAACTACGCTGAACAAAATGGCTGTCCCAAAATTTTTATTGGATGTGTTTGGGGGAATGATGGGCGTGGGGAGTGGGCTAGTTGCCCTCCAATCACTTTCGACTATTAAAAAGCGCACTAGCCCTTTGAATTTCCAATCGAATGAGCCTATTTTGAAGTTTCTAAAACAACGCCTTCTATAAAATCCTTATATGCCCCTAGGGCATAACTTACAACCCTTGCTCTGAAGGCTGTGTAGGAGTGTCCTACTCAAATACAAAATTTCTTTCTTGAAATCAACTATGCTGAACAAAATGGTTATCTCAAAATTTTGATTGGATGTGTCTGGGTAAATGATGGGCGTGTGGGGGGGGGCTAGTTGCCCTCCAATCACTTTCGACTATTAAAAAGGGCACTAGCCCTTTGAATTTCCAATTGAATTATCCTTTTTGGAAGTTTCTACAACAACGCCTTCAATAAAAACGTTATATGCCCCCAGGGCATAACTTACAACCCTTGCCCTGAAGGCTGTGGGGGAGTGTCTTCCTCAAAAACAAATTCATTTATGGAAATCAACCCTAATGAACAAAATGGTTATCTCGAAATTTTGATTGGATGTGTTTGGGGGAAGGATGGGCGTGTGGGGGGCTAGTTTCCCTCCAATCATTTTCGACAATTAAAAAGGGCACTAGCCCTTTGAATTTCCAAATGAATGAGCCTTTTTTGAAGTTTTTATGACAACGCCTTCTATAAAAACCTTATATGTCTCAAAACTTATATGCCCAACAACGCCTTCTATTAGAAAGGGCACAAGCAACTCCAATTTCCAATTGAATGAGCTTTTTTCAAAGTTTCTACAACAACTTCTTTGATACAAAGTGCCCTGCTCTAAAGGAAAAAAATAATAAATAATACATTGTGCCAACATCGTTCTTATATGTCATCGGGGCATAACTTAAAACCTTTGCCATGAAGGTTGTGGGGGAGTGTCCTCCTCAAAAACTTATTTTCTATCTGGAAATCAATTACGCTGAACAAAATGGCTGTCTCAAAATGTTGATTGGATCGGGTTTGGAGAATGATGGGCGTGGGGCGGCGGGGGGGGGGGAATATTTGCCCTCCAATCACTTTCGACTATTAGAATGGGCACTAGCTCTTTGAATTTCCAATCGAATGAGCCTTTTTTGAAGATTCTACAACAACGCCTTCAATAAAACCTTATATGCCTCCAGGATATAACTTACAACCCTTGCCCTGAAGGCTGTGGGGGAGTGTCCTCCTCAAATACATAATTTCTATCCGGAAATCAACTATGCTGAACAAAATGGCTATCTCAAAATTTTGATTGGATGTGTTTCAGGAAATGGTGGGCATTGGAGGGGTGTTGAGCCCTTTTTGAAGTTTCTACAACAACTTGCCCTGAACTTGCCCCTTGCCCTGAAGGCTGTGGGGGAGTGTCCTCCTAAAAAAAATAATTTCTCTCTGGAAATCAACTATGCTGAACAGAATGGCTATCTAAAAAATTTTGATTGGATGTGTTTGGGGAAATGATGGGCGTGGGGGGGGGGCTAGTTGCCCTCCAATCACTTCTGACTATTAACAAGGCCACTAGTTCTTTGAATTTTCAATTGAATGAGCCTTTTTTGAAGTTTCTACAACAATGCCTTCTATAAAATCCTTATGTGCCCCCAGGGCGTAAGTTACCACCCTTGCCCTGAAGGCTGTGGGGGGTGCCTTCCTCAAAAATATAATTTCTATCTGGAAATCAACTATGCTGAACAAAATGGTTATCTTAAAATTTTGATTGGATGTGTTTCAGGAAATGGTGGGCATTTGAGGGGTGTTAGTTGCCTTCCAATCACTTCTGACTATTAAAAAGGGCACAAGCCACTCCAATTTCCAATTGAATGAGCCCTTTTCGAAGTTTCTACGACAACTTCTTCGATACAAAGCGCCATGCTCATAAGGAAAAAAAATAAATAATACATTGTGCGAAAATCGTTCCTATATGCCCATAGGGCATAACTTAAAACCGTTGCCCTGAGGGTTGTGGGGGAGTGTCCTCCTCAAAAACATATTTTCTAGTTGGAAATCAACTACGTTGAACAAAATGGCTATCTCAAAATTTTGATTGGATGTGTTAAAGAAAATGGGGGGTGTGGAAGGGGTTTTAGTTGCCTTCCAATCACTTTCGACTATTAAAAAGGGCACAAGCCACTCCAATTACCAATTGAATGAGCCCTTTTCGAAGTTTCTACGACAACTTCTTCAGTAAAAAGTGCCCTGCTCTAAAGGAAAAAAAAATAATAAATAATACATTGTGCCAACATTGTTCTTATTTGCCCTCAGGGCATAACTTAAACCCTTGCCCCGAGGGTTTTGGGGGAGTTTTCTCCTCAAAAACATATTTTCTATCTGGAAATCAACTACGCTGAACAGTGACTGTCCCAAAATTTTGATTGGATGTGTTTGGGGGAATGATGGGCGTGGGGGGGGGAATAGTTGCCCTCCAATCACTCTCGACTATTAAAATGGGCACTAGCCCTTTGAATTTCCAATCGAACGAGCCTTTTTTGAAGTTTCTACAACATATAAAAAAACCTTATATGCCCCCAGTGCATAACTTACTACCCTTGCCCTGAAGGCTGTGGGGGAGTGTCCTCCTCAAAAACATAATTTCTGTCCGGAAATGAACTATGCTGAACAAAATGAACTATCTCAAAATTTTGATTGGATGTATTTCAGGAAATGGTGGGCATTAGGGGGGTGTTAGTTGCCTTCCAATCACTTTCAACTATTAAAAAGGGCGCAAGCTACTCCAATTTTCAATTGACTGGTTCCTTTTCGAAGTTTCTACAACAACTTCTTCGATACGTAGCGCCCTGCTCTAAAGGAAAAAAATAATAAATAATACATTGTGCCAAAATCGTTCTTATATGCCCTCAGGGCATAAGTTAAAACCCTTGCCTCGAGGGTTGTGGGGGAGTGTCCTCAAAAACAAATTTTCTATCTGGAAATCAACTATGCTGAACAAAATGGCTATCTTAAAATTTTGATTGGATGTGTTTGGGGGAATGATGGGCATGGGGGAGGCTACTTGCCCTCCAATCACTTTCAACTATTAAAAAGGGCACTAGCCCTTTGAATTTCCAATCGAATGAGCCTATTTTGAAGTTTCTACGACAACGCCTTCTATAAGAACCTTATATGCCCCCAGGGCATAACTTACAACCCTTGCCCTGAAGGCTGTGGAGGAGTGTCCTCCTCAAAAACATAATTTCTATCTGGAAATCAACTACGCTGAACAAAATACCTATCTCAAAATTTTGATTGGATGTGTTTCAGGAAATGGTGGGCATTGGAGGGGTGTTAGTTGCCTTCCAATCACTTTTAACTATTAAACACAAGCCACTCCAATTTCCAATTGAATGAGCCCTTTTCGAAGTTTGTATGACAACTTCTTCAATGTGAAGTGCCCTGCTCTAAAGAAAAAAAAATAATAAATAATACATTGTGCCAAAATTGTTCTTATATGCCCTCAGGTTATAACTTAAAACCCTTGCCCCGAGGGTTGTGGGGGAGTGTCCTACTCAAAAAAATATTTTCTATCTGGAAATCAACTATGCAGAACAAGATGGCTATCTCTAAATTTTGATTGGATGTCTTCGGGGGAATGATGGGTTCTGGAGGGGGGGGGGGCTAGTTGCCCTCCAATCACTCTTTCGACTATTAAAAACGGCAATAGCCCTTTGAATTTCCAATTGAATGAGCCTTTTATGAAGTTTCTACAACAATGCCTTCTATAAAAACCTTGTATGCCCCCAGCGCATAACTTACAACCCTTGCCTAGAGGGCTTTTGGGGAGTGTCCTCCTCAAAAACACAATTTCTAAATGAAAATCAACTACGCTGAACAAAATGGCTATGTCAAAATTTTGATTGGATGTGTTCCGGGAAAAAGTGGGCGTGGAAGGGGTGTTAGTTGCCTTCCAATCACTTTTGACTTTTAAAAAGGGCACAAGCCACTCTAATTTCCAATTGAATGAGCCCTTTTTAAAGTTTCTATGACAAATTATTTGATACAAAGTGCCCTGTTCTAAAGGAAAAGAAAAATTAATAATACATTGTGCCAACATCATTCTTATATGCCCTCAGGACATATATTAAAACCTTTGCCACAAGGGCTGTGGGGGAGTGTCCTCCCCAAAAACTTATTTTCTATCTGGAAATCAACTACGCTGAACAAAGTAATTATCTCAAAATTTTTATTGGATGTGTTTGGGGGAATGATGGGGGTGTGTGGGGGGGGGCTTGTTGCCCTCCAATCACTTTTGACAACTAAAAAGGGCACTAGCCACTCCAATTTCCAATCAAATGAGCCTTTTTCAAAGTTTCTATGACAACTCTTTTGATACAAAGTGCCTGGGTATGGAAACAAAAAAATAAATAATACATTGTGCCAACATCATTCTTTACTTAGGCAGTGCTATTGTGCTGCCTATGATTTTGTGCATTATGAAGGCCAGAATCCCCACAATATTTACACTCTTGCAAAGAGGGCTTGGTAGGCTCTTCAGATAACTAAAAGGCAGATTTTCATCAGCTCTCCTCCATTTGTTTGGGCCTTTTACAAATATTGTCCTTCATCACACCCTTACCTGGCTTGGGCCTTTAGCCCTAGCAAGCTATGCTTGACAGAGTAGGTCTTGCCAGCATTAAGCATGGGCCTCTGGTTTTTGCAAATATAACCTCATGTTGCCCACTTTTGCTTGTTAAGATTGGAAGCTTATGTCTTATGCTTTAGTAAATTATGAATTTGGGCCCTTGGCTCTTGCCCATTTTTTCTAATGGTATCACATTTCTAGCTTTGTTTAGTTTATATTTTTCAAAAATTCATGTTGAATTTATTTGTTTCTATCTGTCTACTGGCTGTCAAATAGCAGATCATTGTTTTGATCTTGTAATAAACTTAAGCAATTAAACCAAGGCATTAAATTTTACTGAATAGAATAGATTAGAAACAGGTTTTACATGCTCTGGTTCCTAGCTTTTGAGTTGTTTATTTGTAAGAAAGTTGAAGCTTGATTCTCAGGGCACATTCTGCAGAAGAAGGATGACAGATTGCCAAAGATCACCCTTTCTGGCCAACTATCTAGAACAAAAAAAAAGTAGATCATCCCTGAATAGGGTGGGGGGAGGTCATAGGGAAAGATTTTATGGAAATAGGAACCTCTTTGGAGAGTTTAAAGAGGGAGACTTTGAATAAATTAGGATGGAGGAGTGTGCTTAGCTATGTTGGCCTCAGGAGACTTAGTGCTGCACAAGTTATTAGTTGTAATAGTAATGAAAATACAAAGAGTATATACAATTTGTAATATATATTTGTCCATTAGAGGGTGGTGGTTGGTAAAGTAAAGCATTCTAAATTTAGGAATGATAAAAGGTAACTATTTCAGAAAGTTTTAAGGCTGTTTTTGGAATTTTATAGTGTTTTCAGTACATTTCTAGGTGGCCCTATAATTTAGCTAGGATGAAAGTGAAAACCTCATTTGATGCCTTTTTTATGCTATTTCATAATTCAATAATTGCTTCTGGGGCTAATTGCATCTTAAGGCCTTAAAGGAGCCCCAAAGGTATTTTATATGAATTATGAAAGAGCATAGAAAAGCATCAAATGATGTTTTTGCTTTCATCCTAGCCAAATTATATGGCCCACTGCAAATTCACTGTGAAATTTACCCCCCCCTGCACCCCTCTAATGTGTAAGTATATACCCTGATTTGGAATATACCCTGAACTGTCAATGGCAAAGTTTTAAATTACAAAATTCAGCACTATTTTTGTCAATGGCATTTGAAAAACTTGAAACAGTAGGAAAATGGTTTGAATTGAAAATCAAGTATTTTGTAGGTTAGGTTATAACTTCTTAGTGTTGTTACAAAATGAAATACATTTGAGGCCCCTTTAAGGGTTCAAGATGCAACTAGCTGCAGAAGCAATTATTGAATTATGAAAGAGCATAAAAAAGGCATCAAATGATGTTTTCACTTTCATCCTAGCTAAATTATAGGGCCACCCAGAAATTTACCATGTTTTCTTATGGAGAGTAAATTACTAAACTAATGCTGAGAAATATATTATTAAGATCATATACTAGACCATCAACAGAGGGGGGGGGGGGTATTGTCAGAAAACTGAATAGAATAGATGGAAAGAGCATAAAAGAAGGAATCTACTGGTACTACTTTTGGTAAATACATATGAGAATCTATATATGATATATTGGATAAGCTGAACATACTATTCAACTCCTCTTTTTGTACTCTTTCTAAATACAGGCTAGGCTAACAATCAATTCAAGTGTAAATTCAACCTCCCCTTGCCTGATGGTCCTATATATAGTCCAAAGAACATGTAAAACTAAAAAAAGCACTAAATAATAAAATTTTCTAAAATAATAATGTTTTTTTTTGTTTGTTCTCTAAAATTTACAATCATTTTAAATAATATTTTGGTAAATAATGTACTTATTCAAACATAATGATAAATTCTATAGAGAAAAGATATTGGTATAAGTTTAGAATTGTGGCCATAAGTTTAGAAGAAAACAATTCTTACTTTAAAATATGTATAATGATCCTAGTTAACATATATCCAAGGGGAGAATCTTTATTATCAAGTCTTTCCTCTAAAAATCCTTCTTTTTCCAGCTTAAAAGAAAAAAATTACAATAAACCACCATGTTGACAAAATGCATTATCTTTTGAAATTGCTGCTATAAATTGTCAAATAAGTTGTTTTACAGATAGAACTAGGCTATCCAGGCCATTGTTAATTCTGTTTTTTTAATGAGCAGTGTCAAAAATGCAAAATATTAATACAACCTACCCTAAACTAACTTAAACTCAAAATCAACATCAGCCAGGAACTCATCCCTTGAACTTGGCCAGAATGAATGCAATCTGTAAAAACAATTTATTATAGCAGCTATTTCAAATTTCATTTTAGCATGGAGGTTTATTGTAAACTTTTTCTTTCAAGTTGGAAAAAGAAGGATTTTTAGAGGAAAGACTTGCGGATAAAGATTCTCCCCTTGGATAATATGTTAACTATGATCATTATACTTATTATAAAGTAAGAATTGTTTTCTTAACATGTCTCCTTATGAGGGGCCAAAATTCTAAATTTATACCAAGACATTTGGTTTAATTTAGGGGCTTATAACATATGACTAGGCCAATGGAGAAATACATTCTTAGGACTGTATATGGTAGGGTCTACCATCTACTACAAGTGTACTGATTAGGCCTATTATAATTGAAAAGAGCATAGAAAAAGCAATAAAGTGGTTTGTTCACATTGTCTCTATGTCAATTATCAAATTTTGTAGGCCTATATCTACCCTAGCCTATTACAATTTCTCCTTTTGAATAGCTGTCAAACTAGCTAATTTGGCTGCACTGCTTTGAGGAGAGCATATTTGTGTGTCGTGGGGGGGGGGCTAAATACTATCAATATAGTTTATTTATGAGCTACTCTAAATTACTTGTGTTGTGTTATTTCAGTGGTAGCTACAAAAGACCCTGGCTACAACAAACAAACTTAGCTGTTTATCATGGCTTTCTTAAAAAGCAGAAAAATCAAGGGCAGATTTTAAATTTTTTGTTACCTCTGAAAAACTGCATACAAGCGGAACTAAGCCAGCAGCCAAGCTTCCAATAAACATCAAAAACGACAACACTACGATTCCAGCTGAGTCACTCATTTTTTAACTACAAAATAGTTCGCCATTGAAACGACATCTGTTTTGTAAGATCTTGAAAACGCTTTGTTAACACAATTTAGGCTTCATTACATTCATAAAATTTCTATTTGTTATGTTCTCAGAGTCACTTCAAGTTTAACTATATCCCAACCCTTACGCCTACTGTCTGAATTTAGCCCTAGGATATATTCAAAAGTTGAATGGCTTTGTTGGTTTGTGTTTTTTTGCGTGTCTAATTTTCATTATTTGAAAATTATTTCAGTGATAGAACATTTGAAAATAAGAGGAATGCAAAGAAAGTGGAGAAAACACTAGAATGTGAATTAAAGGAGGTGTAGAGTGCAGACCATGGATAAAATTTCGAAATATCTAGAAGATGTAGCCAAAGGCAATAATTGCATAATGCTGCACTGGTGTGTTAATAAATTCAGGAGCATAGTCAATCTGGACTTGTCTCAGTTAAAGATAGGATCGGTGGTCAAAATTATTGAGAAGGAAAGAATTAAAAAGTAATGGGCAGAATATTTTGAGAACGTGCTAAACCATGATGAAGTTACAGGGAAAAATATAAAAAAGAATGAAAGAGTTTGTGACACTTTGGATGTGAAACAAGATTTATTTTGTGAGGAATAATTACTGACAGCACTAAATGGATAGAAAAATATTATGGTTCCAAGCGCTGAAAGTGTCTTAAATTGTTTTTCACATGGTGGTTGCGAGGTTAATGATTAGCTATTGACGATTATGAAGATGATTTTGAAGCTAGGGGCAGCACCTAGCGATTTAAAAAAAAACATAATTAAACCTCTTCATAAGAAAGGTGACAAAAGTAAATATGGTAATTTTAGAGGCATTGACCTTTTTCTTTAGGAAGTAAAATAACTAGTATGATGATATTTCTTAGACTTAGAGATGCTGTTTATAAAGTTTTAATAGAAAAAGAGAGTGGCTTTAGGAAAGGTTGAGGATGCATTGACCAAATTTTACTTTTAGTTTAATAACTGAGGAGTTCCTAGGTTATCAAATGCCTTTAGTCCTCAGTTTTATAGATTATGATCCTGCGTTTGATTCATCTGGTAGGAAAACCTTATCGAAGGCCCTATTTTTTTTATGGTATACCAGATAAAGACATTAAAGTGATTAGTGCTATGTATGAGAATAACATTGCTGCGGCTAAAATAGATACTGAGGTTAGTAGCTATTTTTGTACTAAATCAGGATCACTGTGATTGACTTTTACATAAAGAGCAGAGCAAAGGCAATGAGAGAACAAGAAATTAGATGGGGAAGTAAACCTCTTCTGGACTTAGATTATGCTGATGATTTAAGCATCCTAGATAAAAATGTTGGCAAAATGAATGAACTTTTAGATTTTTTGTGAGTTCAGCGCGTAAAAATAGGTTTGAAAATTAATGTCAAGAGGGCTAAATCGCTAAGGGTAGGAATAAGTAAAAGTGAAGTGATGACGTTGGGTAGCGAAACGTTAAATAAAGTGAACAGCTTCATATACCTACGTAGTATTGTTATTAAAAATGGTGGGTGCAGTGAAGATGTTAAAAGTAGAATAGCCAAGGCCCAAGGTTTTTTTCACAGTTGAAAAAGTTTTGAAGCATAGGAATATAAGTTTGTGAACTAATATTAAAATTATTAGAAGCTACAGTGATGACAGTGGTGTTCAAGTATAGTTCTGAAGCATGGGCTCTTTGAAAAACGGAAGAGGAGTTGCAAATTTTTTCCATGGAAATTGCCTACGGATTGTCTTGGGTACCGACTGACTGACCTTATTTCAAACAGTAGGCTGCTTGGAAAGTGTGGCTCAGTCTTGCTTTCTTGGGTTAAAATTACGGAAAGGATGAGATGGCTAGGACATGATCTGTGGATGATGGATTGCCAAAGATTGTCCTTGTTCGCCTACTGTCTAGGGCCAAACGAAAAGCAAATCCTCCCTGAATGGGGCGACAAGATGTCATAAGGGAATATTTAAGAAAACTTCTTGGGAGGGTGTATAGATGAAGGCTTTAAATATATTGGGATGGGAGAAGAGCGTGCATAGCTGTG
This sequence comes from Artemia sp. Qi Xiang Cuo, assembly GCF_049724085.1. Taxonomy (NCBI): domain Eukaryota; kingdom Metazoa; phylum Arthropoda; class Branchiopoda; order Anostraca; family Artemiidae; genus Artemia; species Artemia sp. Qi Xiang Cuo. Next base: position 47,425,512 of record NC_142796.1, read on the forward strand.
TTGGCTTCAGGCGGTCTAGTGCTGTAGTGAGCTATTAGTAGTAGTAGTACACAATTTTCATTAGCAGTTATTTAATAATGCTAATTCTGAAAAAAAAACAGCCAAATCAGGAAATTCTGAATCTCCAATTATTTGGTCACATAAAAAGGGCACTAGAACCTTTCATTCCCAATAGAATGAGCCCTCTATCGACTGGTTAGGCCCGCTGGGTCGATACGATCACCTTTGGACAAAAAAACAACAAATAAATACGCATCCGTGATCTTTCTTCTGGCAATAATTACAAAATTCCACATTGTTGTAGATAGGAGCTTGAAACTTCTAGAATAGGGTTTTCTGATACGCTGAATTTGATGGTGTGATTCTCATTAAGATCCTGTCACTTTTAAGGGGTGTTTCTCTCTTTTTTAAAAATAAGACAAACCTTCTTAGGCTCGTAGCCATTAATGGGTAATACTAAACTTAATGAAACTTATATATTTAGAATCATCATAATAAGCCAATTTTCTTATATTAATTTGTATCACGATTCTGTTTTTTAAAATTTTGGTTACTATTGATCTGGGTCACTTCTTACTTAAAGTTCATTACCACAGTCTGTTTTATATATAGACTCATTAGCCAATAAACCCAAAAAAATATTTGATCTTCGGGATTTTCTGAAGGCAATGTCAATAGCGTATTCTAAAATTTTGAAAATTATGCAAATCTTCATTGCTCTGTCCATCACAACAGCTAGTAATAAGAGATTCTTGTCTACAAGCCTGATTAAAACCTATTTAAGATCAACACTGGATGACAAAAGGCTCACTGATCTGATGTTGATATTTAGTGAAAAGGCTCTTGTGGAATATTTGGATTTCAATGCTCTGGTTGATATCTTCGAAAAAATGAGACCTTGTCGGTTCCCAGTGTTGCAAATAAAACTGCAAATTACTTTACAACTTAAGTTCTTTCTGTATTTATTAAACACTTTTAAATTGCTTTTTACTATTATTATTATTCAATTTTGGGAGAGACCTGTGCTACCGACTGTAAAGAAATATTGCTCTTCAACAACTGTGAGCCGGCCAATTTAGGTGGCCCACAGAGGTTGCTTAGCCCCCCCCCTTAGCTCAGAATGAAATGACACCACTGTCTAGATACAGCGTAGAGCTATATAAAGAAATTAAATTATCAACTGGAGTGCCGTTAAACCTAACGGTAAACTTGAATTCCAAAAAATATAAAAATTTAAATGTAATGAACAAGGAATTTTGTTGTCATAATGATGAAGTCATCATTGGTCATAATGTATGCAATACAAAAACATTTTACCGAATGAAAGTGCCGACCCTCATTAATACTGAAAGAGAACAGAATTTACTATTTATATGAGGTATGCTATCCTTTCATCCAACTGCAATCTTTACAATAAGTTTGATGTTTGTTCCCCGACACCTCATGAACGACAACTCAAACACAGATACTACTGTAACGGAATATAAAAACTTTTAATTGTCCATTAACTACCTTTGTTGTAATAAATAGGTTTAGTGTAGCACCGAAAAATTTTATCCGAAGGTTGTTGTTCTAAGGAAATGGTTATCGCACTCATAAGCGGAAAACTTCTGTTTGTTCTGTTTTAATATCACCCTTTACGTAAATGTGAAAAAGCTAGTTTCTTTTTAAATATTTTTTTTTAACCATACCAAAGGTTACATTAAATATGAGAAGAGTAATCGCCCCCTAGAACCTCACTCTTTAAATAACAGCTGAACTTTTGCTGAATAATATTTCTTGAAATTGATTTCACTTGATGCATTTGCTTTTCGAGATCACGTATAATCTTTCTAAATAAACTTCGACTTAACAACACTAGTTGAGTCACTCAGCACCAATACTTACCTTTAATCCTGTATTAATCCCCATAAATAAATATTTTCTAATGCAGGGAAATTTCAGGTTAGATACAAAAATAATCTTAACAATCCTTTCATTCAAACAAAGTACCTATTTTTGAAAATTTGAAATAAATTACCATGCATGTCTAGTCTACCTTAGAAAAATAAAGAGTTTCATAATTAATTGATTGCGATTTTAATTTTTTTCTAAGAGTTGAATTTCATTCTATAATGTGGACTACGATTATATCTTTTGAGAAAGCTTAACCACTGTCTCTAAGGTTATATAAACATTTATTCGCTAATAGCATATGAGGAGGAAGTTCAGAGTTAATAAAAGTTAAATATTTAGAATTAGCATAAATCATTGATTTTTGTTGCTGCTGGTATAATGAACAAACTTTTTTTTAGTCTTGGTTTCTATTTACAAGAGTTCCTCTTTACTTCTAGTTTGTCACTACAATGACTACAAACTATTGTGTCTGAGGGTCTCTTAAATCTGACGATGGCTACCACTCCCATCTGAAACCCCCTGTTTTTACATTCAGCTTTGATATCCAAACAAAATTAATAATCATACATGAAAAATGGAACCTTTTCAAATACTTTTCAAGAGGAGGGGGGGCTTGTTTGAAACAAGAAATATGAATTAGAGGGTCATTACTTCCACGGTTATCAAGGTGAGTTTTTTTGATCATTTTCTTTATGAAAATCCCCCATAGACGCCAAGGGGCAACGCTTCCGCAGAAAACAAGAAGACGAAAATAGCAGGAAGACAAAACAGCAGAAAAAATAAAATAAATATACAAATGAGAAGTATTAAAATCTTAGTAAAAACAAAGCACCTAATTACAATCGCCTCCCTGGAGAATTTTCCTGCGGTACTCATGATCTCTTCCTTTCCCAATGTCTTCCATTTGCAAAGGTAGGCATATGAGTACAATTTTTTTTAAGAAAATATTTCTGCAATAAGCGTAGAAATGTCATCCCGCATCATGCACTATTTGTGGTTTCAATTACACCTCCCCCCACCTACATAAAAGCAAACCGATACTTTTTTGTATGATGTGCATACAAAACTGTATGTAATTTTCATCAACCCTCAAAGGAATGAACTTAGTTAATTGAAGCTTTAAGATAATTGTCTATATTAACCATCTATTTTGCTTTGATTACCTGGATCTTTGAGAACAAAAGTATCATTGTTTGGCATTGGCATCTCTGAAACTGGAATTTTCAATACACCGTTTTTAGATAGTCTTATATCGATTGGCTCACACAGAATTTTCAGTCGAGGGCTTCTTGGCCCTTTTTGGGCCAAAATTGTTGTTTTGCGCCATAAAATGGCAGACAACGCTGCTCTGCCGTGTCAAAATATCTTTTGATAGTAAAATGAGCAATACAAATTTCAGTTTCTCTTCAATTTATACCCTATCCAGATGATCCAGGGTCATTGGTTCGATACTATCGCTACTGGGACAAACAAAGAAACATACATTTAAGTCATCCCTCTCTTATAAAATAGTAAAATTCACTTTTCTATTTATAGGATCTTTTGACCTGTACGACAGGGTGCTCCTATAATATGAAGATGATGATGCAATTGTAATCAATATCACTCGTCTTATATATCGTGTGCTTCATTTTTTTTTTTATTCCGGCAAATTTTCTCAGGCTCGTAACTTTTGGTGGGGAGCTACAAACAAGATGAACTTTACAAATTTAGAATTTTCTTTGCGAGTATATTGTTATCAAGACACCCTTTTCTAGAGTTTTGGTGAATATTAGCACGAGTCACTCGTTACTTACAGTTACAGATCATTATCTTGTGTTTGAAACTATGTCCTTTGTTTTGTATAGTCTAGGAAAAAATTGCGGCAGCAATTTTGCTGTTACCAAACTAAGTTCATAAAATTACAAGCATTTTTCTAAGAAATTATAAGGCCAGTTCCTTTCTCTTTTCTAATTCTATCTTAAAATTTTAGTACTATTGTCTTTGACAGGCTTCAAAGATAAGTAAAAATAGGTACAAAATATCCATTTTTTCAACTTTTTGAATAATGTGCTAATTAAAATTTCTTTACATTATCCGACTACGAGGATTTTAAAATTGTAAATTTAGTTTTCCTTTTACAATCCTATGGGATTGTAAAACGAAAAGCAGCCAATCTGAAACGCCTAATGTTAAATTTACGACCTGTTTTTCTTTAGATAAATTCATTCCATTCCAATCCTCACTTTCTATGTTATATCAAGGAATAATGCTTTGTTATTCTATTACTAGGGAGTGGTATTTTACCTGTCCAACCAAGTGAAGTAATGATAAGAGCTGGCTACTTTACCAAGTTCCCTTTAAAAGTTTCCCATTTTTGAGCTAGGACCAAGATAAATACAACACAGCCTGCGTCTTTTTATGCTCTTACGGAACATAAAAAGTGCTTCGTGCACCACTACCCCCTAACGGACAAATACATAGTCAAATTAAATATAGTCGTTGTATTTGCGTTATCTTGTTTTGAATGCTGTGCTTGTAATTCTCAATCAATTTACTGCAACAATAATTTGATCTGCTAAGGAAATTTTCTAACAGTCTTATCAGAAAGTTTTTTGTTTAGATGGCAGAAACATGATTGTTGGTAAAATTGTTACATAACATCATTGTCCGAACAGCAGAAAAAATTTTAGGCGTTGAAGCAAAAATGACTAGTTTTCATGCTTGAGAACATTGACAAGGAGTTCAAAAACTGCTAATATTTCTAACATTTAGCATATTTTTTGTTTCTTTAGGTCCCCTTGGCTCCAACAATAATCCCTGAAACTTTTAAATTTGTTTTCAAGCCTGTGGTTTTTAAATTTACCATTCAATCATTTACGTTTCCAAGATTTGTTAGCAAACAGTTTTTGTTAACTAGCTTGATGTTCAAACTTACAATTGCGTTGCGGAAAACGCAATGCGGTGCGTATTCTGTATTGCATCGGCAGACTCTGTTCACATCAAAAGTTGCATTTCCTAGCTGCCTCATTATGGTCCTATGTTCTAAATTCACCAGGATCTTTTTAGTTGGTCGCCTTTTGCATCTGAGTTACAAAATTCACTTTTTTTTAAAACAAGTTTGTCCTGCATGACCCCTGACATAGGAAATTGCATCTTCCTATGACTGTGGCTCATCTACGATTCATTGTTCAGATCTACATAGCCTAGGCTTGGCTATTAGTGCAAAATTACCAAATCAAAAGTTGCATTTGTAAAAAAGGATGAGAATAAAAAATGGTAAATCAGATATCTCCCCCATTCCTTTCAATGGATTGTAAACTTTAGTTATATATCAGTGGATAGCTTGCTCTTAAAACAGTCCAGTGCACTGTTCATCACATTCTAACTGACAAATCCGTATCTTTCCAGATATCCTCCCATGCCTTCTTAATTAAATTGGATCTTTTATACTCAGGATAACTTTTGTCATTTATTATTTGACGAAACTTGACACCTAAAACCAGCCTCTCAATTATCTCTATGTTATTTGCTTCCGCAATCCGCAAGCGTTGGATTTTTTCAACCCTTGAGTCTTGCGGAATACCTGAAGGATAAACAGCAAGAAATGCATGCTTTCCTCCGTGAAACACAATCTGCAGTGGTTTTCCACAGATCCGTTTTCTCTTTGAATCTAGGGTAGCCCTATATTCACAAAGAGAATGCAATATCCTATGTCAGGGATCATTCAGAGCAAAAATGTTTAAAAAAAGTAAATCTAGTGACTCAAATGCAGAAAATGTGACCAACTGCAAGAATCATGGTAAATTTGAAATATAGGACCATATTGAGATAGCTAGGAAATGCAACTTTTGATGTAAACAGAGTCTGTAGTTTCACCGCTGCGACGATGCAGTGTAGAATACACACTGCTTTGCGTTAACCGCAGCGCACCTGTCTGTGTGAACCACAGATTTATAATTTTAATACATCTTTTCTAGATTTAATAATACGTCTTTGGTGTGAACATAGCTAGTGATTTCCTAGTGAAATAAACTCTTCCCTGGTTATTTCTGGCTTTGGCAAGAGCATGTCAAAATACTTGAATAGGTAACGACTTTGTTCCCACCGCAAATATTTCAAGCAAACAACTGGACGGCGAAAAAAAAGTCTTTGGTAACTCTGAATGAGTGAAACTATTCAAAATTAAACCACGAGAAGAATCATGGAGAGTAAAGAGAATTGTAACGTGGAACATGTTCCGTGTAAAATTTCTTTCTCAGGCTCGGCTAAAGTTTCAGAATACTTTACAAGCAACATCAGCAGTAATGTCAATGACAGTAAGATTTTTGTGAGGAATTGTGTTTAATTTTGGCAGTAAAAAGTTGAGCTAATTTCTGGAAGAAGTGCCTTGGGTGGTTATTAAAGAATATTGTAAGGCTCAGATATCAGTGTATATTTGGAACTGTTGAGAAGGAAACATTTTAAAATTCAAAAAAAAACTTTTAACCCTAAAATAGGCTACTTACTTAGCCTATAGGCTATCATTTCTATTTACTTTAGCACTTCAGTTTACTTTACCCCCCCCCCTTGGTAAATTTTTACCAAATCATATTACTGACTTATGGATAAAGTGAATATCCCACTTGATGCCTTTTTTATGCTCTTTCCAAATATAATAGGCTAATCATTTTTGTTGGAAATGAATTTCACCCCACCCCTATAGCCTATATACCAATTCAGGGTATATATTTGCACATTAGGGGGGGTAGGGGTAAATTTTATGGTAAAATTCTACTTTAGCTACTTTTGGTTATCTTGGAAAGAGGTTAGGTTAGGAAAATGAAACTTTCAGGGATAGGGCTACATGCTTAAGTAGGTCCTATGTCCCGGGAAGGTATTTTGAAATACCTATCTCCACTCCTTCTCTCCCTAGAGGGTCCTGACCTTTCATAACCTTTAAAAATTTGTGTGTTATAGAAGTGAAACCTTACAAAATATATTCTCTGTTTGAATGAAGTGCAAAAAAAAATGTTTTCAGCTTCACAATATTGGTCCATCTAAATCTAGGTGGTTTTAAAGATATGCAAATACATTTCCTAAATTTTGAAAAAAAAAAATTTGATAGCCTATTGCTTAAAATTATTCTTAAATAACAGGAATTGTATTTTTAGAACTAAAGACAGATAAAAAGAAACTGACAACTGAAAATTAAAGTAAAATGTTGTTTTGTCAAAATTTCAATAGGCATAGACCTGTCATGTAGGGAAATTTCAGGACCCTCTAGAGAGAGAAGGGTGGAGGTAAAACCTTCAAAATATCTTCCCAGGACATACTTTAACCTGTAGATCAATCCCTGTAAGTTTCATTTTTGTAACCTAACCTTTTTCTAAGATAGCCAAAAGTAGCTAAAGTATAATTTTACCAATTTTATTTCTGATGTAAATGGGAGGTAAGTTTAAACTTCACCCCACCCCCCTAACAGGGGCATTGTTTAGGAGGGGCAAGGGGGCATTTTCCTCTCCAATAATGTGAAGAAAAATCTATTATATAGACCATGCTACTTGAATATCCAGATCTTGACCCCTCTTGCCCCCCCCCCAATGAAAATGCTGTAGATTTGCTCCTGCCCCCTAATGTGCAAATATATACCCTGGATTGGTATATAGGGGTGGGAGTTAAAGTCATTTCCGAAAGAAATGATTATTATATTTGAAAAGAGCATAAAAAAGGCATTCAGTAGTATAGCTATTTAGTTTATTCATTATTCAATAGGCCTAATGTGATTTGGTAAAAATTTACCCCCCCCCTCCTAATGTGCAAATATATTGCCCAAATTATATTTTCCCCTATATCTTGTTGACATTACTAGTAAGATTTAATATCAAAGAAGAAATTTCCACTAGATTAAGAAACAAAAAATTAATAGGAAATATATAATTTGGGCTTCCCAATAGCCCAGATACTGGTAAATTTACAGTTTTCAACATATTTTAGCTAGGATGAAAGTGAATATATCACTTGATGCCCTTCTTTCTGCTCTTTCATAGTTCAGTAAATACTTTCAGGCTAGGGCAGATTATAGGCCTATTTTGAGCCCTTAAAGGGCTCAAAAAAGCCTCTAGCCAATTCAGGAATGTTAATTATGATTTTAATCAGTCTTAATAGTAACATGTTAGTTAAAAAAAATGCTGAAAATTTTGAAAAGAGCTAGAGACCCCTAAAATATACTGCAAGTTTTTCTGTGATGTCATTTTCAAGGAATTTCAGGTTCTTTTTGAAAATTTCTAAAGATGTGTTTTCAAAACAAAATATTCTACTATTCAGAAATCAGAAAATAATAATTACCATTCCTGACTCAGCTGTACATTCTAATTTTTTTTTTTTTTCATTTGACAGTCTTTGTCAGAAGCATGTTTTTAAACTTTTAGTTACTATGGAATATTTTAAGTTTTGGGGCCCAATTATGGGCTCATAATAGAATTTCCCTCAGAAGCATGGGTGCCCATAAGGGGGACAGGGTAGGGGGGCTGCAGCCCTCCTGGCTGAGTGTCGCTGCCTTATATTTGTATTAATTAAAAAACAAATTCTACAAAACAATTTACTTTTAAGTAAAGAGCTCCATTAAGCCAAAAATTGGTAGAAATAAAGTCAAATAATCTTCAAAGCATAAAACTACCAAAAATCACTATCAATAAATAAATTAAACTCAAAATGAACAGAAATTAGGATAAACAGCCAAGTCAAACTCAAAACAAGCAAAAATTAATAATAGTAGGGCTGATAACCCCCATGCCTTCTCAAGATCAGAACATAATTCAGGCTTAACTAAAAAAAAACATGACTATGGATTGTCCATTTAGTATACATATATTGATATTTATTCCTTAAAGTCTTAATTCTTTTTTTTATTTAATAAAAAAAATAAAGACCAGAAAATAACTTGCACTTTACTAGAAACAAAATATGTTTTAAATGTTTTTTTATTAAATAAATAAAAAAATTTAAGACTTTAAGGAATATATGTATACTAAATTGACAATCCAGTCATTTTTTTTTTTTTTTTTTTTTTTTTTTTTTTTTAGTAAAGCCTGAATTATGTTCTGAACAAAATGGTTGTCTTAAAATTTTGACTGGATGTGTTTGGAAAATGAATCACCTTGAGAGATGGGTTGATTGTCCTCCAATCTCTTTTTACTCTTAAAAAGGACACTAAAACTTTTAATTTTGTTTTGAATTAGCTCCTTTCAATGTTTCAATGATATTTCTAGCTATTATAGAGTAGTGCTGCCTATCATACTGCTTATATGCCCTTTTGAAAACCTGCATGCATATAGTTTTTTGCTTAATTGAAACTCCCCTAAACGCTTTTTAAGGAAGTTTCACCTTAATACTCTTAGTGTCTTTAGGTACAGTAACTGTAGTGGTAGCATTAAAAGTATACACATAGTACCTTCTGGCTAGATAAAAATCCCCCACAACTTACTCTTTAGGTCTAACTTAATAATATAAGTGGTTCTTGAGATATTGCTTTGTCACTTTTCCAAAAGTTCACATACTCATAGTTTGTTTTGATTTAGTTCAACATCTGCCTAAATATTCCTTATATTTGATTACTGAAGACATTGTTAAGTGTTCTTTGGACTATTTGTTACTAAATGGATGTCTTGCAATTTCAATTGAATGTGTTTGGGTAAAAGAGGGAGGGCGGGCTATTTTTCCTCCATCACGTTTGACTCTTAAAATGGAACTAGAACTATACATTTCCAATCAAATGAGTCTCCTTTAAAGTTCACAAGACCACCCCTTCTATAAGAACATTACATGCCCCCTGGGCATAACTTACAACCCTTACCCCCAGACTCTGGGGGAAGGGTTAACCCCAAAGGCCTTGTTGTGTGGTATTGGACTATTTTTGAACAAATGACTATCTAAAAATTTCTATTGTATGCATTTGGGAAAAATATGGCATGGGGGGGGGTATAGCTGCCCTCTGAACAATTTGACTCTTAAAAGGGCACTTAAACTTCCAATTTCCAATGCAATGAGCCCCCTTCAAAGTTTATACAACCACACTTTCCATAAAAAACCTTATATTCCCTTGGACATAGCTTAAAAACCTTGCCCTGAAGGCTCTGGGGGGGGGGTCTCATCCTCAAAGACATAATTTCTGGACTTTTAAACTATGTCAAACAAAATAGCTATATCAAAATTTTGATTGGAAGTGTCCAGAGAAATGATTGGCATGGGGGGGGGCTGGTTGCCCTCCCACCACTTTTGGCTATTAAAGAGTGCACTATCCCTTTAGATGTCCAACCAAATGAGCCATTTTTGAAGTTTTTACAACATCAAATGACAATCTTACAATTTCTATCAGATACGTTTTGAGAAAATACAATGTGTGTGTGTGGGGGAGGGGAATATCTGCCCTCTGATCACTTTGGCTCTTAAAAAGAGCACTATAACTTTTGATTAACAATCCAATGAGCCCTCTCTGAAGTTTATATGACCAACCTTTCTGTAAAGACCTTATATGCCCCCAGGGCATAATTTACAACCCTTGTCCTGAGGGCTATGGGGGGGGGGGGAATTTCATCCTCAAAGACATAATTTCTGGACTTTTTAACTGTGTAGAACAAAATGTCTATCTCAAAATTTTGATTGGATGTGTTTGGAGAAATGATTGGTATAGGGGGGGGGGCTGGTTGACCTACAATTGCTTTTGACTGTTGAAAAGGCCACTAGAACATCTGATTTCCAATCCAATGAGCCATCTCTGAGGTTTATACAGCCACCCATTCTACAAAAACCTTATATGCCCCAGGCCATAACTTACAACCCTTGCCCTGAAGGTTGGGGGGGGGGAGGTTGTCATCCTCAAAGTCATAGTTTCCAGGCGTCTAAACTATGCTGAACAAATAGTTATCTCAAATTGTTTTTGATATGTTTGGGGAAAATGATTGGCATGGGGGATTGGTGCTGGTTGCCCTCCAATCACTTTTGACTATTAAAAGGGCACTAACCCTTTCAATTTCCAATTGAATGAGCTCTTTTTGAGGTTTCTAAAAATTTCTTTCTATAAGAAGTGCCCTGGTAAAAAAAAATACTACATTGTGCCCACATTGTTCTTTACTTAGGCAGTGCTATTGCACTGCCTGTGATATTTTTATTTTGTGATTTCTTTTATACAGTATAGGAAGTGCTGATTAGACCAAGTAAGCCCCTTCCCCCTAAAATTCAGCTTATGGGTGCCCATGCCCAGAAGCAATTATTGAATTATCCAAGAGCACAAAGAAAGGCATAAAGGGATACATTCACTTTCATCATAGCTAAATTGTGTTCAAAACTGCAAATTTACCCTGGTACCATCAGTTTTTGAAGTAAAATGTACAGAAGCTCCATTACCTAGCTCAAGTATTTTTCCTGAAATGTAGACCTATAAGAAAGCTTTGCTTGAAAGCAATTGTTGATCCCTACAAGCAATTAGATTAGCCTTTTAGTTTACGAGTTGACTCTGTTTAAACTACTAATGCATAAGAATTCATTTTGGGAGGGCTTTCTCCCTAAAATGTTCAGGTTTTATGCATTTTTTTTTTATTTAGCCAAACCTAGGCTACAAGGAGCAGCAAAGGTAAAATGTTTTGTTAATTTGCAAGCTAAAGACTGGACATATTGCTGTATGCACCTTCTCATACTCTTTCCAAATATACTTTTTAGACATGGAGATACTTTAGATAAAGCTTTAAGACAAGAATAGTGTGCTTTAGGAAAGGGAGATGATGAATTAACCAAATTTTCATCCTTAGATTAATAATTGACAAGTGCCTGAGTCATCAGACCTCCTCAGCCCTTAGCTTTATAGATTATGTCAACACATTTGATTCAGCCAATAGAAGAGCTTTAGCAAAGATCCTATCCATTGTATAGAATACTATATAAATGCATTAAAGTGATTAGTGGTAAGTACAAAAATAACTTTGCTGCATATAAGGTAGGAAATGAGGCTAGTAGAACGTTTTGCATTGAATCAGGCATTAAAAGAGCTCATCCATGTAATTAATTGCAGGGCAGATCTAGAGCAAAATCTTGGGAGAGGCCCAATGTGATAAGGGCACCAATGAGCAAAACCCTGGGGGCCCAATGTGACAAAGGTGCCAATAATTGACAAATTTATTCTAAAAAAAAAGATGAAAATAGAAAATAATGGGGAAAGAGGGGACCAGAATTTTTTTTTTTTGGGGGGGGGGGGGAAAGGGCCCCCCTGGGCCTCTCTGGATCTGCCAGTAATTAATTGTTTGTCATTTGCTTGGCAAATGAATTGTTCACTAGGCAGTCATTCACTAATATCTAACAAGAGGAGTAAAAGATTTTCAGATTTTTGCTAGTTTTTAGAATTGGTGAGTGACTTGCCTTTGGTGTGTGCTTTTAATTCTTCTAATTTTGATTTTTATTGAATTTTATTTATCTTATAATTTTGGCATTGATTGGTTTGTTTTTCATGTTGAATCCATGTGTTGTTTTGTTTTCTTTGTCTTTCCACATTTTGCATTTTGAGCATAGAATTAAGTGGCAAAATAACACTCTCCTAGACTTAGACTATACTGATGATTTGAGCATCCTAGATAAAAATGTTGGCGAAATAAAGGATTTTTTAGGGTGTTATGAGAGCTCAGGGGACAAGAATAAGCTTGAAAATTAATGTTAAGAAGACTAAATCACGTAGACTAGGAATAAGAGAAGGTGAAGAGGTGATGTTGGGTAAAAAGAAGATAAATCAAGTGGATAGATTCTCTTGACTAGGAAGTAGTGTTAGTAAAGATGATGGATATAATGAAGATGTTAAAAGTAGAATACCCAAGACCCAGGGTGTTTTTTCACAATTGAGTTTGGAAGTATAAGAAGATTAGTCTGCAAATCAAGATTAAAATATTGGAATATACAGTGATGACAGTGGTCAAGTATGGTTTGGAAGCATGGGTGCTCCAAAAGACAAAGGAAAATCAATTAAGATGTTTTACAGGGAAATCTTTTACAGATTGTTTTGGGTACCTCTCTCACTGACAGTATTTGAAACAGTAAGCCATATGAAAACATGATTCTATCCTGCTACCTAGGGCTATAAAAAGAGATATCTAGAGATGGCTAGGCTGCACTTTGGCTCTTTGATTTTGATTCTCCCTATTTTCATACCAATATTTCCTAAAATTCTTTGAGTCAAGGTCTGATTTCTCCCTAGAATCAAAAGGATATATTCTCTCAGATTTCCACATAATTTACATGAAAAGCACAGCACAACATAAAATTATTACATTTTACTTCAGATAATAATGATAACATACAACATATTTTACACTAACTAGAAAATATAAAAAAAAGAAATTCATATAAGCATCATTTCCAAGATGTCATCACATGTAGTGTTTACCTTTGTCTTGAAGCCAGCAGCAGCTTTCAGTATCATGACAGTTGACAAAGATTTATATTTGTTTCCAATCAGTAATTGACTTGAATAAGGGAGACTTGAGTGAAATTCTGGAGACTATTTTGGATGTCTGTTTTTATAATTTCAGGAGGCAAAACAAAAACTTAGCTGAAACACTGCTGAAAGGTAACAAGAAGATCGGCAATATTCACTTTTTGTGTTCTGGGTACTTGATATTGCTACTGAAAGTCTTCAGACCAAGTATCTTTTACCAGTACTGCTCAAATGACAGTTCTTCAACTTGGGCATCTTCCAAGTCAAGTGCACTTACATCTGTCATTGCCTGTAACCTCAATTCTGAATCTGTTTCTGGGAGGGAATATTATTATGTTAGGACATGAAATCTCACAAATAATGGTCTTAGAGATTTCATAAATTTTGCCTTTCAACTTGAACTAGTGTTTTTTCTGCTTGGTTAGGATTTATGGTATTTTTGACAAGACTGGTAAAAGAGATGTGTGTTGTCTGTGCCTCTTGAGGAACTTTGAGTTTTTTGCATGGAATTAATTGCAGCAATTCCCCCATATGTCTGGTTTAAAAGCAGGTACTCATTTGAATTATAAAGATCTAGATCAGTAAACAAATCAACACTGCATATACAATCCAGTTCAAAGAAAGTTAGATGCAATACCATTCACAAGTTTTCTGAAACTTGCCTTTAGGGAGTGAAGAAGCAGGGGCTCAGATTGAAAAACTATATTGAATTCATTGGAGAGGCTTGCACGGAATTAACTGCAGCAATTCCCCCATATGTCTGGTTTAAAAGCAGGTACTCACTTGAATGATAAGGATCTAGATCAGTAAACAAATCAACACTGCATATACAATCCAGTTCAAAGAAAGTTAGATGCAATACCATTCATAAATTTTCTGAAACTTGCCTTAAGGGAGTGAAGAAGCTGGAGCTCAGATTGAAAAACTATGTTGAATTCATTGGAGAGGCCAAAAGAGTAGTTCATGAATTGAAAGTGTGGCACTTAGAATCCAAGACAGCCTCTCTTCTGTATCTTACAGGAGAAAGCTAAAGACCCTTCCATGCATGACCAAGGAAATTAAGAAGCAGCTCAGTAAAAAAAAGAGGTCTTGGAAAAAATACAAAGCAACTGAGAGTCAAGACCAGTGCAAGAAGTTCAAAAGAGCAAGAGATAAGTTGATAAAATTTAACCAGGAAACTTTATCAGAACCATGAAGCCACACTAGCTAGAGAATACCAGCACAACCCAAAGAAATTTTGGTAATATGTGTCATGTAAAAGTCCTGGTAGGTGATCAATACCTAAATTAACTTCTTCAGGAGCTGAACTGACAGATGTCAATGAAATTGCAGATGAACTAAACCACCAGTTTCTGTCTGTTGTTTAGTAGTGCATCAGATACAGATCTACCCAATGTTGAACCTACACAAATCCACCATCCAACAGAGCCCATTGAGATTGATAGTTCAAGTATCCTCAAACGACTTAAATTGCTAGATGTCAACAAATCAGTTGGGTCAGATAGGTTAATCCATGCCTTCTAAAAGAAGTTGCTGCCATCCCATAAGTATAACTTCTGCTGTTGCTAAAATCCTGGAAAGAGTGGTAAATGACTCAGTCATGAAGCATCTCACACTTAATCAGATACTATTGCCCAGCCAATATGGTTTTCAACCAGGAAAGTCTATAGAAACAAATTTGCTGGAGACTTATGATGTTATAACAGACCTGATTGATCATGGCTTACCTGTGAATGTCTGGTTGCTTGACCTTGCAAAAACATTAGACAAAGTTCCACATCCACACTTGGACAAAAAAACTTATGTCCAGTGGAATTAATGCAGAGATTGTGGGCTGGATCTCAGCTTTTCTTACAGAGAGAACACAGAGAGTGAGACTTTTTACTAATGAAGGAGAATCAATCCTCTCTGAGAGATGTGGAGTCACCAGTGATGTCCTGCAAGGTAGTGTCTTAGGACCTACCTTATTCAATTTCTATATAACTGATATTTTTCAATTAACTACAAATCATCTAACCCTTTATGCTGACAATTCAATATTGTTTGATGCAGTCAATCATGACTCACTACAAGCAGATCTTGACCATATTCAAAACTGGGCAACAACCGTGGCACATGAGCTTCAATATTAACAAATATAGTGTTATTCATTTTGGCAAGTACAACCCAGGTTTCAAGTATGCTATGATCAATCCAGCTGTAAATGACATTCAAGAGCTGCAAAGTATAGATGAAGAAAGGGATCTTGGAATCATTGTTGGCAACCAGTGTAAATTCCATTCGAACTGCAAGAAGACTGTGTCTCATGCAAACTTTGTTCTAGCACTCTTAAAGAAAATAATATCCTGTTGATCTTTCTGTCTTATTGTGAGATTCCGCAAGGCCCTTGTCAGGCCAGAACTTGATTTAAGAATGTGCGTAACATCACCAGGGTACAGGGGTGATGTACAACTTCTGAAAGGAGTGAAAAGGAAAGCCACAAAGGCAGTATCTAAGATGGAAGACAAATCTTATGATGAACGTTTAAAGGAGCTCAAATTATCTACACTGGTTTACCAACGATGAAGAGCTGATGGTTATGACATATACCAAAGACCACACGAACAAGGAATTCTGTAGACGCCGGAGTTTTCACCTATTGGGATAGGGTCTTTACCTTGATAAATTTGGGAACTGATAGTTTTTCTGGGTCTATAGTAAGTGTAAATGTTATCTTTTCTTAGATTTTTTAAATGCGGTCTGAAACCCCTTTAAAGTACAGGAGACCAAGATAAACTGAATTTTCCCTTTGATTTGCGTTTTCTGTGTAACCATCTGATAATCTTTTGATGCGTTTTGCAACTAAATAATTTATTAAGCTAATTGGATAACCATTCTCAAATAAAATATCTCTAAGGTGGTTGAGTTCTGAATCCAAGAATTGTGTTGAACAAACTTTCAATGCTCTATCAACTAGTCATTCCCCTGCTCTAGCCTCTAATCGTTCTCCTGCTGTGAAAAGAGGAGTTGTCACTTCTCTAGTCACATCTAGGGCCAAACAGATAGCAGGTTGTCCCCATACTGGGTGGGAGAAAGTTATAGCAAAGAATTTAAGAGAAACTGGAACTTCTTGGGAGAGTGTAAAGAGGAAGGCTTTAAATGGATTGGGATGAAGGAGGAGTTTATACAGCTCTGTTGGCCTCAAGCGGCTTGGTGCTGCATTGAGTTGTTAGTAGCAATAGTTCATAGGCAAAAAATTTGTTCATATATTAGTCTTTAATTTTAGGGAGTGTCCTTATGGATTCTGCAAATTAATATCAGTAAGGATTTTGCCTTCTGAAATAACTATTTCCATTGGGTGTGTCTAGCAATTTTACAGCAAGCTTAAATAAGGTTGATAAGTCTTTGGAAATTCACATAGAGAAATTTATGAAAATTAAAGTTTGCAGCTAGATAATGTTGATTCAACATACTATCTCATACTTCATCAACATACTTCAACAACATAATAATCCTCAAATAAAACTCTAAGTGATGGACTCCTGGATATGGGTTAGGATCTTGCAGAGCTTGATGACAAACTTCCCCAGTCTACAGACAAGTGTCTACCACCCACATTGCCCTTATTCATCTGGATGTGTTTGGTACTAATCTTAGTGATACTCCGCTTTTATAAATGTTTAAAAAATGAAATGATTATTTTTTCAATATTTATTCCTAAAATATTTACAGAACACAAAGTATCTCTTCATGGTTACCCTTTACATGGTGAAAACATTTCCATTCCTGAGGGGTATGTTGGGGCTATATTGGAACCCACAAAAGAAGACAGTAGCTCACCAAAACTAAAACCAGTTTCAAAATTCAACCAATTCCGTTACTGGAACTGGGATATGCCTACAAGTAAAGACGATGCTATACAGCAGATAAAACAATGGACTTCAATTACCAAAGTGGTGAGTACAATCCTTTTTGACTCAGTATTTATTTGAACTAGGAATACTTGCTGGAGAAGGGGCAGAAAATTGCTTAGGACTGCTTCCCTCCACAATAGACCTTATAATAAGTGCAGTTTCTATCATGTGTCCTATAATTTTGATGCAATTTGCCTCTTCTTGGTCGTTTTGACACCTCACCCCTAAAATAGGCTATTTGGTGTATGTCCTATTTAAACAGATTCATAAGTTGCCTTTTCTTTTGAAACAGGCTGTATAGAACTTATGACCAACTGTTGTCACTTAGCACTGCATATTTTTTTTTCTTTCCCTGTTGAGGAGTCTTAGCTATCATTGTAAAATTGTATGATTTAATTTCATAAGGGATGTGAAATTTTTTTTTAAATTTTCTTCAGTCTTGACATATTTCATTTTATCTAGTGTTTAACTTGATGGTTATAAACTTTGAAAAGCTTTTGAATTCAGGGTAAATACTCATTTTTCAGACGTTTCTTTAACATTTTAAAGACAAGATTAAAATTAATATAGTACTTAATATTTTTAATTCAAATTAGTTAATTTATTAATGAATAGAATAATTTAATATTGAAAGATGCAACAACAAGGACGTTTTTCAATAAAGAGAAGTCTAAATTTAGTATTTATAATTAATTAATTACTTTGAAAAAAAATGTATCTAAAGATACAAAAACATAGACGTTTCTTTAATGTGTTAAGCAAGATGAATGAAAGTTGCTGAGTTTTCAGGGCTTGATATTTAAGATGTTTTCTGAAGGATTTGCTCATTTAGTTTTATTATTTTGTGTAAAATGTAAAAGAAAGTGTGTCTAAAGGTGGTGTTTACCCTACTTGTAATTGTCTAACTATATTTATTTCTGTCTTTCCATAAGGCTCTTTATATATCCCAGGAAAAACTAACAACCTTTTTTCTGTTGTCTTAACACCATTTTTTGATAAAATTTTTTTGAAAGGAGGCTAATTTTCTTATTTTACAATTTTTTTTTTTTAATTTATGTAGGATATTACCTAGTGCTACAGCTGGACAATTAATTTTAACAAATTGATTTTAAAATGATAGAAAATGTGCAATTATAGTAAGATTTTCCAAGTATAGCAAAGAACTGTGCAGTATTGCTAAGTCAGGCTCATTCAAATTGCTTCAGGCTATTAAAATTTGTCAAAATTAGCTCAGTTGAATAAAATACTAGTTAAAAATTTTTGTGGAAGGAAATAGAAAATGATTGACAATGATCATGAAAACCTGGCACCACTTGCCTCGTGATGCTATTATGATTTGTGATAGCCTATTGGGAGTATTCCTGATTTAAAACGTCTTCAATATTGTTAAAAATTAATCTTATTGGTTTAATATAGCAACCAGTCTCGTGACCATAAGAGAGGGTATGAAACCCCCAAATGTGGAATGTTTGGATCTTTGGTTTGATTTGTGGTTCCAATAAGCAAAGACAATGCCTTGCTGAATGAGTAGTTATGCAAGCAGGTTAATACTTCTACATTTTTGAATGCCCAATTTTCAGGAATTCAGAAACTTCTGGAAGAAGGGCAAAAGTTTCTCCCAGGTTCATGAAATATTTTCGTCACTTGATTTGAACACATTCTAGTTAACATAAAAGTTATAAAAAAAATTTTGTGACTATTCAATTGTATCTCTAGTGATAAAAAAGTGGAATGAAATTATTTCTCATTAAATATTCTATATCAATAGTAAAATGGGATCAAAAATTGAAAAAAAATGAAATAAAATATCAGTCTCCTAGCATTGCTTTTCAGTACTAAATTAGTGCAAGTGAACTAGCCTGGCATAACTGCATAGAGAAATGATGGTTTTCTATCTGGGATGTCAAACTATTAGCGATGTTTTAGTCCTTAATTATTGGTGTATAAAATAAAGTTTCACGAATATTTGTAAATAAATTTTCCAGTCCAAGACGTCTATATATCATTATTACCAGACAAAGGCTTTAAAATTTAGATATCAAATTTGGGGATGTCAAACACATACAAGATAAACGCTTTTAGGGAAACGATTTCAAGTCTGTATTTGTTATTTTCTTACAAATATGAATTCTTGCAATTAGAGAAACATTGTTTTGCCCTCTCCCCAGAAACAAATTCAAGGTCGCTTACCCCTCCCCCTAAAAAAATTTCCCTGAAAGTTTGGTCTGGATCCTCCACCCGTTAGACAAAATACAAAAGGCTTTTGAAAACTATAACTTAAGGAATGCTCATTTACAAAGTGTAAAGACTTTAATTGGTTTCTTTAGTAAGCTGCATGTGTAAAATAATCTAATCACGACTTCTTTTTTTTTAATAGAGACACTTGCATAAAGTATGATTATAATCGCCCAAAGTAATCTATAAAATCTCTTTTTATAGCTGATGGAAGACGATGAACAAGATGCATCATCGTCGGCAAAGTGATGAAATATTAATGCGTCTTGTATGCGGCACATGTCGTATAGTCAGTGATACGCGTGTTTTTCTAGCGATTGTTCTGCTCTTGATTTCTTCTGGAAGACTGTCCCAATTTAACAGATCAGGATTGACTTCATCTTCTTTCTGTTCTTCTATGCCATGCAAATACTTTTGATAAAAGTCACCTTTCACTATAAGCAAACTTCTTGGAAATAGTAGTAATGATGAGAGTTTTGTTCGAGTCATCTTTGTTTCTTGTCTTATCTGTAAATTGAATATTTATTATTATTATTTTTTTTAATCCAATATATGCACACACATTTTTTACTCTTGTTTTATATACTAATTTTTAATAAATATATATATTCAGCATCATGGTTTTTTTTTTATAAGAAAGGCTTTAGTTTTTTTTAGATTTTAATTTTAAAGTTTCCAACATGTAAGTTTAGGCAAAGATTTAATCAAGATTTAAAAATAAAAAAAAAATACGAAGTTATGTAGAAATGGGTAATTTTGGAAAAACAGGGACTAGAATGAAACTTAAGCAAATATTTCGGCTGTATATTCATCGACCATCATCAGCAAAGATTAATGACTGAATGAAAAACATGAAATCTTGAAATTAAAAAGAACCATCCAAGAAACTACAAAATACTACAACGAACCATATCACCCACTTAGGTTTTATTCTTAGGTTTCAGCAAAAAGTTCCATCCTGATGGACTTGTGATACAGTTAACATAGTTAATACCAAATGTATCTCTTATTATAAATAACTATAAATACTATCTACGCGCATAATCTAGAAAATGGGGGAAGGGGGAGGCGTAATTCCTCCATATTCATGATCCAAAGAACCTTTCTGAAATGATTTTAAATGATTTAAAAAAAAACGTTTTAATTTGTTTACCCCCCCCCCCCCAAAAAAAAAAATAATTATAATAATGTATTTTTTTCTAGCCAATATCTAATAATTTAATTGTCTAAAGTTATAAAGTGATTTTTTTTTATCAAGACTGTCCAATAAACTTTTGATGTATCTCCTGCTTGACTCCACTTTTATGACTCCCGTAGTGGGGGTCTACTGTTCGACCATCTGAGCTGGCCGGGATGGATATTTAACAATACACCTTTGGTGCACTAATCAATAGGCTACAAATAAACGGGTTTTCCTACCGACTCTACCAATTATATGTAGTAGAGTATTATTATCATAATTGACTTGGAAAATAGGATATGATGCTTATAACGGTTCTAGATATTTACCCCCCCCCTGCGGAAAATACCCTCCCCCCTCCCCGTGGAAAATAAGGCTTTCCGAAAATTTTATTTGAGCTTTGTTTTTTTTCTATTTTCCGTACATATAAAACACAAATACATATTTTCCAAAAAACAAAATACATATTATGCATTCAGACCTGCTATGCTTTACCCCCCCCCCCTCCTTAATGTGCAAATATTTAACACAAATTTGTTTCTAAAGTAACGAAGAAACCGGTTTGTTCTCGAGTTTTACGCATCGTAAACTTGAGTGAGTGGCGTTTTTTCAACTGAAAGTAAGGAGCAACATCAAAACTTGAACAGAAATTATTACGTATATGAAAGGGGTTGCGTCCTCCTCAAGACTTTGCTCTTTACGCCAAAGGTTTTTTATTTAGAATTTTAAAGCAAAGCTAATTATCAGAGGCAACACTATAGCATTGCCTATAGAAAAGGCCATACGGCTCCAATGTTTTATTATTATTATTATTTTTTTCCAGAGGCACTTCACGTGGAAGGGGTCGTCGCATAAACTTCGGATGGGGCTCATTCGATTGGAAATCGAGAGTTCTAGTGCCCTTTTTAAGAGTCAAAAGATATAGGAGGGTAACCACCCTCCCCCTCCACGCCCTTTTTTCTCAAATGCATCCGATAAAAATTTCAAGATAGCCATTTTGTTAAAAACAGTTCAAAGATCATATAAGAAAATTCCGGTGTCAACACAACCCCCCAGGGGCCGGGGATAGACGTTGTAAATTATGCCCTGGGGGCATATATGGTTCTTATGGAAGGGATGCTCGTATAAACTTCAGAGAGGGCTCATTTGATTGGAAATTGAAAGTTTTAGTACACTTTTTAAGAGTCAAAAGATATCAGAGGGTAACCACTCCCCACGCCCTTTTTTCTCAAATGCATCCGATAAAAATTTGAGATAGCCATTTCGTTAAAAATAGTTCACAGATCATATAACAAAACTCCGGTGTCGACACAAATCCCAGGGCCCAAGTGCAGGCGTTGTAAGTTATGCCGTGGGGCATATATGGTTCTTATGGAAGGGATGCTCGTAAAAACTTCAGAGAGGGCCCATTTGATTGGAAATTGAAAGTTCTAGTTCAGTTTTTGAGAGTCAAAAGAGATTGGAGGGCAAATATCCCCCCACGACTCATTTCCCCTAAATGCATCCGATAAAATTTTGAGATAGCCATTTTGTTAAAAATAGTTGAAAATTCAGACATTGAAAGTTTGAGTTCATTTTTTAAGAGTTAAAACAGATCCAAGGGCAACTAGCCCCCCCCCCACGCCTTTTTCCCCAAAACTATCCGATGAAAATTTTGAGATAGCCATTTTGTTAAAAATAGTTCAAAGGTTGGATAAGAAAAACTCAGGTGTCGATACAACCCCCTAGGGCTCAGGGGCAGGCATTCTAAGTCATACCCTGGGGGCATATATGGTTCTTATGAAAGGGGCGCTCGTATAAACTTCATAGAGGGATCATTTGATTGGAAATTGAAAGTTCTAGTTCACTTTTTAAGAGTCAAGTGATCAAAGAGCAACTAGCCTCCTCCCATGCCCGTATCCCCCCCCAAGCGCATCCTCTACAAATTTTGAGATAGCCATTTTTTCTAAAAATAGTTCAAACATTAGATAACAAAAACTCCATTGCAGACACAACCCCCCGGGGCCTGGGGGTAGACGTTGTACGTGTTGTCTTGGGGGCGTTTATGGTTCTTATGAAAGGGATGCTTGTATAAACGTCAGAGAGGGCCCATTTGATTGGAAATTGAAAGTTCTAGTTCACTTTTTAAGAGTAAAAACTGATCCGGGGGCAAATACCTCCCCCCCCCCCAACGGACACCCTTTTTTCCCCAAACCCATCCGATAAAAGTTTTGAGATAGCCATTTAAAAAAAAAAAAAACTTCAAAGGTCAGATAAGAAAAACACATGTATCGACGCGACCCCCCAGGGCCCGGGGGCAGGCGTTGTAAGTAATGCGCTGGGGGCATATATAGTTCTTATGGAAGGGATACTCGTATAAACTTCGGAGAGGGCTCATTTGATTTGAAATTGAAGTTTCTAGTTCACTTTTTAAGAGTCAAAAGAGATTGGAGGGCAACTAACCCCTCCACGCCCTGTTTTCATCAAACCCACCCGATAAGAACTTAGAGAGAGCCATTTTTTTCAAATGGTTCAAAGATCATATAACGAAACTCCGGGGTCGACACAATCCTTCAGGGTCTGGGGTAGGCGTTGTAAGTTATACCCGGGGGCATATATAGTTGTTATGGAAGGGATGATCGTATAAACTTCAGAGAGGGCTCATTTGATACGAAATTGAAAGTTCTAGTTCACTTTTTAAGAGTCAAAAGAGATCAAAGGGCAACCCCCACGCCCTTTTCCCCCAAACCCATCCGATACAAATTTTGAGATAGCTATTTTTTTTAAATAGTTCAAAGGTCAGATAACAAAACTTCATGGTGTCGACACAAACCCCAAAGGCATGGGGGGCAGGCGTTGTAAGTTATGTCCTGGGAGCGTATATGGTTCTTATGAAAGGAATTCTCATATAAACTTCAGTGAAGGCTAACTTGATCTGAATTTAAAATTGCTTGCTCTCTTTTTAAGAGTCAGAAGATATCGGGGGCAAATAATCCCTCCACCCTCAACGCCTTTTTTCCCCAAACCCATCCGATAAAAATTTTGAGGTGAAAATTTTGTTAAAAATAGTTCAAACATCAGATATTAAAGTTCCGGGGTCTACACAACCACCCAGGGTCCGGGGACAGGCGTTGTAAGTTATGCCCTGGGGGTATATATGGATCTCATTGAAGGTATCGTATAAACTTCACAGACGGCTCATTTGATTGAAAGTGGAAAGTTCTAGTTAACTTTTAAAGAGTCAAAAGAGATCGAAGGGCAATTAGCCCCTGCCCCTACGCCCTTTTTCCTCAAACCCATCCGATAAAAATTTTGAGATAGCCATTTTGTTAAAAATAGTTCAAACCTCACATAATAAAAACTCCGAGGTTGACAAAAACCAATTTTTTTACTTTGATATTGTTATTTTGATACTACTTTTGATACTTTGATGAGCATTTGATGTTGAAAAAAAGTTTTATTTTGAAATAAGGAATTTTTAAAAATTTGAAACTTTTTGCAATCAAAAACGAACAAAAATTAATTAAAAAAAAAAAAATTCCGAAAAAGAAGTTTTTCAAAGAAAAGTAAAGGCAATTTTAAGCTTAAGATCAGCAGATACAAATACCTGTTAAAATTCAAACTCAAAACGAACAGAAATTAAATAAGCCATCATAGTAAAAAAACGTAGTAGTAAAACGTAGTAAAAAAACAAGTAATAATATAAATGTATAAGTAAATCTCAAAGCGAGTAATGCTTAAATTGAATATGCAAATCAAGCTTAAAATGAAAAAAAATTGTTGCTATTGAAGCATAAATGAAACTTAAAACGAACAGAAATATAAATGAATAATATAATAACTAATATAAATGAATAAATAAGCATTAAAACGAGTGAAACTTAAATTGAATATGCAAATCAAACTTGAAACGAACAAAAATCACTACACATAAAAGTTTGGGAATCGCCTCCTTCTCTCACTGTAGAAGTCTAAAACCTACTGCGTCATTGGCGCTTTATTGAAAACTATATGAGTTTTAAACAGTCTTGGAAAGTATAAACAAAATCAAATTGAATATTTCATATATAATTATATTAATTGTTGAAAGATCTATCAGTTTAAGATCTTATTTCACCGTGATTTTATTTTCATTTTCAATGCTGTAAGAACTGGAAAAGTAAATATGTGTAATATAATTCGTTTTCAGTGAAGCTCCAATGACGCAGTAGTCTTTAGGTTTTTACAGTCGAGGAAGGGGGCAGTATCCAAACTCTTGTTTGTAGTGAAACTATATTCGTCTTGAACAATTTTAAAAACAACTAATAGATTAAACTGAATATTTGATACATAATAATATTAATTGCCGAAAGATTATCAGCTCAAAACTTTATTGCAATTTTAATGTTTATTTTGAATATTAAGTACAAAGGAAAATATTTGTAATACACTTCGTATTCAGTAAATCACCAATGACGTTATAGGTTTTAGGCTTTTACAATGAGAGAAGGAGGCGATGCCCAAACTCTTGTTTGCAGTGATTCGTGTTCGTTTCAAGCTTGATTTGCATATTCAATTTAATTTTCATATTCATTTACATTAGGATCTATTATATGTTTGTTTGCATTGATTGTTTATTTAATTTCTGTTCGTTTTGGATTTCATTTATGCTTCAATAGCAATATTTTTTTTTTCATTTTAAGCTTGATTTGCATATTCAACTCAAGCATTACAAGTTTTGATGTTGCTCCTTACTTTCCGTTGAAAAAAGTTGTTTTTTATTATTTAATTTTTGATCGTTTTTAATAATGCTGGAAAATCCGGCTCTCTCTCCAGGAAAAATTCCGGTACTTGTGTATTATACGCCACTCATTCAAGTTTATGATGTGTAAAACTCGAGAACAAACCAGCTTATTTGTTAGTTTCTTCATTACTTTAGAAACAAATTTGGGCTATATAGTTTCACATTAGGGAGGGGGATAAAGTATAGCGGGTCTACATGCAAATGGTACAATTATTCTGCACATCATTAGGTAAGAATTGTTTTCTGTCTTCAAACTGTCCCAATACTTCACCCACCCCCCTTATGTGCATATATATATAGCCCAAATTATATATTTACAATCTACTCTGTCACTTGCCTTTGTCTTGCGTCACGCTAAGCTGAAAGAAACTAAGGAAGAAACCGGTTTTTTCTCGAGTTTTACACAGCATAAACTTGAGTGAGTGGCGTAGGCTACAATACACAAGTACCAAAATGCCTTCCCCCTACGGAAAATTAAAAAACAAAGCTAAAATAAAAGCCTCAAACTTGGAAAGCCTTATTTTCCACGGGGGGTATTTTCTGCGTAGGGGTATTTTCCGCGGGGGGGGGGTAAACCCCGGTCACCACTTATAACACTAAAAGCCGTCATTAACAATAATATAAAATTACAAAGTGAAAACTCACCCCTTATTCCAAACTAATAAACAAATAAGTTAAATAATATGTTCCCTATGTGCCCTAGGTTACCTGTACCCACCAACCTTCTCAGCTTCTTAATCTCTATAAAACTTAGATCTCTAATAGAAAATTCTTACAAATTCTCCTTTATAGACCCCACAAAAATTTCCTCCCGCAATCCATTTAATTCCTTACAAAAACCCAAGTAGTGAATTAAGTCATTCTTCCAGCTCAAAAGATGGGTGCGTTATACAGAAAAAAAAATTCAGAAGATTTTAAAACTGAAAAAGTATTTCGAATTTTTAATTCTTAATAAGTACCAAGGACAGTGAAAATAATATTTTGATTGTTTAAACTGTTTAAGGGAACTTACATTAACAATGTACTTCTTAAAAAATTAGGAAAAATAGGCAAATAAATCTTTATTGAAAAAGACCTCCATATGCTGTTATGCAGTATCTGGTAAAAGCAGGTGCCAAATTTAAAAAGAGAATCATAGTTGAGAAATCAGCAGAACTATAATAAAAACAAATAATACGAAACGCCTAAAGAAGGTGTAGTTTTCCTTTGAAGGTGAGTTGTCCTTGAGAATCAGTAGATTATTACTGTTTGAATGTTTACGAACGAAAAGATTGGTCAAATTTACCTAAATTGCTTTTGTTTATTTATTTTTCTCGTTGAACCTGGCAACACTGGCGAAAATGTGGTACCGCCCTGAAAAGTTAAGAATTTTGAAACCACCAAAAGAAAAAGTTGAGAAAATCATGTTTTAAGGTATGAGTAGACTTAGAGGGGTCCAGGGATCAAAACAATCTTTGCTTTGATGACCTTCGCCCTTTCGACAACAGTTGCTTGTAAAAGAAAAGTTTGTGTTGGGCCTTCAACATAAGATACGGGTGAATTTGATACCAGCAGCTCCAGACTCCAGCTACACCCTCACTACAAAAGGAGGTGTCACGCACCTTGGCCAAACGCAGACTTATTACTTTGAGAACTTAATGTCCAGGGATCTTTGTTTCGATGATCTTGGTACTTTAAATAACAGTTATTCGCGAAAGGAAAGTTTGAGTCTGGCCTTCACGATAAAATACATTCAGCACCAGCAGCTTCAATTCCAACTATTTCCAGCTATGTCGCACAACTTTGACAAAAACTTGGACTTATTACCTTGAGAACTAAATAAAATACAAATCCACAAATTAAACAATTAATCCGCGGGTAGCCGATAAAATCTTCATTAGGGTAAGTCAATTTATCAAAATTATGATATTCTGTCTTTTGAATTACCACATTTGACTTTTGACAGAACAAGCAAAAACTCACATCTCTATGTTCTTCTTCGACATAATAATCTAGAACTGCATGAGACTTGAGACTGATCGTTGTTATCGTAGGAAAAAACAGTGGACCATCAAGATGGGGCTAAAAAATAAAAGAGTATACCAACGCACTATTTTTTTATGATGAATAGTTAATGTCATGTTTGTGAATGAACATAAAGTAAATCTCTAGTGTAAGTTTTCTATAAGAAAAAAAAGAAGCGTTATTCGCCCCGGAACTGGGTCGTACTGTACACTGTTTGATAAGGGTACCTTTATCATATTTTCAAAAAGTTCTTGACTTAGTTAAGCGTTGTCAAAAATACATTCGAACTAGTAAATTAATTGCCCGTTTTTCAGAGTAATATATATATATATATATATATATATATATATATATATATATATATATATATATATATATATATATATATATATATATATATATATATACTCTCTATATATATCTATTTATTTACTCGAAAACGGCTTCATATTTTTTCGGGAAAATTGACATCTTGGGATATTCTCGCATAAAAAAAACAAACTATCTAGATAGGTCAGAACTCCAAGAAAATTCGTTACACACGTACTTATAAGAAGAGCGGCGGCGCGTCACAAAGGAAAATGAAGAGCAAAGACACGCGGTTAGAAGACATGCAACACCGAAGATGTGAGCAAGTCAAAAATGAAAATGAAGAGCAAAGATACACGCGGTTAGAAGATGTGTGCCCCTGAACATGTGAGCGAGTCAATCAAAATCAACCTGGACAGCGAGAATCAAAATTTGTCAAAACTGAAAATGATAGCGATGATGATAGGGTTTAGGATTTTGACATGGATAAGGTCATCAGTGCCTACCATACCTTTAAAAATCAAAAATATGGACTAGATAAAACGTTGGAAGAAAAAGAAGTTTTTTGTCCAACCACCTGAACAATTAAACGAAATAAAGGTTCAGCATCGACAATGTGTATTTTATAATCACAAAAGACAAGTCGAGGCAAAAGTTAAAGCTTCAATAAAAAAAAATATAATTTTACAGAGCCACTACTTCTAATCTAATGTCCATTTGGACGTTATGACATCAAGAAAAGGCTCACATTTTCTGTGTTTTGAAGACAAGCAACAGTAAGAATCTATATATAAAAGCCTGCCGAGTGCCGGGGCCGGGCGTACAGCGAGAATCAAGACCTGTCAAAATTGAAAATGATGGCGATGATGATTGGGCTTAGGATTTTGATATGGATAAGGTCATCAATGCCTACCATACCTTTGAAAGTCATAAATATGGACTAGATAAATCGTTGGAAGAAAAAGAAGTTTCTGTCCCACCACTTGAACAATTAAAAGAAACAAAGGTTCGGCATCGACAATGTGTATTTTATAATAACAAAAGACAAGTCGAGGCAAAAGTTAAAGGTTCATTAAAAAAAAATATAATTTTACAAAGGCACCACTTCTAATCTAAGGTCCATTTGGACGTCATGACATCAAGAAAAGGCTCAAATTGCCTGTGCCGGGGCCGGGCGGACAGCGAGAATCAAGACCTGTCAAAATTGAAAATGATGGCGATGATGATTGGGTTTAGGATTTTTACATGGATAAGGTCATCAATGCCTACCATACCTTTGAAAATCAAAAATATGGACTGGATAAATAGCTGGAAGAAAAAGAAGTTTTTATCCCACCACTTGAACCATTAAAAGAAACAAAGGTTTGGCAATATGTCTTTCATAATCACAAAATACAAGCCAAGGCAAAAGAAGACGTTTTTGTCCTACCTCCTGAAGAATAAAAAAACACAAAGGTTGTCGTCAATGCCTTCCATACCTTTGAAAATCAAAAACCTGGACTAGATAAATCGTTGGAAGAAAAAGAAGTTTTTGCCCCACAACCTGAACAATTGAAAGAAACAAAGGTTCGGCGATATTTATTTCATAATGACAAAATACAAGCCGAGGCAGAAGTTATAGGTCCTATAAAAAAATGCAATTTTAAAAAAGCACTACTTCTAATTTAAGGTCCATTTGAATGTCATGACATCCATAAAAGGCTCAGATTGTCAGCATTTAGAAGATAAGTGACAGTGAGAATATATATATATATATATATATATATATATATATATATATATATATATATATATATATATATATATATATTATATATGGACCGTGCCGAGTGCCGGGGCCGGCGGCGAAGCCGCTGTGCTCCCGGTGCGCGCGCGTGCGCGCGTACGTACGTACGTGCATGCATGCACGTGCATGTGTGTGTGTGTGTGTGCATACGTGCATATATATATATATATATATATATATATATATATATATATATATATATATATATATATATATATATATATGTATATGTGTGTGTGTGTGTGTGTGTTACCGTACATATTCGAAATCTGGTTAATGTCGACATTCACCAGTGAATGTCCGAAATTCCTTTTTCTCTGCTTGGATTCAATTAGCTTTGCGAGTCAGCTTTTTCAGTCTTATGCAAGCTATGATGGTAAAAGTTAGGTTAGGTTAGATTATGTTACTTCAGGTTAGGTTTGGTTGAGTTGTGTTCTAAAGATCAGTAATGGGTAAATAACCTAAGCTAACCGAACCAATCAAACCTAATCTAACATAGCCTAACCTTCGTGAAACTCTTTAGAGAGCACGTGACGTTCTATAAAAGACCAAACCAGTTCATCTGGATATTGTGGAGGTGTCAATACAATTCGACCAAGCAAGCAGCAACCTCCAAATGAATAACATTTGTTGGCTACGCGTTCCTCGGGAAAAGGGAGGACAACACATTGAATACATTCAACCCTGAAGGGTCCCAATAACTTTTAATTAACACTTGTGTAGTTTATTTCGTCTTTATAGGTTTGTACTGGGTTTTGTGCCACAGTTTGTTGGCTTTGAAGATTGCAATGGTGTTGTTGGTCTAACTTAATATTTCTTTCAATTCACTTTCGTTTTTGATTCGTTCTGATTCTCGCTGTTTTTTGCCTGCTAAGAGTACAATTCTTTGTTCTTTACTTTAATTTTTACATGTTGTAATTCTCGCTGTCCCTAGTAATTTTCGCTGCATTTTATCTGGTCTAACCTCGTTTTCTTTTTCCTAGCTGTTGCATATCTTCTAACCCCTGGTTGCTTTGTTCTTCATTTTATTTTTGATCCGTTCTGGTCCTCACTGTCGCATGTCTTAGAATCGTATATTTTCTTGTTCTTACTTCCGTTTTGACTCGTTGCAATTGTCAGTGTCTGCAATTATTGTTTTAGCAACTCTTCTGACCACATATTTTTTTGTTCTTCATTTTCGTTTATCATTACTTCAGACATTTTTTCAATACCCTTTACCTTAGTAGTGATAGCCTAATAGATATCACCCTAGATCTAAAAATCGCCTATGATGATAATAGATTCTTAGACCACACTGGCTATACATGACAAACGAAACTCAGAGAGGAGAGAAAATAACAAAATGAAAAATAAAATCAAAAAGGGTGAAAAAACGAGGATTTTGTCAGCCAGCGAACCATGAAGATGACAAAATATAAGCAAATATTTCGACAAGGACCTCCGCCAAGTCGTCCTCAGTGCAAAACAAAAAAAAAAAAAAGAAGAAAAAAAAAAAAAAAAAAAAGAAAATCTAACCTTTCGAAGTTTACTGTACAAAGACAGAACAGACACTCAAAGTCTGTTCTGTCAGTGTCTGTTCTGTCTTTGTACAGTAAACTACGAAAGGTTAGATTTTCGTTTTTTTTTTTTTTTCTCCTTCTTTTTTTTTTCTTTTTTTGTTTAGCACTGAGGACGACTTGGCGGAGGTCCTTGTCGAAATATTTTCTTATATTTTGTCATCTTCATGGTTCGCTGGCTGACAAAATCCTAGTTTTTTCACCCTTTTTGATTTTATTTTTCATTTTGTTACTTTCTCTCTTCTCTGAGTTTCGTTTGCCTATGATGATAACGGGAACTCCAAATATGGAGGACTAAAAATAACCAAGAGGTCCTAGCAACCTAGAGGCTCATAGCAACCACAACTAATATAAGGAAGGATTTTCTGTGAAGTTCATATTTGTAAGAGAATAGAATTCAGAGAGAACAGTTTGTTTATACTCTTTTTTATTTGCCAAGATATATATTTGCAATAATGAGTGGTATGTTTACATTATTAGAAGTTTATAGTGGAGCTGGTAGCAACAGCAATGATACGAAGAAAAGAGTACCAAACATTGCAGTAGAATTTACAAGCGGATCTCGACTATGAATGAATGAATGAATGATTTTTATTACCCATCTCTAGCAATACAAAAAAGTAAAAATGGAGTAGAGAAAAAAATGAAAAGAAAACAACAAAACACATCCAACAAACGAACAACTTAAATTAATACTTAAATAACTAAAAAAAAAAAAAAAAAAAAACCAATGGTGAAACTATTTACATAAAAAGAAAACCATTACACATTGCTCACTACAGCTTCATACGTACTATGCGTTAGGTCTAAAGATTTCAGGAACTTTTCCCTCCTGGTTGCGATCACGACGAAGGGGTCATCGAGTACGTAACGTGCTGAAATCTGGCGGTTTCTTCGCCAGGGGGAAGGCTAAGCAGATATTCTGCAAACTTATAGAAGACAGTACGGATTGTTTTTTTATCATCAAAAGTAAACAAAGACCAGAAAGGTGACAAAGCTAAGATATGAGGGGTGGCAAAGGAATTGAAGATCCGTACTAGAATGCGGCGGTTATAGGCGGTTATAGAATAGGCGTTTGCATGACAAAATCACCCCATACGCTTTTCGGACTTTCTGTTTGAGATCATTCATTAGACAGGACTGGGTAACATTAAGATTATACCCAAAGGATAAACCAAGGTAAGTCATTGTTGCTGCTGCAGTAACATCATTATTACTAAATCAAAACATTAGAGATACCGACTCTTCTTTACAACAGTCAAAAGCAACAACTTCAGTTTTGCTTGAGTTAAGTTCAAGGCCTAGATTAGCACATTCGTCAGAAAAAAATTTTAAACTATTCTCTACACCACTGAAGGATTTACTCAGATTTAAAATGTCGTCGGCATAATTAACAAGATACAAATCAATTCCATGAAAAAAGAACGTTTTCACCGTCTTCTGAGCCTCGATGATACTGTCATTATAAAGAGGCGGTGATGATAAAGCCCCATGGTGAATGCCTTTTCGTACTGGTAGGAGGAAGTCGAATACTGTCGGGCTCTGGTTTTTTAGTACGCTTACTCTAACCTTCAACTTAATATAAATGTTCCAATAAGCAGCAATTATAGATATGTCAAGAACTCTTTTAAATGCAGAGATAAGCTGTTGAGCATGGATACCCGAATAAAACGCTCTGTAAACGTCGTCGTTCGCGAGTACGATGGTTTCTCTTTTAGCATCTGCATCCAACAAAACATTAGACAATAGGCTATGCACGTGCTCGCGGCTAATATTTCCTTTGAAACCGCACTTCGAATTTGGCGTACTACAAACATACTTCATCTCCTAATAATTAATAACTTCATCAATTTAAAAAACACGGAAGCAATGGTTGTCGGGCGATAAAAACAACATTCAGATGGGTCTTTACCTTTCTTGATGACAGGGGTGATTACACAGGTACAAAAATTATCTGGCACTAGACCGCAACTAAAAATCATTTGGAACATAAGTGCTAGATGTACTGTTAACAGTTCACTACCGAGAATCAGATGCATACCACAGATATTATCTACTCCTTTAGAGTACTTTTTTTAGTTTAGGGATAGCCGAACGAACATCCGACACACTGACTGCGGGGCCAGGATCTGGTTCCAAAGATTCTAAACAGAAATCAAGGTCTCTCTCGAACTTGCACTCCAATTCAGGGTCAGGTGAAGCAAATTCACTCGTGAAATAACTATTCCATTAATTTTGATTAGGGGCGGATTTGTTACTGTGCGCTTCTTCAGGTGGATTTTTCTTCATGAATTTCCAAATTTTATTTGGATCGACT
Organism: Artemia sp. Qi Xiang Cuo; assembly: GCF_049724085.1. NCBI lineage: Eukaryota > Metazoa > Arthropoda > Branchiopoda > Anostraca > Artemiidae > Artemia > Artemia sp. Qi Xiang Cuo. The sequence continues at coordinate 47,458,884 of NC_142796.1, forward strand.
CTTAGCGACGCACTGATTTCGTCAATCACACAAGAGCGGTCCACGGCGAGACATTTGGAAAACTACCGCTTCATACAAAATCGAGTACTGTTTACAACGCCTTGTTTAGGACTGCCCGAATCAATCCACACACTATACCACATTTTAGCTTGTTGACACGCATTAACCAAAGCTGGGTTTTCCGACCATCCTGGAACTTCTGACCCAATTCTCACTTTGCGAATAGGACCCGCGGTTTTTCTGCACAGCACAAGGCGTGAATTATTTCACTACAGAAGATATTTAGAAGTATTTGTTTCTCATCACATGCAATCGGCGAGCTTTGGAGTAGTATCTGGAAAGGGACTTCAATCTTTTCCAGGATTCCGTAACATACAGACCTGAACGTGGCTAAATTAGCTTTTTGCCATTCAGTCTTCTGGAACCATTTTTTCTGCTTTGGAGCATCATTTGGGGCATTATTTAGGAGGTCATTGATAATGAAGGTATTAGCCACTGGAAGGTGATCAGAAATATAGAAGCCGATATCAACATAACAGTCACCGTGAGTTCTCAAGTCAAGAGAGCAAAGCAGAAAGTCGAGCGAGGAAGTGGAACTGGAATTATGCACATACGTGAAGTCTACTCTGTTTCTCAATACTCGCGGACTTGGGCAGGCATCGAGCAGGATTTCACCTCTCGGATCATTAGCATCACAGAGGTTAGAGTTTATATCTCCGGCAATAATACATGAAAGTTTTTCTGCCGTGCATAATGTAGCAACAGCGTTTACTTTCCCACAAGCAATATTAAACTTATTGTCAGATTGGATATTCCTGTAGTTTGTTGGCTTATAGACTGAGAGCACAACAGTATTTTTAATTTTCACAGCAATATAAAAGTCCGCTTCTTTAAACGTCTAGACACAGACAATAATAGCAACACCGCCAGAGGGATGCCCTTTTCCCAACCTCCTAGAAAGAATGCCAAACACATTTACGTTTTCGTTTAGTTGTAAGAGCTGGAGTCCCTCAGCCGACAGGAAATGTTCTTGCTCGCACACAATGTCAAATTTGTTAGCAAGATTTTCGAAAAGGGGTAATTTAGATAGTACTTCGCCATTTATGTTCCACGTCACTATTCTCAGAGTGCTGGAGCTAGTCATCGCTTAGATAGGGCCTTTTTGACTTCTGGACAACTGAAACGGTAGCAGGGGTGCTTATCGGAGCCACAGAGGACGCACTTCATCTGGTTGTGGCACGGGGTATCTTTAGAATTAGTGTGGCCTCCTCCGCAGTTTGAGCATCTTGCTTTATTAGATCAGTCCTTTGCAATATGCATATAGGCCTGACACTTATTAGCAACGCCTCGGGAGAAAATGAAAGTTCTCGACTGGAATTCGTTCGTAGCCTATAATAAGCGGAGATTTCATTGCGGAGGCTAGATGCTGTTTGGTCCAAAATTTCAGTCCGAACGATTTCGTTTTACCGACCTGAGAGGCTTCGGCACAATTATTCACATGACCGAGAAGATCCTCCTCACTAACGCTGGTAGATACGCGCCTGATTATGCCAAATAACACAGAAACGGGCACTTTTCTTTAATAATTGAGTTGGACTTAGTAATAGCCTGTGCAACTGATTTTGCAGCCTCTTGATGACTTAGAACAACTTTCCAGACGGTTTTGCGAGATTTCAGTTCCACAATATTTCCACAGTTGCTTCCAAATACTTTATCGAGATAATCCTTTCGTGAAACGGGATCGTCCAGTCCTTTGAGGGGATTCTTTAGCACGACTGCATAAGTCGACACTGTCGCAGTTTGCAGTAAAACAGAGGAGGCTGCCGGTTGGGACTGACTCGCGGATCTCACAAAACTGTCAAACTTAGCACTAAGCTCATTCACTTTCCTGGTCAGTGTCGCTGAGAATTCACCGGAAATCATAGGAACCTCGCCAGGCTCATAGATAACAAAACACGGCAAATTGACTTTGTTGTCATCGCAGTATTTCAGTGCTTTTAGGATATCGAATATCTGGTCAGTGGGTTTGTCGCGATTAGTTGGCCTAGTTGACTGGACTGCCTCAGACCACAGTAATTTCTTTGCATTCCGTATATCATCCAACTCGAAGAACTCTGCAGCCATGCTCATTATATCCGCACTCTGATTTCCTGCTTTATACACCCTTACTACGAAATTGAACACAGCATTCCATTTTAATCTCTCTTTTACACTAGTATCATCCGGTGACATATTTTGTAGATAACGTAATCACACAAAATCCAATATTAGTCCTTTGGTAGAGTCGACAAAGTGAATAGCAGAAATTTACTTACAAGAGAAGTAACGGAACTGTTGGAGGCTGTTTACCTTGTCCCCACAATTTAAGGGGTAAGTCCAGCGGGTACCACAGTTCTTGCAGACAACTCTCTCACCCCTCTTCTGCTTACTTCTCTCCTATCACTTTTATCGCAGCGTAGTTGCCTATTCTGTTCCGAAAACTATTTTTGAATTTTGGCTTATTTCGCATCGTATGTCCAATTTATATTCGTACTGCTTAGCTTGATGGCTTTTCTCCGATATTATCACTCTTGACCTTGACCTATATCATATAGGTCACTGCTATGAAAATATCAATAAGAAAATCCACAGTCCCAAGGGAATTCTCACTCAAGTTGCAACACTTATTCAAATTATAATCCTTTGTTCACTCAATTAATGACTTTCAAAATATTGGCTGAAGGTCAAGAAGCGACTATAATTCTTTACCAATTATTAGCAATCGGTTAAATCCAAAAAGAGGTCTTAACACCATGAACTCTGAATCTAGACTATGTCTTGAATGGGATGAAATGTATGCAAGATATGTGAAATATTTGAATAAATTCAAATTGAATGATTGATTATGCTTCGCAGTAAACGCTGACAGAGGACATATACATAGACATGAACTGCTTTAAATGCGAAAATGAAAAATTTTGAGGAAAATATATTATATCAGTAATTTGATGCGTAATATAAATTATTGTTGTTGTAATTATACACACACAATAAAAATGTTTCGAAATCGAAAATGTTCTCTTTCTTCTTGTTATATTTTCTTTAAAGTAGTTTAGCGAATATTCTTGAAGTAGAACGAATCCCGGTCAGTCTAAAGTCAGCAGTGAGAGTGTTAGGATTGAAAAAATGTATTAATTTGATAAAGAGAGAATTATGTCGAATCTTGTGATTATGGAAAAATGTTTGATTCTAGATGATGATTTTCTGGATTTATCTCTTCAAAGAAAAATATTTTCTCAGAAAACACTTGACAATGTAATTAGAAATGATTCTCCATCATAGGACTATTGTATGCAACTTTTGAGACGTGACTCAAATGCATTTACTCAATTTACTGATATATTAATTAAAACAAAGCAAAACAATGTCGTGGATTTACACTACCTTTTGAATACACTACCTTAGATTCTATCTACATGAGAGAGAGAAGATTCTCTTCAAAACAGATTTTTGTAACGTCACATAGTTACAATTCAAAGACTCAAGACGTCACAATTTAAAGACTGTAGTTCTTGTCTTGAAGAGAGTTGTGACTCTCACCCTAGAGGACCTCTATGCTCCAATTGTCACTATGAAAAATGTGATCAGTGGGAAAATACTTATCCTGGTATGATTGGGAAGAACCCTAAACGAGATTTTAGTTTATTTCTACGCCACTGGTATCGTCGTGGCTCTAAATTATTTTGGGAGGAAGAATCAGGAGTACGATTCAGCTGTTGGGGTAACAAGACAGTTTGGTTTCTACGTCATCGTTGTGAAGACGCTGAATATTATAACTATAAACCTAATGATTTTTATTTAGCTGCTACAGAATGTGATTCACCATTTGAAAACACTGTATGTGATATTGCTTCAAATTGGCAAATTTAAACACGTGAATTTTACAATATGAATGCAAAAAGTATCATTGACTATACAAAGACATACAATAAGAGTGAAGTTACATTGTACTATAGAAAATGTGACCCTGAATTTCCAGCCAATCAAGATCAATATACAGTGAATTAGTGAATTATATGAACTGTGAATTAGTTGTTCTCGACAATTGCGTATGTACGCTAGAAGAAGAAATCTAAAGTTGAGATTAAAGTCATTGTTGTTTATATGCATTATTTGTTTTATCAACAAACGAATTTACATAAAATTTAAATACATTTTATTTGTAGTGCACTAAAATCAATATTATACAGGTCTGAGAGTGTATTTTCCACCATAAAGTCATTAAGACACGGATTGTCCACGTGTTGAGAACCTGTTTGTAAGAATAACCAGGACATCTGAAAGCAAAATATAATAGCGCATGAAAACCACAGCTTTTAGTCGTTAGATTCTGAACTCTTTTCTGGTTTTGAATAATAGTTTTCCCACTGCTGGGAAAGTTGTTGATGTACGGTGTGTAGAATGCATTGAATAGGCCAAGAGGATCAAAAAGTTGTATCTTCTTTGATGTTTGAAAGATGCACAGCCAGTGACCTGTCTTTACACTCAATGGAATTCAATTAAGAATGCCAATAGTATTGCTTGCACATTTAATTTTTTCAAGGAAGTCGAATGGTATATAATAGGATCTGTATTTGGACATGTATGGATCCATATTAAATACGCTGATTATTTGACTTGTGTTCATGGTGCAAGGTCTAGTAGAACACTACCTTCGGGAGTGATTTTCCAATAGGTTTCAAATTAATTTAACAAGATTAGTGCAATGCTCTCAGGTAATAGGTCGTCAAATGTGCATTCTAAACGCACGCTCCCCATTCGTACTCTACTCATATCTTGAGTGCCAGATTATTCCAGTACTATGATATCATGTGTTTTTGCAAACATTTCTTCGGTTATACCATTTTCAAATAGTTGTGAATCTCGATCTAGGGATTGTATTGTCAACTCATACAGTGCCCTATAGGATTAATCAAAATATAGATTGTAGAGTGGGATTACATTTATTTTACACACAAGATATGAAAGCCCAACCATCTCAAATTTATATGTGCAATTTGTCCACGACCTTATTGCACTAGCACTTTTTACAAATGCCAATGCTAATTTTGATGGAATTTCACCATTAATAAAGGATGAGTCGGTGAAGGTGCGTGAGCCCGAGGCAATATGACGTTGATTGAGGATTGTAGGAGGAACAATTAGTTCAATATTATTTCCACTAGCTTTCAGTTTTTCTAATATCAAAGCAACATGAACTCATAACCTGCTGCTTTCACACATGAAGTATTGCCGAGGTGAGAGAGAGTTGGATCAGGATTGACAGGAAAATCCTTTCGTAAAATGAAATTGGATGGAGCAAGCGTAAATTTTATATTCAATTTAATATTTGGTGGTTGGTAGCCATTGGGGTATATTAAATATCTCATCATTTATTTTCCAAACTGGATGTAGGCTAATTCACTAGTTGTAGCATTTTTAAATGCATCTGTACTATCAGTATCTGTAATATATTCATATCCATTGGAGGAACCTCTTAATTCCTTGTATGAATTTGGTGTCATCAACATAATTGTATATAGCTCGTATAATTTGAGAGATCATTGCTAGTGCTCACCAGTGTTCCATTTATGTAGACACTGAATTTTCAAAATAGATAGTGTAATATACATTTTTAATAAAACACTCCTTCGGCAAAAATTCTCACTGTATTGTAAGATTTCTTGACTACTACTAGTAAACCTATAAATTTCGAAGACTTATCCATAAAGTAGAATCAAAAGAAGACTCATTACAATAAATTTGAAAATAGATATTATCGGAGAGCGGTTGTTGCGGATAGAACTGTTCATAATAATCATTTTTTAAGATCATATAGACATTTTCTGCATTGAATAGATTTAAAGATGAAGTTATTGAAGGATGGGAATTCCTGTGTGGTAGACATGCCATTGTTCAGTCTAGGAAAAGAAATCCTGTTTTTATCTAACAATTCTCTTCCTTGGGCTTCTTCTTCTTATTGTAGTTTTTTCTTCCTTTCTTTGACAAGAGTGATGTCTTTCGTTTCTGACCTGAGTAGAGACTGATGAGTGATGCACTGTTTCTCAACTTTTTTAAACCTTTTCTATTTTATTGAGATTTCAATTGCTCGCCAGGGTTCGTGCACTGGACCTAAGATTTTCCGAAACAATTTGTTAAAATCCTTGCCAGAGCCCCAATCGTATAGTGTAGAGGATGCAAAATCTGTTGCAGCCGATACAATATATATTTTTAGCCAAGGGTAGTGCAGAGAGAAACAGCTTAGCAAACCAACTGCCAAGACCATAGTCCGACATTGATGAACGACTTTTGTAATAGTCCATTCCATTGCCCAGTTGTCTTGGACCAAGAGTAGCAACATCGTAGTCAATATCAAGACAATAGAATACCATTTTTCTATTAGACATCTTGCTATTGAACGCCGACAACGGTGGCTTAAAAATGAAACGCAATGGCGCCAAAACCTTTTGATATTGCTTAAGATTCATGTAATTTAGATTTTAGTTTTAAGTGACATATATCCGAATGGGAAGTTTTTACAGGGATATAGTGAAAATACTCTATATTTTAAGGACGAATGGAATTTTGACTGGTTTTTCGTTCAAAAATTCGTAGGAGGGGAACATTGCTATTGCCAACTCTGGATGTTTCAACGAATGAAGCATAGATAAATATACAAGTGTCCGAGGAGAAAGCAGGCGGATAGTCAGCAAAAATAAAACTAGTGTTTCCGGCATCTTTGCTACCGATTATTTCGCGTTAAATAAAAAGATCTTCTCTTAGATTATTATTGAGAATAATCTTTTCACTTGCAATGAGTGAACTGATGTAGATCCTACCTTTATCCTTTGAGTAGTTGAATTAAACGGCTCTTTTTTTACGAGCAGAAATTCTTTCATTGATAGCACGACAAAAATCATTCATACAAATGAGTTCCTTGTATGGTAATATGACAAATGGATATTCAAATGAATTTATCTCCTCAATTTCATGCCGATTGCTTACGAATGGCCAATCACAAGGTTCAATTTTTATATCATACATAAGACCCTTTATCATGATATCAAATCTATTTTCGAAAATATAATCAACAGGAGCAACTTCATTTTTACCATTAAATTTCAGGGCGGGAGAGACTTTGTCCGAAAATCACTTGTTTTATTCAAATCATTGTAGAGTGCATCAGATATATTGGACATAAATGTCACATAGAAATCATTGGGAATTGTCGATGTCTTCAACTGCTACCCAAGAACTAAAATCAGAGTTGTATCCTAGCCAAAAAACAAGCAACTGTCTCTTGCCCCTGCGAGTACGACTCTTTAATATATTTTCAATTTGGTAAATTTCACTATTATTTCTAACTTTTCGTAATTCATAATCATAAAAGCCGCCGAAAATCTCATCATCTTTTGAGTCGCGTAGACAATATGTTAGGTGCTTAGCGTCTAGCATTTTTGACACTTTAAAAAGTTCGGTGGACCATAAGACATTCCCCTTTTCAAAAATATTACCGGTTCTATTAATCCGAACAATATTGCCAACATTGAATTTTTTCTTCACAATTTTTTTCACTGGAATATTGTTTAAGAGAAAGATTAAATTTATTTTCACTGTGATAAATTTCCCGAGAGCTAACACTGGATAGATATCTATGAGCTTTTTGGTTATAAATCTACATAGTTTTACCTAAATCATGAATGAAAGCAGCAGTATTTTTCAATGTACAATATCTGGAAATTAAAAGTCGAATAGTTCGTATCAATCGTTCGGCCAATGCAGCCTTTATTGGGCTATGACTATGATAGAGCATTGTATTATATTTTTAAATAATACCTTTTCCACATGTGAATTAACAAATTTGAAAACACGATCACTTTGAATTTTCCTATAGCTATCTTGTTCAACCATACTTCTTATAGCCTGAGCAACTTCAATACATTTCATTGTCCGTATTGAAATAGCATATGCATAGCTTCAAAGGGCAGTGATTACAACTAGTATATATTTGTGGCGTTTACTGTGACTTCCTTGAATATAGAGGCGAAAAGTGTATATGTATTATATGTAGTGGGATAAAGGCTTTACTTTGTCAAAAATGATTGCCACGAACCCTATGATTTCATTGTAGAGTGTAACTCGGTTCATTTTGTAGATACTCCCTTGTACTTTTTAAAGTGTTGGCACCGCCACTGACGACTTTAGAAAGTGTTGCTGGGGAACTTAACTTCCCACTTCACCAATATTTTTATAAACATGTTTCAAAACTTCATCCATTTTGAACGCAAACACGTAGTGTAGTGACCGCTACCCTTTTGCGTACTAGAGAGTTGGTTGTAGTGTCGATGAGTTGATATCAATACGTCTTCGCTTTTGTCTAGCCACCGGTGTTATCGAATCAATGCTACTGCTGCTGCTAGGTGTACTAGTATTTTCCAAGATTAGCTTAAAATCTTCTTTATCTCTTTATTAAATGCTGTTGTTGTTTTTAGGGGACTGGCACTATATTCCTTTAATTTCTTTAGAATTTCCTTATTGCTAATAAGACTTTTCGGATAGTTTAATGTATTTTTAAAATCTGTATAGATTATTGTCAAATGATAAAAGTTCTTTACGATTTGTAACGATATCACAAATGAAATCAAGTAGATTGTAACTTATTCCTTGAATTATAATAAGTTTCCCTGTGCTATCGACATGAACTTGTCGACCATCTCTTTCCAACATGAGATATGTTAATACTTTTTTACTCTGTTCACGATATGAGTGTGGCAGTAGGTTTCCAATAGTTGCCACAATTGAATTCAATTCCTTCTCCTTTGGTTGTGTTGTTGCTGCTGATGTTCCAGCAGCATCAGCAGCAGCAATAGAATCTTGAAGAGATTTTTCCTTTTCGGGGGATCAATGACACTTACATTGACTGGTCTCTCACGATAGGGTTTATGTTTGTCCACGCGTCGAAGTGCATATTGAAGTAAAATTAGCTTTTTATCATCGGCAATATTTGTATAATTAATGAATTTGCTTAGATTGTCCTCAAAGTGTTCAACTGATGAAAGGAGGAGTTCTATTGGGGTCAATTTGTAGGGTTTAGTCATCTAGAGAAAAATGTTTAAAAGTCCTGCAATTATTGGCAGTAAAAGTGTAAAAAAGCTACCACTCGCTTGGAGAAGACGTTTTCTTTTAAAATATTTTCCTTTGTTTTTGGAAGCCGAGGCACGTACAGTGGAACGATGTTGCTTTGTCTGTTGTCAACACCTTCTGGCAACTGCACATTTCCCTCGGTTAAATTTAAACAAAGTTCAGATATTAGATTAATAAATTCTTTGTCAATGCCATGTATGTGTATGGCTTTTTTAAGTGGTGATTTTGAATTGCTTAGAACGGAAAATAAGTGTCTATTTTCATGTAGTTTCTTCAGTGTCATTATGGCAACTAATAGCCTTTTTTACTGTTCACCGGAAGATATAGTGAAATTTCATTGTAAAAAAATTTTCTGACTACACCCAAATCCTCGAGTGTATTCTGGTTAAGATCCAACAGAATGTAGCCGTAGGGTTTATTTGTTGCCTGACTGTAAGCTGAAAGTAGAAATTTTGGAGCACCTGGATATATTTGTTTATTGAGAGTTATTAGAGAACTTGAATCACGAATAACTCTGTAGATAATATAGTAGGTGTAATTTAAAGCAGGTGTCTTCATGCACTTATTCTGATGAAACATATAGTATAGAACTAAGGATATGAAAATGTGTTCAAAATGTGAGCGAACATTGAACAGTTGCAGCATTTCCTGACAGTATTTTTCTATGGATTCAGCTAAATCATCAATAATCAGCCAAGAGTTTTGTTCAATACTATTGAAAACATCAAGTCCCCGTATGAATTGTATGGGAATAGATGTAGCAGCAGCAATAGTATTTATTTGATCATATAACTCTTGCCAAACGCTAAAATAATAGTAGATTTTTTTCGGTTTTTCCAAAAACATTTTATTATAATTTTTGATTATTTTTGTTAAAACTGTTGTTTTCCTCGACATTGATAGACCACAGAGAAACGATCTGAATGGTGTTTTAAATTGATATATTCTGTTGATGCAGTGCAACAGTTGGACTACAACTAACTGTAAACCATGCTTGTCTAATGAATAAATAATAATAATTTCACCTAGACGGCATTCTACCTAGTACGATATTAAGTAAATACAACAGCAACAACAACAACAATTCAGAATCATATTCTCTTCTATTAACACTTTACAACAACAATACCCATTACCTGAGAGTATTGCACTAATCTTGTGAAATCATTTTGAAACCTATTAGGAAATCACTCCCGAAGATAGTGTTCTACTAGACCTTGCACCATGAACACAATTCAAACAGTCAGAGTTATTTAATATCGATCCCTAAGTGTCCAAATACAGATCCTATTTTATACTATCGGACTTTCTTAAAAAAGTTCAAAGTGCATACAATACCATTATCATTGTTAATAGCAGTCCATTGAGTGTAAAGACAAGTCATGGACTGTGCATCTTTCAAAAAACGAAGACTATTGAATTTTTTTGATCCTCATGGCCTATCATATACATTCTAAACTCCGCACATCAACAACTATATTGTAAGCAGTGGAAAAACTATTATTCGAAACCAGAAGAGAGTGCAGGATCTAACAACTCAAAGCTGTGGTTTTCATACGCTACTATATTGCGTTTTCAGATGTCGTGGTTAAACTTACAAGCAATTTCTCAATATTTACGTTGACAATTCTTGTCTGAACAACTCCATGGTGGAAAATATACTCTCAGACCTGTATAATATTGATTTTAGTGCCCTACGAATAAAGTGTTTTAAAAAAGGTATGTAAATTTGTTTATTAATACAAAAAAATGTATATACACAACAATGTCTTTATTCTCCCCTTTAGATTTCTTCTTCTAGCGTGTATAGGCAAGTGTCAAAAACAACTAATGCTGGTAGATCATTTGAATTCACTGTATATTGATCTTGATTGGCTGCATAGTCAGGGTCACGTTTTCTACAGTACAATTGAACTTCAATCGTATTATATCTATTTGAATAGTAAAATATAGTTTTTGCATTCATATTGTAAAATTCACTTGTTTCAATTTGCTTATTTGAAGCGATATCACATAAAGTGTTTCCAAATGGTGAATCACATTCTTTAATAGCTAAATAAAAATTACTAGGTTTAAAGTCATAATAGCCAGTCTCTTCAACAATAACGTAGAAACCAAAATGTTCTTGTTACCCCAACAGTTGAATCGTAGTCCTAATTCTTCCTCCAAAAATAATTTAAAACCACGACAATATCAGTCTCGTAGAAATAAACTAAAATCTTGTTTAGGTTTCTTTCGAATCATATCAGGATAAGTATTCCCCACTGATCACATTTATCATACTGACAATTGGAGCATAGAAGTCCTCTAGGGTGAGAGTCACAAATCTCTTCAAGACAAGAATTACAGTCTTTAATTTGTACTGCATATCCTCTATGTAATTTGCATGGATTGCATAATTTTCACTTTTCATCATACTCACCAATAAATGTATAATTCTCACAAGATGACCAACTGGCAAGGGTATATATACATAGTGGACATGTATAGAACATTTTTTTCCACTGTTAACTCTCTCACAGCTAAAATGAAACTGATCTACGATCGAAAAATTCTGAGAGAGAGAGAGAGAGAGAGAGAGAGAAAAAAAAAGAGAAAGAGAGAGAGAGAGAGAGAGAGAAAGAGAGAGAGAGAGAGAGAGAGAGAGAGAGAGAGAGAGAGAGAGAGAGAGAGAGAGAGAGAGAGAGAGAGAGAGAGAGAGAGAGAGAGAGAGAGAGAGAGAAGAGAGAGAGAGAGAGAGAGAGAGAGAGAGAGAGAGAGAGAGAGAGAGAGAGAGACAGACAGACAGACAGACAGAGAGAGACAGAGAGAGAGGAGAGACAGAAAGAGACAGAGAGAGAGGAGAGACAGAGAGGAGTAACTATATGACGTTACAAAAAACCTGTTTTGAAGAGAATCTTCTCTCTCTCATCTAGATAGAATCTAAGGCAGTGTATTCAAAAGCAAATCCAAGATGTTATTTTGCTTTGTTCAATTAGTACATCAATAAACTGAGTAAATGCATTTGAGACGAGTTTCGAAAGTTTCATACAGCACTTCAAAGATGGAGAATCATTTTTAATTATGTCGATAGGTGTTTTTTTAGAAAATATCTTACTTTGAAAAGATAACCCTAGAATATACTCATCCAGAATCAAATACTTATACATAATCACAAGATTCAACATAATTCTCTCTTTTTCAAATTCATTCATTTTTTCTCTCTCTTTACACTCTCACTGCTGACTTTAGACTAACGAGGATTCGTTCTACTTCAATAATATTCGCTAACCTACTTAAAAAAATCGAACAAGAAGAAAGAGACCATTTTCCATTTCGACATATTTTTATTGTGTGTTATTCTCCTCAATATGTTTCACTATTGTATTTAAAGCAGTTTGAAGTCTATGTATGTGCACTATATGAACTTTCGCAGCGAAGCATAATTGATCCTCCAATTTAAATTTACTCAATGATGTCACGTATCTTGCATACACATCATCCCATTCAGGACATAGTCGAGATCCTCTTGTAATTTCTACTGCAATGTTTGGTACTCTTTTCTTTGTATCATTGCTACTGCTACCAGCTCCACTATCAACTTCTAATAGTGTTTAACCACAGTTGTCGGTACCAGACATATATATATATATATATATATATATATATATATATATATATATATATATATATATATATATATATATATATATATATATATATATATATATATATATATATATATATATATATATATATATATATATATATATATATATATATATATATATATATATATATATATATATATATAATTTATATCGGCGCGTACAAACAGCTCCTCTCATTTGATCTGCCATCAGCGGTCCAAATACCCTGGAACACGTATTTTGGCAGAAACTTTCTCAAAATGCCTTTGAAACCAACTTGGACTTCGAAACCTATTTTTAATTCCTAAAAACATCTAATAATAACATTACACTACTAACTACCGATTTTCATGTATGTATTGGAATAAATTAATTTAAAATTAGTTTCTTCAAAATTAGTGTTCCAACGTTGAAGCCAAAGTTTCGCGTCCAAGAGAAATCTGACTTGTCTACCCGTGAAAAGATCTGACTTCGCTTATGTTTATGTCTGCAAAAACGTTCTCCGGAGCACTCGCACCCCGGTCCGGGTTTTTATAATGGGTGAGATAGAGAATGATCATACTGGATAATTATATGAACTGTGGTGTAAACATACCACTCATTATTGCAAATATATATCTTGGAAAATAAAAACAAGTATAAACAAACTGTTCTCTCTGAATTCTATTCTCTTACTAATATGAACTATGCTGAAAATCCTTCCTTATATTAGTTGTGGTTGCTATGAACGGTTGCTAGGATTTCTTGGTTATTTTTATTTCTCCATATTTGGAGTTCCCGTTATCATCATAGGCTATTTGTAGATCTAGGGTGATATCTATTAGGCTATCACAACTTACCTTAGTAACTTAAATTGATCTTGTCACATTTGACCGTTTAGGTTGTTCATTTTCACCCTTGAATTTACATTTCTCAGGTCGTCCTCTTGATCTTTTTCGTTTGATGGTCCAATTTGTTCATTTGAGCAATTGTTAACTTACGGCTTTGTTCTCTGGGTATTATGAAACTGCTTAAAACGCCTTCTTGATTATTACAGTTTTATGTCAAGTCCAGTTGCTCCTAGCCCCAGTTGTTGTAGCTGTTATTTGTAAAACTTTAATAGAGACACTATTTTCTTCTTTTCTTGTGTTGAAAAACTAAATTTATTCATTAGTTTACTTTATTGTGATATGCGTCTACCATACAGAAGAACAGCATATTAAAACAGAATTGTATTGTCTCTTAGAGCGTTGTGCTTGTGACTTTTTTTAATTTCTGGCTTTTACTGCCTGTTCACTTTCCACTTGCACTCCGCTTTTGCCGGTACTATCTTATTTGCGTTTTTATCAGCTTGCAATAAATTGAGCTTTCCTTATATTATCGGCTTTGCTATCATCAAATAGTTTGTGGTAACGAACTGTAAGTAAGAAGCGACCCGGCTCAATAGCAACCGAAACTCTAAAAAATAGAATTTTGATACCAATAGATACATTAAAAGAATCATATTTTTATGCTGATTTCAAATATATAAGTTTCATCAAGTTTAGTCTTACCTGAGAAAATTTGCCTTGTTTTGGAAAAAAAGGGGGAAACACCCCTTAAAAGTCTTAAAACTTAATTGAAAATCACACCATCAGATTCAGCGTATCAGAGAACCCTACTGTAGAGGTTTAAAGTTCCTATCTCAAAAAGTGTGGAATTCTGTAATTTTTCCCAGAAGAAATATCACGGATGCGTGTTTATTTGTTGTTGTTTTTTTTTTCCAGGGGTTATCGTATCGACCCAGTGGTCCTAGAATAACGCGAAAGGGCTCATTAAATCGGAAATTAAAAGTTTTAGTGACCTTTTTAAGTGAACAAAAAATGGAGGGCAACTAGGCCCCCTCCCACGCTCATTTTTTTCCAAAGTCATCCAATCAAAATTGTGTTCAGCATTTTGTTCAGCATGGTCGAAAAATACAATAACTATGTCTTTGAGGATGACTTAATCACCCACAGTCCCCGGGGGAAGGTCTGCAAGTTATGAACTTTGCCCAATGTTCACATATAGTATTGGTTATTGGGAAGTATACAGAAGTTTTCAGGGGGGATTTTTTTGGTAGTTGGGGGGTGGGGTGGGTCGGGTGTTACGTGGGAGGATATGTCCATGTAGGAAGTCCTCATGGGGGATGGAGCATTGGTGCCAATGGGGCGCCGTATTTCACAGCATTATTAAAAAAAAGATCAGAAATGAAATAATAAAAAAAACAATTTTTTCAACTGAAAGTGAGGGGCAACATCAAAATTGAAGACGAACAGAAATTATAATTTTTATGATTGGGTTCGCCCCCTACTCATTACCTCGCTCTATATGCTAAAGTTTTTTTTGTACTGTCATCAGAGCTATATATTCTAATTAATGCCCTTTTGTGATTAAGGGGTTATTCTTAAAGAATTGAACAAAATTTGAACTTAGCGTAAAGAGCGAGGTATTGGCTAGGGGGCGAACCCCCTAATAAATGTAATAAAAACATACGAAAATGGAACTTCGTTACGTAAGTTAATTCGTAAGTTACGTCTGAACAAAATTTTGAGAAGGCCATTTAGCAAAAAAAAGTAAAATTAATATGCAAATTTTGTTTTAATTATTCACGTACGGTGAGCCAAAGTAAAAGCTGTATTAACTCAAGAACGCTCAGTAATTAAATAAACAAAACAAGTTTTTTTAACTGAAAGCAAGGAGCGACATTAAAACTTAAAACGAACAGAAAATATTTCGTGTATGAAAGGTTGCCCCCTCCTCAACCCCTCGCTCTTTACGCTAAAGTTAGACTGTTTCTCACAACTTTGTTTTTTAAAACAATAAAAAAATTTAGCGTAAAGCGCGAGGGGTTGAGGAGGGGGCAGCCCCTTTCATATGCGGAATAATTTCTGTTCGTTTTAATTTTTAATGTCGCTCCTTGCTTTCAGTTAAAATGCCTTGTTTTTTTTTTATTTAATTTTCAAGAAGAATCATAAATTGTTGTCAAACTGAGGTGGAAATATTAGAAAATGTCAACTAGTATTGGATTTTAATTGAATATTCTTGCAGGAAATCCAGTCATTTTTTTTTTTTTTTATAATAGCAGTAATATTAATGAATTAGAGGTAGCCTAACATTATTTTTGAATATTAGAATGCAGCGGATTATGATTCTTATTGAAAATATCTATTGAAGATTTATATTTCAAATAAACACGAAAAAAAAAGTACATACATGTAGGTTTCCAGAAGGGTATATAAGCAATGTGCCCTTATGATAGCAATGATAGTAATATCATTGAAACTTTTAAAGGACATAATTTAATTAGAAATTAAAAGTTCTAATGCCCATTTTAAGAGTCAAAAGTGATTAGAGGGTCAGCAGCCCTCCTCCCGAGCCCATTAATTTTACAAACACGTCCAGTAAAATTTTTGAGACATTCATTTTGCTCAGCATAGTTGAACGGCCCAGTAACTATGTTTCTTGGGATATTAGGTATATCAAAACCCCACAGTTATGAAATTTTCTTATTGTGCTTTAAAATTAAATGTTGATTTAAAACCAAACCAAAAAGCACTGTGTGTATGCTGGTTGGCAATAGGACATCTCAGATTCCCACGAACAACTGAGGGTATTAAGTTGAAACTTTCAGGGCTACTACCATTACTACTTCTGCCATTACAATTTAATTAAATCAAAAGAGTGTAATTGTACCCTGGTTTTCAAGAGCACAGATATAATTTTGTGGGAATGGTATTAAGTTTTATTTTTCAGGTCAACTTCAGCTCAAGATCAACAAAAGGGTGTAGGTTGTCAGAAATTGTTGGAAAAGTTTCTTCAACATACAAATAGCAAGCGAAACTAAGGGTTCTTATAGAAAAAAAAACGAAAAGATTTAAAATAGTATTTTCTTTTTCCATGAAAAAGACTAAGTCAATAAAAAACGGACAAAATTACTTTAATTTTTTTTTTCCACCAAAAAAGACTCTTTGTCTAGCCGAGTGTGGAAGACTTAGAATTCACTTCCATCGGAAATAGGTGCGAGTACCACGGTCCAGTCTTTCAAAAGTAGTTTAGCCTCTACAGATTTCTATACTAGGTCCTATCACAATCCATTTTGAGAATATTTTTACTTTTGTATTAGCTGATTTGTGACAGTGTGTTTTCAGTTATTTTGTAGGGTTACTTTTTGATATGTTTCAATTATTAACAGATATGTTTCAGTTAGTTTGGTATGCTACTGTATGTTTCAGTTATTATGTTTTCAATGTTTTCAGTTACTGTATGTTTTCGTTATGTCATTGACATTGTTATAGACTTTTTTATAATTGTTTAGTGCGACAAGCTTATTAAAGCTTGCCGTATTTTGGTATTAATAAATAAATAAACAAGCTTTTCAAAGGAAAGCAAAGAGCTCCATTAAACCGAAAATGAGAAGAAATAAAGTCAAATAATCTTCCAAGCGTTAAACTACAACAAATCACCATCAATAAATAAATTAAACCCAAAACGAACATAAATTACAATAAAAATTCAAACTTAAAACCAGCAGAAGTTAACATGAGTAGGGCTGACAGCCCCCATGCTTTCTCAAGATCGGAACATAGTTTGCACTTCACTGAAAACAAAATACTTGTTAAAGACTTTCTCTTTTTTCCTCGGTCATTCATCCTCGTTCATTCGTTCCTCGTTTGTTTGTTGTTTTTTTTTGTCTTTTTTATGACGTTCATTTGCTTGTTTTGTCTTTTCAATGACACAGTAGGTTTTATACTTTTACAGTTAGAGAAGGGGTCTTAGTTATTTTTGCTCGTTTTAAGCTTGATTGGCATATTCAATTTAAGTTTTACTCGTTTTAAGATTTATGAATTCATTTGTATTAGTTGTATGTTCGTTTGCCATGATTGTTTATTTAATTTCTGTTCGGTTTGGATTTCGTTTATTCTTTAATAGTAATTTCTGTTCGTTTTGGGTTTCATTTATTCTTTAATAGTAAGTTCTGGTCGTTTTGAGTTTGATTTATAATAGGTTTTTATTTCTGCTGATCTTAAGTTTAACATGGTCTTTACTTTTCTTTGAAAAGCTTTTTCGGAAAGTTTCTTTTTAATTAATCCATAAAAATTTGTGTGGACTTCAAGTTAAATTTCAGCATGAGGTAAGCGGTCTTACCATTATTCCTTGTCCAGGAAGGTATTCGTTAACCAAAACATGGTTTGATTGTTTTCCACCAAAAATGTTTAAATCGTCAATACGTTTCATTACTCGCCTTAACCACTGAAACAAACAGATAATTTCCATTAATGACACTCAGCAACGAACAGCAATTGAAAATGCCTATTGGGGAGGGCAGGAAATTGCTAGGGGAGTTATTCTCCGATCCAGCCCTAATTTTGGCTCAAGATTCTTGCTTACACTCTTCAACAGCTTCAAGAACGAACCATTTTAGATGATTATGTTTGTGATTAGGATTATATAATTTTCTACACCATATACCTTGCTATCCTTACAACACAAATTGCTCGCCATTAGATTTGACTTGATTCTACCCTCTATTGGAATTTCCCTCTCCAGGATTCTTTTGAACTTGTGCCAATGATTTTAGGCAGAGACGTACACAGAAATGTTTTTTTAGGGGTGGGGTGATATTTTTCTTATTGTCGATAAATTGAATAAGAACTGCCCAGAAATTGGCAAAAATGAAGATTTTTTTGGGGGGGGGGGAGACTGAACCCTGAAGCCATCCTATTGCATACGTCTCTGATTTTAGGCAAAATTAAAAGGAGGTGTTTAAGCTCACCTGCAGCCAGTGGCGTCGTTTCGGGGGGGGGGCAGTTACCCCCACCCCTAATAATTTGGAGAAAAATTTATTATATAGACTATGTCTCTTGACTCTCCGGATGGAGACCCCTCTCGCCCCCCCCCTGCTGATGCAGCTATCAAACAGTTCGTGGCAACGTACTGTAAGTAAGGAGCGACCCGGCTCAATAGTAACCGAAACTCTAAAAAATCGAATTTTGATACCAACATATACATAAAAAGAATCAAATTTTCATACTGATTTTAAGTACACAAGTTTCAACAAGTTTAATCTTACTCATAAACAGTTACGAGCCTGAGAAAATTTGCCTTATTTTCGAAAAAAGGGGGAAACATCCCATAAAAGTCGTAGGATAAAATGAAAATCACACCATCAGATTCAGCGTATTAGATAACCCTACTGTAGAGGTTTCTAGCTCCCATCTGCAAAAAATGTGAAATTTTGTATTTTTTACCAGAAGAAAGATCACGCATGCATGTTTATTTGTTTTCCCTCCCAGGGGAGATCGTATTGAACCAGTGATCCTAGAATGCCACGAGAGGGCTCATTCAAACGGAAATTAAAAGCTCTAGTACCCTTTTTAAGTGATCAAAAAAAATTGAAGGGCGACTAGGCCCCCTCCCACACTCGTTTTTACCCAAAGTCCCCGGATCAAAATGTTGAGATAGCCATTGTGTTCAGCATAGTCAAAAATCTAATAACTATGTCTTTGAGGACGACTTAATCCCCCACAATTCCCCGGGGAAGGGCTGCAGGTTCTGAACTTTACCCATTGTTTACACATAGTAGTGGGAAGTATACAGACGTTTTCAGGGGGGATTTTTTCTGGTGGGGGGAGGGGTCGGGGAGAGGAGCTTACATGGGAGGATCTTTCCATTGGGGAAGAGAATTTTCATGAAGGAAGCCCTGAATTTCCCAGCATTATTTAAAAAACAATCAGAAATTAAATAAAAATATAAGTTTTTTTCAACTGAAAGTAAGCAGCATTAAAGGTTAAAACGAACAGAAAATATGACGTAAATAGGGGGGGGTGGCTGCCTCTCCTCAATAGCTCGCTCTTACGCTAAGGTGTTTTTTTAACTTACAAAAGATATTATTATTCTAATTAAACAGCCTTTGTGATTCAGGAGTCCTTGTCTGAGGTTATCATTAGTTAAGAAAAAGGTAAAGTTAATATGCGAATTTCGTTTTAATTATTCATGTACAGTGAGCCAAATTCAAAACCTGCATTGATTCAAAAACGATCAGAAATCAAATAAAAAGAAACAAGTTTTTTTTAACTGAAAGTAAGGAGCGACATTAAAACTTGAAAAGAACAGAAATTATTCCGTATATAAAAGGGGCTGTCCCCTCCTCAGCGCCTCACTCTTTACGCTAAAATTTGACTCGTTCTCAAAACTCTACTTTTTAAAACAATAAAAAACTTTAGCGTAAAAAGCGAGGCGTTGAGAAGGAGACAGTCTCTTTCATATACGAAATAATTTCTGTTCGTTTTAAGTTTTAATGTCGCTCCTTACTTTCAGTTAAAATTTGTTTTATTATTTATTTGATTATAAGGCATTAATTTTTCAGTCAAGGGACAATTCTACTGGTCCTTCCCTTGGCATGATCAGGCTTATTAAAATTTATTTTTCCATGCTTTATCACTGGTCTGCTAGCCTATTTGAGAAAATACCTAGAGTCTTGAAGACTTGCATATTTGTATATAAAGCTCGAAAATATATTATATGAAAAGTGCAAAGTCTATCCGATTTCATCAAAGTTCAACGTGCTTTAGCAGGGAACGGATGTAGAGGTACATACTTCAGAAGACTGAAGCATGGTTTGACGAGTATTATTCTGAAGGGGGCATAGGAGGACAGTTTATAGGTTAAACCGCACAAACTCGATATTTCGAGGGAAGGGATTTTGGGAGGGATGGAGTTTCTGTACAGGTTTTAGATGACTTTCGGCCAATTTTCTAGTTCAGAATTTGTGCTTGATTGAACTTTGGTCGTATTTCGCCATAGTTGTTGTTTTGATGTAGAAAATCTCACTTTTTTTGTGACACGATCTCTTGTAGATTAAAAAAAAATGTATACCAGAAACGTTAATTTCCATTCAGACTAGCACCGCCATGATCTTCCACTATCTCTGGATTGATAAAATCACATTTAGGAGGGAGGGAGGTTAACAGAAGTGCTACCAGTGTTATATGCGATTTCCTCGGTTTTCAATGCAGGAAACTGTAAACCCCCAATCACCGTTTTAGAGCATCAAAACTTGATTGGCTTTTTCAGAATGTGCATTCTCCAGAGTTTTATCCCTACTTCGGCCAAAACTGATCTTTTACATCAAATAATGGCAGAAAACGGTACGTTACTGTGGTAACAATAAACCCCATTGCTTATAAAGGGCATAAGATATTTTCGTTTCCATTCAAATGAGCCCTCTTAGAATATCCAACGAACTTTGGCATCAATACGGTCGCCACTGGGAAAAAACGGAGACACATTGGTGATATCCACACAAAAACTTGATTTTCCTTGTTGTTTGAAGTGGGGGGGGGGGGTGGAACGGGAACATCCAGTTGATTTTGACAATTACCGTTTTGATGGCGTACCTTTTATTTTGATTCATTTTATTTCAAGCTTTTTCCAAGCTCTCAAAACTTCTTTTTCTAGTTATAATAGTTATAAATTGCTATTCTGTTGAATCTGAATGAAATTTCTATGTCAAAAATAATATTACATGGGAAACATTCGTTGCTAAACAGTTTAAAACTGTAAATAAGGAGCAACTCTCCGCAATAGCACCCGAAATTCTAAAACGAAATTTTGATAACAATAGATGCATCAAAGGAGTTGGATTTTTATGCTAATTCCAAATACATAAAGTTCATAAACTTTAATGTTAGCCATCAAAAACTACGAGCCTGAGAAAGTTTGCCTGATTTTCGAAGAAGTGGGAAACACCCCCACACCCAAAGTTCAAGTAATCCGAACGAAAATCGCACCTTCAATTCCAGCATATCAGAGGATCCTATTGTACAGATTTCAGGCTCCTGTTTAGAAGAATGTGGAACTTGGTATTTTTCAGCAGAAGAAAGATCACAGATGCATGTATATTTTTTATTATTATTAATTAAAAAAAAAACTTTCCGAAAAAGCATTTTTTAAAAGAAAAGTAAACGACATTTTAAGCTTAAGATTAGCAGATACCAATGCATGTTAAAATTCAAACTCAAAACGACCAGATATTACTATTAAAGAATAGATAAAACCCAAAACGAATAGAAGTTGAATAAATAATTATAGTAAAAAGTTACAACAAGTGATAATATAAATGAATAAACAGTTCTTAAAGCGAGTATTGATTCGATTGAATATCAAAATCTATCTTAAAACGAAAACAAGTAGTTTGCTATTGAATTCTAAATGAGAATTAAAACAAGCAAAAATTAAATAAACAATCAATACGAAAAAGCATAAAATATATATTAATGTAAATGAATAAATAAATCTTAAAACGAGTGAAACTTAAATTAAATATACAAATCAAGTTTGAATCGAATAAAAATAACTACAAACAAAGGTCTGGGTATTGCCTCAATGCAGAAGTCTAAAACTTACTGCGTTATTGGCACTTAACTGAAAACGATTCAACGAAATTTTTTTACTTTTGTACATTTAAGAAATCTAAAATTAACTTATATTTTAGGGAATAAATATCAGAATATGTATATTAAATTGACAATGCACATTTTTTTTCAGTAAACTCATTTGAATTTTTTTCAGTAAAGTACAAATTATATTCTGGCTTTTAGAAAGCATAGGGGGTTTTGAACCCTACTCACATTAATTTATGCTCGTTTTGAGTTTGACTCTAATATTTATTTTAATTTTTGCTCGTTTTGGGTTTCATTTATTTATTGATACTGATTTGGGGTAGCTGTATGTTTGGTAGATTATATGATAGTCCGGACGCAAGGTGTTGAAAATGTCAACCATACCACGACGGAATGGGGCTGCTACGAGAATTATCCTACCCTCCACCCCCTTAAATTGACCATGCGGATTCAAAATACCAATGGCACTTGCTTGCCAGTGGTGGAACACTCCGAAACTTGACATTTTATTATATTTTGGTGCTTCATGCAAGAAAATGCGTGTTCCACAAAGTTTGAGGTGCAGTTTTCCGCTCAAATAGAAATGCCTAGAAGCCATAGAATGCTTTCATAACGATCTAACACGATTAGTTACAAAAAAAATGGTAGAGTTAAAAAAAATGGCAAAACTATATGAGTCTTGAGCAGTCTTGGAAAGTATAAACAAAATCAAATTGAATATTAGATATATAATAATATTAATTGTTGAAAGATCCATCAGTTAAAGATTTTTTTTCACTGTATTTTTTATTTTCATTTTAAATGCTGTAAGAACTGAAAAAGAATAAATATGTAATATACAAGTAAATCATTTTCAGTGAAGCACTAATGACGCAGAAGGCTTTAGGTTTTTACAGTTAAAGAAGGGGGCAGTATCCAAATTATGCTTGTAGTGAAACTATATTTGTCTTGATCAATCTTGAAAAGAACTAATAAATTAAACTGAATATTTGATGCATAATGATATTATTTGCTAAAAGATCATCAGTTCAAAATTTTACTGTAATTTTAATATTTATTGTCAATATTAAGTACAAAAGAAAACATTTGTAATATAATTATTACAAATAATTCGTTTTCAGTAAACGAATTATTATTTATATAATTATTTATTATTTATTATTTATAATAATTATTTATATAATTCGTTTTCAGTAAAGCGCCAATGACGCAGTAGGTTTTAGGCTTCTGCAGTGAGACGATACCCAAACTCTTGTTTGTAGTTATTTTTATTCGATTCAAACTTGATTTGGATATTCAATTTAAGTTTCACTCGTTTTAAGATTTATTTATACATTTACATTAATATATATTGTATGTTTGTTCGCATTGATTGTTTATTTAATTTCTGTTCGTTTTAAGTTTCATTTATACTTTAATAGCAAAATATTTGTTTTCGTTTTAAGCTTGATTTTCATATTCAATCTAAGCATTACTCGGTTCAACATCTATTTATTTATTAATATTATTATTTGTTGTATGTTTTTTGCTATGATTGTTTATTTAATTTCTGTTCGTTTTGGGTTTCTTTTATTATCTAATAGTAATTTCTGGTCGTTTTTAGTTTTAATTTTAACAGGTATTTG
The DNA here is from genome assembly GCF_049724085.1 of Artemia sp. Qi Xiang Cuo. NCBI lineage: Eukaryota > Metazoa > Arthropoda > Branchiopoda > Anostraca > Artemiidae > Artemia > Artemia sp. Qi Xiang Cuo. The sequence continues at coordinate 47,482,701 of NC_142796.1, forward strand.
TATCTGCTGATGTTAAGTTTAAAATTGCCTTTAATTTTATTTGAAAAAACTATTTTTCGGAAAGTTTTTTTTTTAATTAATTTTTGTTCGTTTTTTATTGAAAAAATTTTCAAGTTTCTATAGTATGGGGAGGGGGTGCTTACTGTCTGATTATTTTTTACTTTAAAAAACGGATCTAGAACTTTCAATTTAAATCGAATGGGACTTTTTTCAAAGTCTATACAATTACCTCTTTGATAAAAACCTTATATATGAACAATAGACAGCTTGCATAACTTGTGAGCAGCGATTGACAACAATGAATGGATTGAAATAATAGCTCCAATAAGGGGGTTTAGACCATTTCACTTGCTGACACAAAGAGATCACGACTGTTTGGAATTGACCTTAATAGGAATTTGTGTGCCAAAGCAATTTTGCATCTATCACAGAGTATGTATTTTAACCTTATAATTGGATAACTATAATAGATTTCCTATGTGTTCTTCCCATACAAAACCCCTTCCCATAAGTTATAACCCTCCCTTAATAAGTTATGCCACAGGGCATAATTTACAACGCCTACCCCTGGGCCCTGGTGGGGCTGTGTCGACACCGGAGTTTTTCGTTATCAGAACTTTGAACTATTTTAACAAAATGTGTATCTAAAAATTTTTATCTGATGTATTTACGGCGTGGAGGAGGGAGAGGGGTTAGTTGCCCTTCAGTCTCTTTTGACTCTTAAAAAGTGAACAAGAACTTTCAATCAAATGAGCCCTCTCTAAAGTTTATACGAGCATCCCTTCCATAAGAAATAATATGAAGGATTCAGAGAATCCTTAAATTACAACCCTTGCCCTGAGGGCTATGGGGGAGTTGTAATCCTCAAAGACCTAATTTCCAGAACTTAAAACTACGTTTAATAAAATGGCTGTCTTAAAATTTTGATTGGACGTGTTTGGGGAAGAGGTGGGCGTGAGAGGGGGGTCAGTTGTCCTCAAATCACTTTCGACTATTAAAAAGGGCACCAGCCCTCGGAATTTCCAATCAAATGAGCATTTTTTGAAGTTTCTACGACACCACCTTCTATAAAAACCTTATATGCCCCCAGGGCAAAACTTAAAACCCTTGCCCTGAGGGTTGTGGGGGAGTGTCCTCCTCAAAATATATTTTCAATCTGGAAATCAACTACGCTGAACAAAAAAGGCTATCTCAAAATTTTGATTGGATGTGTTTGGGGAAAAGGTGGGCGTGAGAGGGGGGTTAGTTGCCCTCAAATCACTTTCGTCTATTACAAAGGGCACTAGCCCTCAGAATTTCCAATCGAATGAGCCTTTTTTGAAGTTTCTACTACATCGCCTTCTATAAAAACCTTATTTGCCCCCAGGGCATAACTTAAAACTCTTGCCCTGAGGGTTGTTGGGGAGTGTCCTCCTCAAAAACATATTTTCTATTAGGGAATCAACTACACTGAACAAAATGGCTATCTCAGAAGTTTGATTGGATGTGTTTGGGGAAATGATGGGCGTGGGGGGGGCTAGTTGCCCTCCAATCTTTTTCGACTATTAAAAGGGCACTAGCCCTTTAATTTCCAATCGAATGAGCCTGTTTTTAAGTTTCTACGACAACGCCTTCTATAAAAACCTTATATGCCCCCAGGGCATAACTTAAAACCCTTGCCCTGAGGGTTGTGGGGGAGTGTCCGCCTCAAAATATATTTACAATTTGGAAAATAACTACGCGGAACAAAAATAGCTATCACAAAATCTTGACTGGATGTGTTGGGGGGAATAATGGGCGTAGGGGGGGGGCTAGTAGCCCTCCAATCACTTTTGACTATTAAAAAGGGCACTAGCCTTTTGAATTTCCAACCGAATGAGCCTTTTTTGAAGTTTCTACGACAACGCCTTCTATGAAAACCTTATATGCCCCCAGGGCATAACTTAAAACCCTTGCCCTGAGGGTTGGGGGGGAGTGTCCTCCTCCAAAATATATTTTCTATCTGGAAATCAACTACGCTGAACAAAATGGCTATCTGAAAATTTTGATTGGATGTGTTTGGGGAAATGATGGGCGTGAGGGGGGCTAGTTACACTCCAATCGCTTTCGACTATTTAAAATGGCACTAGCTCTTTAACTTCCAATCGAATGAGCATGTTTTGAAGTTTCTACGACAACGCCTTCTATAAAAACATTATATGCCCCCAGGGCATAACTTAAAACCCTTGCCCTGAGGGTTGTGGGGGAGTATCCTCCTCAAAAATATAGTTTCTTTTTGAAATCAACTACGCTGAACAAAATGGCTATCTCAAAATTTTGATTGGATGTTTTTGGGGGAGTGATGGGGGGGGCTAGTTGCCCTCAAATCATTTTCGACTATTAAAAAGGGCACTAGCCCTTTAATTTCCCATCGAATGAGCCTGTTTTGAAGTTTCTACGACAACGCCTTCTATAATAACCTTATATGCCCCCAGGGCATAACTTAAAACCCTTGTCCTGCGGGTTGTGGGGGAGTTTCCTCCTCAAAAATATATTTTCTATGTGGAAATCAACTACACTGAACAAAATGGCTAACTGAAAATTTTGATTGGATGTGTTTGGGGAAATGATGGGCATGGGGGGCGGGGGGCTAGTTACACTCCAATCACTTTCGAATTTTAAAAAGGGCACTAGCTCTTTAATTCCAATCGAATGAGCCTGTTTTGAAGTTTCTACGACAACGCCTTCTATAAAAACCTTATATGCCCCCAGGTTATAACTTAAAACCCTTGCCCTGAGGCATGTGGGGGGGTGTCCTCTTCAAAAACATATTTTTTATCAGAAAGAAAACTACGCTGAACAAAATGGTCATATAAAAACTTTGTTTGTATGTGTTCGGGGGAATGATGGGCATGGGCGGGAGGGCTAGTTACCTTCCCATAATTATCTACTTCTAAAAAGGGCCATAGAATTCTTGATTTCCAAATTGTTTATCCCATTTTGAAGTTTCTATGATGACTCCTTCTATATTATTTGCCTCTGGAAAAAAAAAATAAATAAATAATAATAAAACATTGGAGCCGCAAGGCTTTTATTATAGGCAACGCTACTGCGTTGCCTCTGACTTGTTTTTCCTAGGTGTGATCCTATCGAACAAATGGTCCTATAAGATCGGGAGGAATATTATTCGAACGGAAATCAAGATTCCTAGTGTGCCTTATAAGCGACCTAAAAGATTGAAGGGCACCTAGCCCCCCCCCCCTCCCATGCCCATTTTTCTCCAAAGACATCTGATCAAAATTTTAAGGTAGCCATTTAATTCAACGTACTTGAAAGGTCCAATAACTGTGCTTTTGGTGAGGACATGACCCTCCCTAGTTCCTGAGGAAAGGGCTGCATGTTACGAAATTTACTCATATTGTTCACGTTTTGTACTTGTTATTGGGAATATGCGGAAAATTTTCTGCGGGGAGGAGGGGGAATTTTCCACGGGGTGAGTTTTTCGTGAAGAGAGAAGTTTCTGGGGAAATTTTCCAGGAGAAATATTACATGGGGGGGTAAGGGGATTTCTCGGCATGATTTGAAAAAAAAGGTCAGAAATTAAATATAAAAAACAAGTGTTTTCAACTGAAAGTAAGGAGCAACATCAAAACTCAAAACAAATAGAAATTATTCTGTGTGTGATGGGGGCTGCCCTTTCCTCAATCCCCGCTCTTTACGCTAAAGTTTGACTTTTCGTCCAGGTTCTTTAGGGAAGACTACTCATACACAAGGACCATTGATTTTCAATGAGAAGTATTTTTAAAGAGCTTTGAAGCATTAGCGTAAAAAGTGAGGGTTGAGGAAGCGGTAGCCCCCTTAGATAGCCTACAGAATAATTTCTTTTCGTTTGAAGTTTCAATGTTTTATTCATATTTTCAGATTCATTCTAGATTTGCATATTCATATTTTCTTCTTTTGGAAAAAAAATACGATTCTTTCTCAATGATCTCAAAAGAAGATATAGATGTAATTATTTATAGCAGAACTTGATTGTTAACAGTGATAGATAACAATTGACAGTTAACACTCCAAGTGAGTGTCGAGCAAGATAAGCTATCTGCTAATTTTTTAAATGAGGTTTTATGTATATTTATGTAAAAATCAGATAAATACATTCAAAAATTGATATTTAAGTGATATTAGAGGGCTAGTTGCCCTCGGAAATCTTTTGATTCTTAAAAATTGAACTAGAACTTTCAATTTCCAATCAAATGAGCCCTCTCTGAAGTTTACAGGAGCATCCCTTTCATAAGAACCATATACGTCCTCAGGTACAACTTTTAAGTATTTAGGGTTTGTATTAAATAATAAAGGAAATTGGAAGGATCATGTGAAAGAAATGGTGGGTAGAGGTAAAGCGGTTTCTTCAGCAGTTTTAAGGAATTCAGCTTTAAATAAAATTAAAAATATTACAATACATAAGTATTTATTTCAATCGAAAATTCGCCCCACTATTCATTATGGTGCGGAGCTTTGGGGATATGAGGTGATCCCGCAATTAGAAATGGTTCAATTACAATATTATAAAAGATTGGTTAGGGTACATGCTACAACTCATACACAGGCTCTTTAGAGAGATCTAGCTTTGTTTCCGCTGCTTAAAGAAAGGTTACTACAAGTAGTAAAATTTTGGCTGAAAATTATCCAACTACCAGATGAGAGGCTTATGAAAGCCGCATATTTTGAATTATAAAAAGATCATGGCCGTTCCATGTTAAAGCCCTCCTTGATAAAGCCGGACTTTCATACGCTTGGAATGAAGGTCTTGGTCCAACAGACGATCCAGAAGAAATCTGGATCGGAAGCTAAAACATGTTAAGGAGGATCAAGAGATCTAACTCTGGCATGAACTGATTTGAAAATCTGAAACCTTGCGCCAGCATTCGAAAATAAAAGAGTCTTTTGGACTAGAATATTATTTTAAGCTGAATTTGCCACCGGAAAACTTGCGTCTGTGGCTCTAGGTCTGTGCGAACAGTTCGCCCCTAAAAATTAGATTTGAAGTTTTCTAAAGAAATGCTTAAGGCCCTAGATGATGTATACTTGCTCTTTATGTGACGTGGAGGAAGCAAATTTGCTCAATTTTTTATGTCGAGCCAGCAGCTGTCAGATTTTGGATTGAAGTATTTAGGTGATGAGGAAGTCTCTTTTCCTTGGATCCTTAAATATTCATCCCGGGAGACGATTATAGCAGTGACTGGATTTATAAAAGAGGGTTTAAAAAGATGTAAATATTGGGTTTAATGTTTTGTTTGTTGTTAGTAGTTATACCATTTATTTAAGTGTAAACTGGCTGTTGTGTTATATAATCATTGCAATGTTTGTGTATGGCCTAGCGGCTGAATAAATTATCTATCTATCTATCTATTGATATCATATTGATATGATATCAATTGATATTAATTTTTAAGTGACTGCAAGCTTCTAACTAAGATTTCCATTTGACGCTATTATCACAGTATAAATATATATAAACAGTAGCGAAAAGTTTCTTCAGAAATGACACAGATCAAAGCGCACGGAAATGGAAATCCGTCTGCGTCACAGCAATAGTTTTCCATAAGCCCTTCACGTTGCGCTAAACATTTGCCTTTGCGCGTGTGTGAAGGCTGAATCATGAAGAAAGGTCTAGACTGATGTATGTCAAAAATCTTTAATGTAGAGTATAGGACTTTTAGCTACTGTTTATATATATTTGTTCTGTGGCTATTATAGACTGAAAGCAATGAAGTTGTAGCATTGTTTCTGCAACAAATAAGAAAAGACTGAAATCAATGAAGTCGCAACATTGTTTCTGCAACAAATAAGAAGACTGAAAGCAATGAAGTTGCAGTATTATTTATGCAACGAACATGAAGCACGGCAGAATTGTTGAACAGCATTTGTGTTATTATAGATATACTAACAACTCACTGAACCACCATGCTACCTTAGGCCAACACGCCAACAAACCACTTGTAGCTTCCAATATTCAAGTGTTGTTTCACAGATCATTCTTCCCATTCTTCCAAACGTGAAAAAAAAATCCTGAGCCTTGAATAAACCATCAGCATAATTAAGTCCAGGAAAGTTTTTCCTCCACATTTAATTACGTGTTCTCCCGTTGCCATTCCCGTGCTCCTTAGGACAACCTAAGAGTGGAAATTTGTTCCATTCTCTACCCTTCCTAAAACCGCACTGTTTTTCTCTTAAAACTTTGTCTAGAGAATCTCTAAGTCTAAAATGTATTATCATACTAAGTTATTTGTTACCTACAGAAACCAAACTAATGCCTCTATAATTACCACACTTACTCTTATTGCCTTTCTCATACAGGGGTTTAATTAGGGTTTACTTAAAATCGCTAGGTACTTCAACATTTTCAAAAATCATATTCATAATCTTCAGTAACTTATTTATAACCTCATAGTAACCATATTTAAGAAACTCATTTACCACACCAGGGGCCTTATTATTTTTCAATCATTTTAGCACTGCCACTAATCCATCTTAAAAAAAAAAATCTTCCATCCCATCCACGGTGTCACGAACTATTTTCCTCTATATCTCTTCCTGTAACTCCATCCCGGCATAGCCCATTCTCAAAACGAAACTCTTTCTTTATCACTAATTGTGGACCCGTTCTCTTCTTTAACTGGGACGAGTCCGGATTGGCTACTCCCTATCTATTTATTAACACGTCAGCACAATATTTTACTGTTATGCCGTTATGCTGTTATGCCGTACTGTTATTCACTAACATTACTAGCTGTGTTTTCAACTTTCTTCCCTAAGATACAATCAGCTACTTCATAAATTATTTTCCTAAAATTATTCTATCCAACTTCTAACTAACAACTCATTGCAGCACCTAGCCACCTGAGGCCAACACAGCTACGCACGCTCCTCCTCAATCCTAATCTATTCAAAGCCTCCCTTCTTACGCCCGCCCATGAAGTTCCCATTTCCTTTAAATCTTTCTTTATGACGTCCTCCCACCCCAGACGAGGATGACCTGCTTTCCATTTAGCCCTAGAAGGTTGGCCGAAAAGAACAATCTTCGGCAATCTGTCATCCGCACAACGTGCCCTAGCCACCTCAACCTTTCTTTCGTTATAGCCCTAGAGAGCGGCATTGAACCACATTTTTGTATAGCCTATTGTTTGAAATACGGTCAATCAGCCTGGTACCCAGAACAATCCTTCAGCAATTTCTCTGGAAAACATCTAGCAAATCTTCATCCGCTTTTCCGAGCGCCCATGATTCAGAGTTATATTTGACCACTATCATCACTGTAGCTTCTAATATCTAATCTTGGTTTGCAGACTTATCTTCCTATTCTTCCAAACTTTTTTAACTGTGAAAAAACACCCTGAGCCTTGGCTATTCTACTTTTGACATCTTCACTGCTCCAACCATCTTTACTAATAATACTACCAAGGTAAGTGAAGCTGTCCACCTGATCAATCTTTTCATTACCCAACTTCACCTTTTCATCTTCATTTATTCATAGCCTTAGTGACTTAGTCTTTTTAACATTAATTTTAAAACCTATTCTAGCACCCTGACCTTGCAAAACTTTTAAAACTTCATTCATCTTTCTCATAGGTCCATTTTGGATGCTTAAATCATCAGCATAATCAAGGTCTAGGATAATTTTTCCTCCCCATTTGATTCCATGGTCTTCCGTCGCCATTCCCGTGATCTTTAAGAGTGACTCCATCAAAATGGCCCGTGTAAAAGGGGATAGAACACATCCCTGCTTAACTCCTGATTTAATACAAAACCAGCTACTAACCTCATTTCCTACCTTAACCGCAGCAGTGTTATTCTCGTACATGCACTAATCACTTTAATGTATCTGTCTGGTATACCATACAAGGGTAAAACCTTTACTAAAGCTCATCTATCAACAGAATCGAACGCTTACTCATAATCTATAAAACTGAGGATCATAGGTGTTTGAAAACTCAGGCACTTCTCAATTATTAACCTAAGAGTGAAAATTTGGTCGACACATTCTCTACCTTTTCTAAACCCGCATTGTTCTTCTCTTAAAACTTTGTCTACGGCATCTCTCAGTCTAAAAAGTATCAAATTACTAAGTAATTTATTACCTACAGAGACCAGACTAATTCCTCGATAATTACCACACTCACTTTTATCACCTTTCTTGTAAAGTGGCTTAATTAAGGTTTTCCTAAAATTGTTAGGTACTTCCCCTTTTTCAAAAATCATATTCATAATCTTCAGTAACTTATTTCTAACCTCAGAGCCACCATATTTAAGAAACTCATTTACCACCCTATCAGCACCTGGAGCCTTATTATTTTTTAATTCTTTTAGTACTGTCGCTAATTCTTCCTCACAAAACAAATCTTCCTTCACGTCCAAGGTATCACAAACTTTTTCATTTTCCTCTATATCTCCTCCTTCAACTCTATCTCGGTTAAGCAAATTCTTAAAATTTTCGGCCCATCTCTCTTTAGTTTTTTCCTTATCATTAATTGCGGCCCCATTCCTATGTTTAACTGGGCAAAGTCCGTATTAACTCAATTTGTTAACATGCCAGTATAATATTTTACTATTATCCCGTCTAGCTGCATCTTCCAGATCCTTGGCAATTTTATCCATGGCCTCTACTTCACACCTCCTGAGTTCATATTTTAATTGTTAAAATTTAAACTCTCCAGTTTAGTATTCAAATTCCTGGAAAGTTTCTCTCAAACTCTGGTCCTGGAGTCTACCAACATCATAACTTCCCGTCATTCTTTAGAAATTTTAGCTTTAAATTAACCCTAGGCACTACTAGATGGTGATCTTTTATTTTAAACATCAACAACAGCATTCCTATATACCGTAGTATCTTGTATTGATCCTGCCAGTCTTCGGTTTACAATAACTTAGCTGTCTTACCATCATGTGAATACCATGTTAACTTATGGGCCATTTTATGAACAACTGCTATATTTGTTATAATTAGATTCTTTACCTACAAAATTGCAGCAGTCTGTATCCATTACTGTTTATTTTCCTAAAGGAAATTTACCAAGGCTAGGATACCATCTGCCCCTATTTTTACCAACCTGTGCGTTAGAATCATCTAATAAAAATACTTTATTCCTATCTAGGACCCTGACTAATTGTTTCTGTAGCTATAAGTAAAATTTATGAGTCAGTACCATCCACGTCAGTCGGTTCTAAAGGGACATATACTACCTTGACTGATACCCTGCACTTTTAGTCATAGGCAGCACAACAGCGCTTCCTAAGTAAAGAGCGATTTGGGCGCAATGTATTTTTTTTGGGGGGGGGGGAGGGGGGTACACCAGGGTGCTTCGTATCGAAGGAGTTGTCGTAGAAACTTCGAAAAGGGCTCATTAGCTTGGAAATTGGAAGGACTAGTGCCCTTTTTAATACTCAAGAGCAACTAACCCCCTCCCATGCCCACCACTTCCCCAAACACATCCAATTAAAATTTTGAGATAGCCATTTTATTCAACGTAGTTAAAAGATCCGGAAGTTATGTCTTTGAGGATGACAACTCCCCACAGCCCTCAGGGCAAGGGTTGTAAGTTATGCCCTGGGGATATATAAGGTAAATATAGCAAGGGGGATCTTTTTATCAAGAACAGAGGGCATGTATAATCCTATAAATAAAAAAAAAGCATTAAGCTCAAACCTAAGGGAAATGTCAAGAAGAATGTCAAACACTATCAAAAGACATTTTTTTCTTTTATTGGTTGTGAAAAGAAAATACCAGTACTATCTACAATGGCTGATAATATCAGCCATCCCATCATTCGAAAAATGTTTAGGAGCATCTTCAACTAAATCAAGAGGTACTTTGTGCATCCAGGTTTACAAGACGACATATCTGCAATGTGTCGTAACAGGTGAGGTAAAAACATGAGAGTATGAAGTTTAAACTTTCTGGGCATGTTGAAAAAAAGGCTGGAGTGCAATCAGTCCCCCTCCCATATCCTTTTTGCTGATATCTCCACAAAGGCATTCGATCAAAATTCGTCATCTAGATTGACAAAGGTCAAATATGTTAAACACACATGTTTATTACTTAACGTGAAGAAAGGTCTGATTCATCTGAAAAAAAGAGAAATAAAATCAGCTTTAATGGTTTGTGACATCAGATCTTCTTTTTTTTGCAAAACTGAAACGAAACTTTTTTATGAATGATCTTGACGGCCGTTTATATAATGACTTTAAGAAACAAACAATTCCAACAAGGTTGAACATGTAAAAATTCTAACTTGTGTTTTTTTTTTTACCCAGTTATATTGCCTCATATTTTTAGAATACTGAAAACTGAGTTCAGTGGTTTAGTTGCAAGGTGGTTCAGTTAGACGAGGGATCAGTTGCAAGGTGGCTCAGTTGCACGGTGGTTCAGTTGCACGGGGTTTCAGTTACGGGGGTTCAGTTAAATTGGTTTAAGTTGCACGGGGGTCTAGTTACACGAGGGTTTAGTTAAATGGGGTTCAGTTACCTCGTGGTTCACTTACACGAGGGTTCAGTTGCACAGGGGTTCGGTTATACAAGTGCTCAGTTGTACGGTGGTTCAATTACACGATGGTTCATTTGCACGGTGGCTCAGTTTCAGGGGTTCAGTGACCTGTGGTTTAGTTACATGCACACCGTCTAAGCCTACTGCGTCATTTGCGCTTTACAGAAAACTATATGCGTCTTGAACAGTCATGGAAAGAACTAATAAAGTTAAACTGAATATTTGATATATAGTGGTATTAATTGCCGAAAACTCATCAGTTTACGATTTTATTTTACTGTAATTTGTATTTTTGTTTTCAATGTTGTAATAAGTACAAAAAAAAAAAAAAAATTCCTAACATAATTCTAGTTGTATTTTGTGCCTGTTATATTTTTGTTTGCTACGAATTTTTATTTAGTTTTTGTTCGTTTTTGGTTTTACTTATGCTTCAACGGTAAAATATTTTTCTTTGTTTTACGCTTTGTTTCCATATTCAGTTTAAGTTTTACACGTATTAATATTTATTTATTTATTTATGTTAACACTGTTTCTATGTTTGTTTGCTATGATTGCTTATTTAACTTCTGTTCGTTTTGGGTTTTATTATTCTTAAATAGGAATTGGTCATTTTGAGTTTGAATTATTATAGGTTTTTATTTCTGCGGATCTTCAGTCTAATATGGCCTTTACTTTTCCTTAAAAAACTTTTTTTTTCGGAAAATCTTTTTTTAATTAATTTCTGTTCGTTTTTGATTGCCAAAGTTTCCAGTTTTTCAAAATTAAACATTTCAAAATCATAATTTTTTCAATATAAAAGTAAAAAACTAGCAAAGTAACAATGTTAAAGTATGTATGTAACAAGGCAAACAAAGTATCAAAAGTAAACATATTATCAAAATAAAAGTAATCAGCATGCATAACTTACAACCCTAGCCCTGCAAATAAAAGTTGCCGCGTAAATCGGTCAATCAAAGTAATCAAGTATAAAACGAATAAAAATCCCCAAAAACAAGAGTTTGGCTACTGCCCCTTCCTTAACCGAAAAAGTCTAAAGCCTACTGCGTCATTAAAGCTTATTGAAAACTATGTGTGACTTGAACAGTCTTGGAAAGAAGTAATAAAATTAAGCTACATACTTGATATATAATGATATTAATTGCTAAAATCTCATCAGTTCAACATTTTACTTCATGGTAACTTTTATTTTCAATATTGTAATAAGTACAAAAGAAAATATTTGTACTATAAATCGTTTGAAAACTGTGTGTGTCTTAAAAAGACCTTATAAAGAACTGATACAATTAAACTTAATGTTTGATAAAGAATGAGATTAATTGCTGAAAGCTCAGCAGTTCAAGATTTTATTTCACTGTAATTTTTATTTTTATTTTCAATGTTGTAAGTAAATAAAAAAATATTTTAATTCGTTTTTAGTAAAGGACCAATGACGCAGTAGGCTTTAGACTTTGACTGTTAGGGAAGGGGACATTTGGCTAACTTTTGTTCCTTTTAAACTTGATTTGCATATTCAATATAAGTTTTATTCTTTTTAAGATGTATTTATTCATTTATAAATTTAAAAAGCTTTTTCCAGTTTTTCAAAGAAAATTACAGCTCCATTAAACCAAAACCGAGCAGAAATTAAGTAAAATAATCTTTTAAGTATAAAACTACCACAAATCCCCATCAATAAATAAATGAAACCCAAAACGAACTGAAATTCTAATAAATAACCAAGTCAAACTCAAAACGACCAGAAATTAGTAGGGCTGACACCCCGTATGCCTTCTGAAGACCAGAACATAATTTGCACTTTATTAAAAACAAAATATATGAAATATTTCCAATTTTTAACTTTAATAAATCAAAACTTTTTAAGACTTTGAGGAATGAATATCAGTATATGTATTTTAAACTGTCAGTCCACATTCACTTCTTTTTTTTTTTTTTTTTTTTTTGAGTAAAAATTATGTTCTGGTATGGCATGGGAAAATAGGGTGTCAGCCCTACTAATTTCTGGTCGTTTTGAGTTTGAATTGGTTATTTATTGGAATTTCTGTTCGTTTTGGGTTTTATTTATTATTGATGGTGGTTTGTGCTAGTTTTACGCTTGAAAGATTATTTTAATGAATTTTTGCTCAGTTTTGGTTTAATGGAGCTCTTTACTTTTCTTTGAAAAACTTATTTTTTGGGAAAAGTTTTTTAAATTAATTTAAAAAAGGAAGAGACAATAGCGCAATTCCAAAGAGAAGAAAGAATTAGAAAAAGTGCGACAATATATGATTGGCTACTTTTTCGTCTTGGGTTGTTGCTTCTGAGGACAATCATCATTTGTTTTAAATTAGAAAGCTTACCTCTGGCATAGGCTCTTCTATCATCCCCTTCGGAGTAGGGTATCCACCCCAGTTCTGAAGCCTCCTATTATTTAGCTGGGTCCATTTTGGCTTTGGTGCAGAATATATATTTCTTAACAACTGTTCCTCTTCTTGGTTATTTATGAAGTCTGGAACATAATACAAAGTATTGAACGCCTGAAATTAAATAGATGTCAGAACTATTATTCTCCATGACCACACTGCCTTTTCTATGACGAAAACAATAAGAATTCCAAATAGGGATAGGTCCTTTTATTAGACAGTGAAACGATAATATAAAACAAAGACTCTAAATATTTCGATGACACAGTCGGTCGTCATCATCAGTAGAGTTACTCTCTGATGATGATGACCGACTGTGTCATCGAAATATTTAGAGTCTTTGTTTTATATTATCGTTTCAATGTCTAATAAAAGGACCTATCCCTATTTGGAATTCTTATAGATGTCAGAATAACTTTCAAAAACGCATATCTTCAACTTTTGATAAAAATTGAAGTCGCAGAGAATGAAAACTTCCTGTTTTGATTTTCAGTGATTTATTTTACGTGTTTTCTCCTGTTTGGACCTTTTTCACTCTCTAATTTATCCTTTCATCTCCTTGATTTCTATTTGAACGCTCTTATTTAACTTAGTCAGTTCAGTTAGGAGATCAAAATCTAAAAGAAAAGTTGTTCAAAAGAAATCATAGAACAGTATGCAGGCACGGCATTCATCATATGTGGCTTTTCGTTATTTAAATAGGGTGGAAGTTGTTTCAGTATGAAAAATTAAATAACAAATACAAGGTCTTTCAACTGAAAGTAAAAAAAAGTAAAGGAGCAGCAATAAAAGTTAAAATGAACAGAAATTATTACGTATGTGAGGCGGGTCACCCCTCATCAATACCTCACTCTTTACGCTAAAGTTGGAAATTTGTCCCAATTCTTTAAGAAGGACTCCTGAATCACAAAGGCCGTTTAATTAGAATAAATAGCTATTTTATAAGTACCAAAAAAACTTCAGTGTAAAGAGAGAGGTGTTGAGGAGGTGCAAACCCACTCATATACGTAATAATTTCATATATGTAGACTATAACTGCTACTGCCACTTTTACTACTACCGCTGCTGCATATAATACTATTGCTATTGGAATAAATTAAAAGAGCTTAAGTGCATCTAGCTTGTCAAAATGGCATAATTAAATACCTCAGGAACGGAAATATTAAATTGAAATTTCAGGGAAAGTTGAGGAGGATGTAAAACTGGATGAAAAGGCACAAGATGTGTATTTAGATTGTCTAAAGGGCGTCTGCACAATAGGCCAGGAAATATAAGAGTACTAGGTTGGAACGTTTAAGGCATGTTGTTGGGGATGTTGAACTAAATCAAAAGACACTATGTACATCCAGGGTGTATTTGCGATATCTCAGGAATGACTTAGAGAATTAATCTTTAAACTTTCAGGACATGTTGAGGGGGGCTGGGGGTGTAATCGACCAATATTTGTATATACTCAAGGTTGCTACATGATGGGGGATCAGAATTCTTTCATCCCTATGTAAGATCAAAGACTTTGAAGATATTCACTCTATTAGTTTTTGAAAAATATTCCTCGTACCCGTCCATCCAAAGCGTCTTGGTTCAACTATTATTATTTTTTTTTTTTACAAAACCTTGTCGAAAATATAAATAGTAAGCCAAAATTTTGATTCTTAAGAAGAACCGGACAGCTACATTAAACCAAATACGATCAGAAATAGAGTCAAATAACATTTATAATGATTCAGTCAAAGTCAGAAATTGGCACAAACAGGAGTAAGGCTAACGCCCCCTATGCCTTCTAAAGATCACAACGTCATTTGGACCTTACTGAAAGCAAAATGAGTTTCAAATATTTCCTCTTTTATAACGTTAATAAATCGTAAATTGCTGAGGATTTCAGGAATGAATATCAATAAATATTAAACTGTCAATCTACATTCATTTGTTCTTTTCAGTAATCTTGGTTATTTGGGTGACTTTTATTTCAATATTACTACTACTACTACTACTAGCAACTCACCGTAGCACCAAACCGCCTGAGGCCAACACAGCTACGGACGATTCTCCTCCCCCCCAATCTATTCAAAGCCTCCCTCTTTACACCCGCCCACGAAGTTCCCATTTCCTTTAAATTCCCCATTTCCCCATTCCTATCTTTAACTGGGCCAAGTCCGGATTGACTACTCCCTCTCAATTTGTTTACATGCCAGTACAATATTTTACTATTATGCCGTCTAGCTGCATCTTCCAGATCCTCGGAAATTTTATCCGTGGCCTCCACTTCACACCTCCTTAGTTCATATTTTAATGCTTTCTCCACTTTCTTTACATTTCTTTTGTTTTCATACGATTTATCACTCAGATAATTCTGAGATTCTGAGAATACATGTCCTTTCTCCTTTCTATTAAACATAAAGCTTTTTCACTAATATTCTTAGCTGCAGTTCTAGCTTTCTTCCCTAATACACCTTCAGCAACTTAACAAATTATTTTTCTAAAATTATTCCAACCATCTTCCACATTATCAAATTCTAAACTCTCAAGTTTAGTATTCAGCTGTTCCTGGAAAGTTTCTCCCAAATTCTCATTCAGGAGTCTACCAACATCATAGCTTCCCTGGAGGTAGTTACCCTTCCGATCTTTCATCATTAAATTAACCCTTGATACTACTAGATGGTCATCTTTACTTTTAACATCAGTAACAGCACTCCTATATACAATAGTATCTTGTACTGATCCTGCAAGTCTTTTGATTCTAATATCATAGTGAGTTAGGTTAGCTGTCTTACCGTCATGGGAATGACGTATTAACTTATGAGATATTTTATCACCAAACACCGCATTGATTGTAACTTGATTATGTTACCTACAACACTATAAAAATTTTTGTACATTACTATTTTCTTTTCCTACACCAGATTTACCTAAGCTGTGATACCATCTATCCCTATTTCTACCAACCTGGGCGTTAAAATCTCCCAGTAATAACATCATATTTCTACCTGGGACCCTGTCTATTTGCTCCTGTAACTGTAAGTAAAATTCATCTGAGTAAAATTCATTATTATGATGAATTAAAACACATAACTCGAAACAAAAATTGTTTCAGTAAAGAGCAAATAACATTCTGGTCTTTGAAAGGCGTAGGGGGCATTGACCCTACTCTCGTTTGTGATAATTTCTGTTTTTTTTAAGTTTGAATTGGTTATTTATTGTAATTTCTGTTCGTTTTGGATTTTATACTTTAATTATTATTGGACTTCATTTCTGCTCGTCTTTGGTTTACTATGGGTCTTTACTTTTTTTTTGAAGAACTCCTTTCATGAAAAAAGGTATTCTAAAGTAATTGCATGAAAAGACAGGTATGAAGCCGTTTTGAGTCAAACAAGTCACCCAACTCTAGATGACTTTGGTGATTTTTTTTCACACTAGGGCCTTTTTTGACTCTTTTACGTTCCCACACTCATTGCTGTGAGTCATTATCTAGTGAGTATCTAGGATTTTTGTTTGGGGAGGTCATTTTTTTTAGAGCGTTTTCCAAAAAAAATTTTAAAAACGCATTAAAAATTTATTTATAGGCATTTTTATTGCGTCTTTATAAATCGGAAAAAAAAATTTCGAGGGCAGCGAGCTTTAAAACCCGTGCCTCCCCCCTCTGGATACGTCCTTGGTCACAATATTAGCATAAAGTATGAAAAGATATACATTTATGTCCAAAAAGATTTACCAAAGACTAAAAAGAGTAAAAAACATTAAAAGCGATTTTATATCCAACCGCAATAAAAAGTAAAGGATATTTCCTGCTACCCCCCCCCACCCGAAAAATTGAAAACTAAAAAAGGAACACGTAAGGCAGTAATGACTTGTTTTAAGACTATTTAAGGATAGCTTCCTATGTATTTACCATCAGGGGTGGGTCCAGGATTTTTTTTAGGGGGGGGGGGCAAAATTGGTTGATCTGATAAACTTGCGTTAGGAACAAGTTTAATTAACGCAAACTTGCGCTATTTTAGTAAATTACAATACTTCAGACTACGTTAAGGGAGAGCGCCCCACTCACTCCCCCCTCTGGATCCGCCACTGTTTACCATCCAAAGCTTTCAATTCTGGTCTCCATTTTCAATTTTTCAGGGAAGGAAAGAAAAATATTTTCTGAGTTTTGGTGCATTTGGAGATAGGGGCACCAATTCCCCAAGGGAAGGGGGCTCGAAGAAAGTTTTCATCCTAGGATTTGTCATTCCCCCAAGATTTTCAAAAACCCTTCTTTTGATGTTTTTCTTGAAAATACCTTTATTGGTGTTTTCTTTGAAAATACCCTTAGATTGCCCTTAAGTTTCGAAATATACATTTCAACCCCCCTTAGATTTTGACAAGTACATTTCAACAGGTCCAATGCAGGTTCAGCCAAAATTCTATGATTCAATAGAGAGATAGATAGATAGATCGTGTATTTCAAAAGCCCAAGAGCCATATACACACAAAAATTTATGAAAAATAAAGAAATCACAAGAACAAATTAAAGAACAAATTATGAAACACACATTAACATAGCGAAAAATACCTTATGGTAATTTATCGAGAAAATAAATTTAATTCCATATAATAAATAATAATTAATTGTAAAAACTTTTCCTTCTTCCTAATCCCTTCTCTATGTACGCACCAATACGAAGTATTGTGGTTGGATTACTACTTTGTAAAATTTTTGGAAGCAGCAAAACAATCCCATGTAAGTAATTTTCCCTTAAATCAGAGACCACCGGGCACTTTCTGAGAAAATGGTCCAAATCTTCGTCCTCATCCCTACAAAGAGGACACACATACCGACCATCAGGATGTACTATCCCCCTGTCGAACACTATTTTCCTGCTCTGGATTGGAAGGCAATTCGCCCTAAGCTGAATCCATCGACATAAAATCATAGCGGGTAAATTGAATTTAAAATAAATTTCCTCTCCAAAACTATAGGTTTAACCTGATTATATTGATTCAATGTAGCAGAATATGGCTGAATGGCCACTCACTTGCTTAGACATGGAAGTCCAGTCAGAAATGCATGTAAATGTTATTTTTAAGAACAAAAGATGAATATAGTGACAAAAGTAGCACACTAATTTGCAGAATTTAAACACTAGGCACAGAGTTCTAAACTCTAGAACAAGTTGCTTCGCTGTAATTTGTGAAACAAATTTTTTGGGTGAAGGAGAGCTGCCTGAACAAGCAGCTCTCATTATAGTCATCAGAAAAAAAAGTTTTCGACCACTTTCCGGGTCCATATTTCGGGGGACCGAGCCCTAATTAAAAAAAATTGGTTCTTTTTGTGGCCCTCATTTTCGGGGAAACCAGTCTTTCGTTTGATATTTTCTCGAGTATTCTGGTCCCCATGGCCGAAGATCTAAAGCATATAAGATTCAAAGGAGTCTAGCAAGACACACATGTGAATGCTGCCTAAGAAACACATCAAACCTTTGAGAAAGAAAAAGAATAGAGGCCAAAATCTGCAACACTTCACCATTAACCTGGAATCACACTAAATTTTTAAATTTGAAATAATGGTCGTAATTTCAAGAGATCAGTTTAAATCAATATAGCTATATTTGTTCTTTCCTATACCCTACAACAGCTGAGCAACTAGCCGGCTAAGCTCTTGAAATTTCGACTTGATTTTGAGAATTGGATGATTCCAAGTTAACGGCAACATCTGCGGGCAAAATCTTGCAGAATCTATGAATCAGACAAAGTAACAAAATCCATCCCCTTTCAAAAATTCAATGGTCAATTGTTTGCATTATAACGTGTTTTTTATAATTCTTCTATTGGAGAGTCGTTTAGGCCAATTTTAGAAAGGGCCTTCTTTCTGCGCTTGTATTTTCAAATCCGAACCTGATTTATGCTTGACAATTAATAGTTCCGATTTTGGTGCCACAGTCTTATATCGTTTTGTTTAGATTGTCATTTCCACTTAATCGAAGTCCTAATATCTAACAGGTCACTGATCTTAGTCAAAGGTGCTTACATTTTTGTTTTTACACCCAACGTGACATTAAACAGAGGAATTTGACGATATTCTCACTAAAGTCCTTAGACAAAAATGAGTTTCCATTTTCCGGAAAGATAGCCTGAGAAGTTCAGAGTCTGCAGACTTTCTTTGCAGACTTTCTGGCATCTTTCTTTTTTCTTTCTGTATGTATCAGACAAAGTGACCGATTTCAGCCATAAATAAATTTTATGGTCAATAGCACGCATTTTAACGTATTTTTGTCAAAATTCTTCAGATCGAGGGTTATTCAGACCAACCCAAAAGTATGGGTGCCTTAAAAACTGACGCTAGCTTAAAAAAAAATAAATCACCAACGCTAGCTAGTGTTTGGCATTTTTAATGTTACAATAAGGGAAAATCCATGTAATTCGTTAGATTGGAAAAATTAGAGTAGCAATAAATATATAATCTCAGCTTCTAAAAAAAAAACAGTTATGGAGTTTGGAACAATTGTCAAGAAACGCTAAGCGCTAGATTGCGTTGGCGATTTTTTCGACAGTAGTGCCAGATTCCACTCTAATAAGTTGCCTATACTTTTTACGCCAATCTGTGAAAAATGCACCTTTCCTTCTGTGTGTAAGTGTATTTAGAAATCACTAGCTCTCAAAGATGTGGCTTTTCTATGCGGAAATGCATATACTTGAAAATAAATCTTACCCCTTTTAATGGGATGCTTCAGAGGCTTTTTACTAACAGTTGGGGGGGGGAATAACACGGAAAAGATACTTCTTTAGACCATTATTGTTTTATTTCCTTTGTATTCCTTTGAATCCATCTACTCAGTTTTTTTTGCAGGAAGGGTGTGCGAAAGCGCAGGATGGCTGGCCCCCAACAACCCATTGCACTTCCTGGCTGAAAGGCCTTGAAGTGGAGATCAGCACTGGTGGTTTGGACTTTAAGGGTCTAGTGCCGTATCCTTTACCTTTTTAATCACCTCTTTTCTCCCTTTATGTGCACAAGTTTACTCATGTGTCATTTGTATATATAGAAAATTACGCACAATTGTTATCGAAGTTACAAAATATGGTTTATTCATATGTTTATATAAAAAGAAATATATAAAATCGAAATAAATCTTACCCCTTTAATGCGGAACTTCTCTAGCTTGTCCATCGATAAATTCTCGTCTTTCAAAAAAACACTTGCTTCTTCCATTCTTTTTGAGTAGTGACAAAGCGATTTCACAACTATAAAATAACAAAAATAATTTTATAGTAAAATATTTACCAAAAATGAAAGAGATGACCCCGCAATTTGTCCGCAGTAAAGATGGGAGAACTATAACGTGAAATCTGAAATGTATTTCCTCTTTAAGATGTACATGGCGATCCTTGGATTTTTATTTTTGTTTTGCTCATTATAGCCAGACAGTGAAGTATCAACTGAAAAGATAAGTAACCGGTTTAGTTAATGCCTGAATCTAAATTCTTGACACCAATCTTTTTTGTGATAGCTATAGAATTATGAAGAAGAGCATTTTCGGTGAAGTTGACGGCATTTTGGTGTATAGTTACACAACTTCCAATAAAAATGGTGTTGAGCTAGTTGTTCATACATATGGTGCAGCGATACAGTCCCTTCGACTACCAGGAAAGAACTTTGACAACGATGTTATCCTTGGATTTGATACACTTGAAGGTAAGTGATTTGTAGTAAGTTGCTGGTTCTGGTTGGTAAGTAGCGGTAAGTGAAGTTAAGTTGTTATTATTTCATCATGCCCAAATCGAAACTTTCCTTACAAATAGTTTTGGAAGTTAAAGAGCTTTCAGACCAAATACGTGACTTACATTTCCCCTTTATCCTTAATTCCCATAAACTGCGTTTTGCAGAAAATTGCGGCGATTTTGTGGATTGCTGGTGATTTTTTTTCACTGACATTTTGCGAAAAAATGGAAATCAGGGTGCGTTGGAATTTCCACCACATTTGATGAAACATATTCAGGAGTTGAATGAATAGCTGATTGTTCGATTGTTTATTGAAGGGCGTCCACTTTCAGAAATCGCATACATCAGGTGACGCATAGCGGTAGTGTGTCGAGCGTGGTGGAAACTTTGCCAAGCGTTGCAGAGACTATACCAAGGATGATGGAGTTATGTGGCACATGTGGTGTCCTGAGAAATGTGCCAGGTGACGGAAAGTGCATCCCCTTGTTGTGTATACCCTATAATATGTAAATTACCATTTTTTCCTTCTGGGAAGCAATAATAAAAGTTCAATTACAGTAAATGGATTGAAACTCAACTTCTGGAAGATAGGTGTAGTCGGAATTTTTCCGCAGCATACCAGCAATTTTCAAAGTATTTTTGTGCGTGTTTTCTCAAGATTGCTTCGTTCAAATTGCAGTCTTTTGGAAGTCGCAGCATGTGGGAACAAAGGGTTAAACTGACCTTTTCAACGATTATTACGGAGCTTACAGTCGGATTAATCATTCCGTGACTTAAAAAAGGGTTTTCTGACATCAAAATAGCCTACAGTAATCTCTAGCTAATGCTGTTCTGACGATGATAATAAAGAATAGCATAGATTTCTTGTTAGAAAGTGGGATTTTTCAATACACGCTATTTTTAGCGTTATTGCTTTAATAACGTTTATTCTAAGCGTTTAACGTTCTTTTTAACGTACGCTACTACGATGTCGGAAAAATAAATGTAAGGAATAGAAATGATTTTTTTTTAACTTTACGGCAACATAAGCATAAAAATGGAGGAGCTTGAAAAAAAAAATGTAAGGTTATTCTAGAAAATGTATTTAGTTACTGTTCTATTAGCTGGGCAACACGTGAGAAAGTCAGTCGAGATAAGCAAATACTAAATAGGTATTATCCGGCAATTCCAATCTGACGCTGAATAAACAAGGGGTTTCTCACTCCAGGAAATATATTTAAACTTTAGTTTTCTGGGGTTTAGGGGAAAAAAGGTACCTAGGTTAGGTTACGTATTTAATATATCCTATGCTTTACCCCCAGCCCCCTAATGTGCAAATATATAGCCGAAATTTGCTTCTAAACTATTATATTTTCATAATATTTTGTTTTGTTTCATTAGCATTAACCAAACTTCACTTCACGCGTGTTGCCCAGCTAATAGAACAGTACCTATATTTATCAAACAGTTCGTGGTAACGAACTGTAAGTAAGGAGCGACCCGGCTCTATAGCAACCAAAACTCTAAAAAACGGAATTTTGATACGAAAAGATACATCAAAAGAATCAGATTTTTAAGCTGATTTCAAATATATGTTTCATCAAGTTTAGTTTTACCCATCAAAAGTTACGCACCTGAGAAAATTTGCCTTATGTTCGAAAAAAGGGAGAAACACCCCCTAAAATTCATAGGACCTTAATGAAAATCACACCATCGGATTCAGCGTATCAGAGAACCCTACTATAGAAGTTTCAAGCTGCTATCTGCAAAATGTGGAATTTTGTATTTTTTGCCAGAAGAAAGATCACGGATGCGTGTTTATTTGTTATTTTTTTCTTCCCAGGGGTGGTCGTATCGACCCAGTGGTCCTAGAAATTTGCAGGAGGGCTGATTCGGACGGAAATTAAAAGTTCTAGTGCCCTTTTTAAGTGACTAAAAAAAATGGAAGGCAACTAGGCCCCTCCCACGCTGATTTTTCCCCAAAGTCACCCGATCAAAATTTCGAGATAGCTATTTTGTTCAGCATGGTCGAAAAATACAATAAATATGTCTTTGAGGATGACTTAATCCCCCATAGTCTCCGGAGAAAGGTCTACAAGTTATGAACTTTGCCCAATGTTTACACATAATATTGGTTATGGGAAGTATACAGAAGTTTTCAGGGGAATTTTTTCTGGTATTTGGCGGGGGGGGGGGGGGTCAGGTGTTACTCGGGAGAATCTTTCCATGGAGAAAGTTTTCATGGGAGAAGGGAAATTGCTATGAAGGGAGCGCCTGATTTCCCAGCATTATTTAAAAAACAATCAGAAATTAAATAAAAAAAAGCTATTTTTTTCAATTGAAAGCAAGGAGCAACATAAAAACTTAAAAGGAACAGAAATTATTACGTATACGATTGGGTTCGCCCCCTAGTCATTAACTCGTTCTTTACGCTAAAGTTTTTTTGTACTTTCATCTGAGCTATTTATTCTAATTAACGGTCTTTGTGATTAAGGGGTCATTCTTAAAGAATCAGAACAAAATTTGAACTTTAGCGTAAACAGCCAGGTATTGACTAAGGGGTGAACTCCCTAATATACGTAATACAAATATACGAATATAGAAGTTCGTTACGTAAGTTAATTCGTAAGTTAAGTCAGAATAAAATTTCGAGAAAGCCATTTAGCCAAAAAAAGGTAAAATTAATATGCAAATTTAGTTTTAATTATTCATGTACGGTGAGCCAAAATCAAAGCTGCATTAATTCAAAAACGATCAGAAATTAAATAAAAATAAACAAGTTTTTTTTAACTGAGAGTAAGGAGCGACATTAAAACTTAAAACGAACAGAAAGTAGTCCGTATATGAAAGGGACTGTCCCCTTCTCAACGCCTTGCTCTTTATGCTAAAGTTTGACTCTGTCTCACAACTCTATTTTTTAAAACAATAAAAACTTTAGCGTAAAGAGCGAGGCGCTGAGGAGAAGACAGCCCCTTTTATATACGGAATAATTTCTGTTCGTTTTAAGTTTTAATGCCGCTCCTTACTTTCAGTTAAAAAACAAACTTGTTTTTTTTATTTAATTAATTAAAAAAACTTTTTCCGCAAATTAAGTTTTTCAAATAAACGTAAAGAACTCCATTAAACAAAAAATGAGCAAAAATAAAATCTACCAAGCGTGAAACTACCACAAATCAGCATCGATAAATATATAAAACCCAAAACGAACAGAAATTACAATAAATAACCGAGTCAAACTCAAAACGAGTAGAAATTAACATAATTTGGGCTCAGAACTCTATGCCTTCCGAAGGCAAGAACAAAATTTGCACTTTACTGAAATATATAAATGTTTTACTTTTATAACTTTAATAAATCAAATAATCTTAACATTTTGATTACTAAATATCAGTATATGTATATTAAACTGACAATGCACATTCATTTATATTTTTTCAGTAAAGTGCAAGTTTTTTTCTGGCCTTGGGAAGGCATAGGGGTTTTGCGCCCAACTTATGTTAATTTCTGCTCGTTTTGAGTTTGACTCGGTTATTTAAAACACATTGTGCTCACATCGTTCTTTACTTAGGCAGCGCTAGCGCGCTGCCTATGATTTACAATTAAAGAGAGATGCCGTCATCAGACCCATCACATGTTATGGGCAAGGGCGCTTCAGCTGCACCAAGATACAAACAACAAAAAGTTGTTCGGAACTATCACAATGGGTCCTGTTGAAATTTTTTAAACCAACAGTCAAATGACGAAAGTAATATATTTGATAGAAAGAAAAGGGTTTCATCGATTATTTTGCTTAATTCTTTTGGAAGGAAAGTAGTTTAATCTGAAAGCTTATGAGTGGAAGTAGCAATTCTTATATTTTGATCTGAAAGCTCCATTATTGTTGATGGTTATTTACCCCCTCCTCCAGCTCGCAGGGCATGAAGCAATGTCAGGAAAGGGGTCTTCATGTCTGATCTGAAAACCGGGCAGAAATGCAGCAGTGGCTAGTAGAAAGCTATCTTATACTCCCATCCCTCACCCCTGCTGCCATCTACAATTTAGTCTAATGCTGACGGGACTCCTAATATGGGCATAGAGTCCCTAGGGGAGATGGATTTCTGAGAAATTGATTGCGTAATCGATTGGGAATTTGGAACACCTGTGCTGTCAGTCATTAATCAAATTGTTTCCGGGATGAAGTTTATTAATATCTTTGGAGTTCGACCAGAATTGTTTCCGGGGCAAAGTTTATAAATAACTGACAGGTGACGTCAAGTTAATTAATTTCTTTGATGTATTTCCAAAGAGAATTGTTTCCGGGCGAATGTATATTAATACCTGACAGATGATGTCATGATTGATTGACTTGTCACGAAAGGGAAATTAATTTGTTGTTTCTAAGGAGAATTATTGATTCACGAAAGGGGAATTAATTTGTTGTTACCAAAGAGAATTGTTTCCGAGCGAATGTCTATTAATGTCTTTGGAGTTCTACCAAGAGAATTGTTTTTGGGTGAATGTTTTGATCTTAGCGATGAAGTGATTAGCGCGCGAAAGGGTTTCTTAGTAATTTCAAATGTGAAAGCACAGGGATGCCAAAAACAAAAGGAACTCGCTGAAATTACGTTTAGGGATTATTTGGGCGAAACCGTTTTAGACATTTTATGGAATTATTTCGGCGAAACAGTTAGAGACATTTTAAAAGATGATTTTAGAAGATGTTTTAGAAGAGGTTTTGAGTGTGGTCGTTATAATACACAAGTTCCATTTAAACAGTGTCGTGAGGTCCCATAACCCAACCCTAAAGGGCCCCGATCCCCTTACCCCCACCCAAAGGGCTTCGATCCACAAACCCCAACCCCGAAGCGCCCCCGGCGCCCCAAAGGCCTGATTTTTCAAAGTTCATTTTGAATTTCTTTCGTTGAAATGCCAGAGTTGGAATATTTCAGTAGTGTTTGGTTGTGGTTTACCTTGTCACAGTTACAGTTTCTTGATTTTTCAAAGTTCATTTTGAATTTCTTTCATTGAAATGTAAGAGTTGGAATATTTCAGTAGTGTTTTGTCATGGTTTACCTTGTCACAGTTACATTCCATTGATTTTTCAAAGTTCATTTTGAATTTCTTTCATTGAAATGCAAGAGTTGGATTATTTCAGTAGTGTTTTGTCATGGTTTACCTTGTCAAAGCTACATTCTCTTGATTTTTCAAAGTTCATTTTGGATATCTTTCATTGAAATGCAAGAGTTGGAATATTTCAGTAGTGTTTTCTCGTGGTTTACCTTACCACAATTACATTCTCTTGATTTTTCAAAGATCATTTTGGATTTCTTTCATTGAAATGCAAGAGTTGGAATATTTCAGTAGTGTTTTGATGTCGTTTACCTTGTCACAGTTACATTCTCATGATTTTTCAAGGTTCATTTTGAATTTCTTTCATTGAAATGCAAGAGTTGGATTATTTCACTAGCGTTTTGTTGTGATTTACCTTGTCACAGTTAAATTTTCTTGATTTTTCAAAGGTAATTTTGGATTTCTTTCATTGAAATGCAAGAGTGGGATTATTTCAGTAGGGTTTTGTCGTGGTTTACCTTATCACAGTTACATTCTCTTGATTTTTCAAAGTTCATTTTGAATTTCCTTCGTTGAAATGCAACAGTTGGAATATTTCAGTAGTGTTTTGTCGTGGTTTACCATGTCACAGTTACATTCCATTGATTTTTCAAAGTTCATTTTCGATTTCCTTCGTTGAAATGCAAGAGTTGGAATATTTCAGTAGTGTTTTGTCTTGGTTTACCTTGTCACAGTTACATTCAATTGATTTTTCAAAGTTCATTTTCGATTTCCTTAGTTGAAAAGCAAGAGTTGGAATATTTCAGTAGTGTTTTGTCATGGTTTACCTTGTCACAGTTACATTCTCTTAATTTTTCAAAGTTCATTTTGAATTTCCTTAGTTGAAAAGCAAGAGTTGGAATATTTCAGTAGTGTTTGGTTGTGGTTTACCTTGTCACAGTTACATTTTCTTGATTTTTTAAACTTCATTTTGAATTTCTTTCATTGAAATGCAAGATTTGGAACATTTCAGTATTGATTTGTCGTGGTTTACCTTGTCACAGTTAAATTCTCTTGATTTTTCAAAGTTCATTTTGAGTTTCTTTCATTGAAATGCAAGACGTGGATTATTTCAGTAGTCTTTTGTCATGGATTACCTTGTCACAGTTACATTATCCCGATTTTTCAAAGTTTATTTTGTATTTCTTTCGTTGAAATGCAAGAGTTGGATTATTTCAGTAGTGTTTGGTTGTGGTTTATTTGTCACAGTTACATTTTTTTGATTTTTAAAAGTTGCTTTTTGAATTTCTTTAATTGAAATGTAAGAGTTGGAATATTTAAATAGCGTGTGGTTCTGGTTTACCATGTCACACTTACATTCCCTTGATTTTTCAAAGTTCATTTTGGATTTCTTTCGATGAAATACAAGAATTTGAATATTTCAGTAGCGTTTTGTCGTGGTTTACCTTGTCACAGTTACATTCTCTTGATTTTTCAAAGTTCATTTTGAATTTCTTTCATTGAAATGCAAGAGTGGGATTATTTCAGTAGTGTTTTGTCGTGGTTTACCATGTCACAGTTACATTCCCTTGATTTTTCAAAGTTCATTTTCGATTTTCTTCGTTGAAATGCAAGAGTTGGAATATTTCAGTAGTCCTTCGTCTTAGTTTACCTTGTCACAGTTACATTCTCTTAATTTTTCAAAATGCATTTTGAATTTATATCTTTGAAATGCAAGAGCTGGAATATTTAAGTAGTGTTTTGCTGTGGTTTACCTTATCACAGTTACATTGTCTTGATTTTCAAAAGTTCATTTTGAATTTCTTTTATTGAAATGCAAGAGTTGGAATATTTCAGTAGTGTTTTTTTGTGGTTTACCTTGTCAAAGTTACATCTTCTTGATTTTCAAAGGTTATTTTGGATTTTTTTCATTGAAATGCAAGCGTGGGAATATTTCAGTAGTGTTTTGTCATGGTTTACCTTGTCAAAGCTACTTTCTCTTGATTTTTAAATGTTCATTGTGAATTTCTTTCATTGAAATGCAAGAGTTGGACTATTTCAGTAGTGTTTGGTTGTGGTTTACCTTGTCACAGTTACATTCTCTTGATTTTTCAAAGTTCATTTTGGATTTCTTTCATTGAAATGCAAGAGTTGGAATATTTCAGTAGTGTTTTCTCGTGGTTTACCTTACCACACTTACATTCTCTTGATTTTTCAAAGATCATTTTGGATTTCTTTAATTGAAATGCAAGAGTTGAAATATTTCAGTAGTGTTTTGTTGTCGTTTACCTTGTCACAGCTACATTCCCTTGATTTTTCAAAGTTCATTTTGTATTTCTTTCGTTGAAATACAACAGCTGGAATATTTAAGTAGCGTTTTGTCATGGTTTACCTTGTCACAGTTTCATTCTCATCATTTTTCAAAGTTCATTTTTGGATTTCTTTCATTGAAGTGCAAGAGTGGGATTATTTCAGTAGCGTTTTGTCGTGGTTTACCTTGTCACAGTTACATTCTCATGATTTTTCAAAGTTCATTTTGAATTTCCTTCGTTGAAATGCAAGAGTTGGAATATTTCAGTAGTGTTTTGTCATGGTTTTACCTTGTCACAGTTACATTCCATTGATTTTTCAAAGTTCATTTTCGATTTCCTTCGTTGAAATGCAAGAGTTGGAATATTTCAGTAGTGTTTTGTCATGGTTTACCTTGTCAGAGTTACATTCAATTGATTTTTCAAAGTTCATTTTCGATTTCATTAGTTGAAATGCAAGTTGAAATGCAAGAATTTTCTTGATTTTTCAAAGTTCATTTTGAATTTCTTTCATTGAAATGCAAGAGTTGGAATATTTCAGTAGTGTTTTGTCATGGTTTACCTTGTCAAAGTTACATTCTCTTGATTTTTCAAAGTTCATTTTGAATTTCTTTCATTGAAATGCAAGAGTTGGAATAATTCAGTAGTGTTTTGTTGTGGTTTACCTTGTCACAGTTACATTCTCTCTATTTTTCAAAGTTCATTTTGAATTTCTTTTGTTGAAAAGCAAGAGTTGGAATATTTCAGTAGTGTTTTGTCGTGGTTTACCTTGCCAGAGTTACATTTTCTTGATTTTCAAAGTTGATTTTGAATTTCTTTCGTTTAAATGCAAGAGTTGGATTATTTCAGGAGTGTTTTGTCTTGATTTACTTTGTCACACTTGCGTTTTCTTTATTTTTCAAAGTTCATTTCGTTTTTCTTTAATTGAAATAAAAGAGCGGGAATATTTCAGTAGTGTCACGTTGTGGTTTACAATGTCAAAGATAAATTTCTTTAATTTTTTAATGTTAATTTTGGATTTCTTTCATTGAAATGAAAGAGTTGTACTATTTCAGTAGCGTTTGGTTGTGGTTTACCTTGTCACAGTTACATTCTCTTGATATTTCAAATTTCATTTTGAATTTCTTTCATTGAAATGCAAGAGTGGGATTATTTCAGTAGTGTTTTGTCGTGGTTTACAATGTCACAGTTACATTCCCTTGATTTTTCAAAGTTCATTTTGGATTTCTTTCATTGAAATGCAAGAGTTGGAATATTTTAGTAGTGTTTTGGTGTGGTTTATCTTGTCACACTTACATTCTCATGATTTCTCAAAGTTCATTTTGAATTTCTTTTGTTGAAATGCAAGAGTTGGAATATTTCAGTAGTGTTTTGTCGTGGTTTACCTTGTCAAACTTACATTCTCTTGATTTTTCAAAGTTCATTTCGAATTTCTCTCAGTGAAATGCAAGAGTGGGATAATTTCAGTAGTGTTTTGTCGTGGTTTACCTTGTCACACTTACATTCTCTTGATTTTTCAAAGTTCATTTTGGATTTCTTTCATTGAAATGCAAGAGTTGGAATATTTTAGTAGTGTTTTGGTGCGGTTTACATTGTCACACTTACATTCTCATGATTTCTCAAAGTTCATTTTGAATTTCTTTTGTTGAAATGCAAGAGTTGGAATATTTCAGTAGTGTTTTGTCGTGGTTTACCTTGTCACACTTTCATTCTCAGTATTTTTCAAAGTTCATTTTTGATTTCTTTCATTTAAATGCAAGAGTTGGAATCTTTCAGTAGTGTTTTGTCGTGGTTTACCTTGTCAAAGTTACATTATCTTTATTTTTCAAAGATCATTTTGGATTTCTTTCTTTGAAATGCAAGAGTTGGAATATTTCAGTAGTGTTTTGTTGTTGTTTACCTTGTCACACTTACATTCTCTTGATTTTTCAAAGTTAATTTTGTATTTCTTTCATTTAAATGCAAGAGTTGGAATATTTTAGTAGTGTTTTGTTGTGGTTTACATGGTCAAAGTTACATTCCCATGATTTTTCAAAGTTCATTTTGAATTTCTTTCAATGAAATGTAAGAGTTGCTATATTTCAGTAGTGTTTTGTCTTGGTTTTCCTTGTCACAGTTACATTCTCTTGATTTTTCAAAGTTCATTTTGGATTTATCTCGTTGAAATGCAAGAGTTTGAATATTTCAGTAGTGCTTTGTCATGGTTTACCTTGTCACAGTTACATTCTCTTAATTTTTTAAAATGCATTTTGAATTTATATCGTTGAAATGCAAGAGCTGGAATATTTCAGTAGTGTTTTGTTGTGGTTTACCTTATCACAGTTAAAGTCTCTTGATTTTTCAAAGTTCATTTTGAATTTCTTTTATTGAAATGCAAGAGTTGGAATATTTCAGTAGTGTTTTGTCGTGGTTTACCTTGTCAGAGTTACATATTCTTGATTTTTCAAATTTCATTTTGAATTTCTTTCGTTGAAATGCAAGAGTTGGAATATTTCAGTAGTTTTTTGTTGTGGTATACCTTGTCACAGTTACATTTTCTTGATTTACTAAGTTCATTTCGGTTTTCTTTCGTTGAAATGCAAGAGTTGGAATATTTCAGTAGTGTTTTGTCGTGGTTTACCTTGTCACAGTTACATTCTCTTGATTTTTAAAAGTTCATTTTGGATTTATCTCGTTGAAATGCAAGAGTGGGATTATTTTTCTAGTGTTTTGTCGTGGTTTACCATGTCACACTTACATTCCCTTGATTCTTCAAAGTTCATTTTGAATTTCTTTCATTGAAATGCAAGAGTGGAATTATTTCAGTAGTGTTTTGTCGTGGTTTAACATATCACAGGTAAATTCCCTTGATTTTTCAAAGTTCATTTTGGATTTCTTTCATTAAAATGCAAGAGTTGGAATATTTTAGTAGTGTTTTGTTGTGGTTTACCTTGTCACACTTACATTCTCATGATTTTTCAAAGTTCATTTTGGATTTCCTTCATTGAAATGCAAGAGTTGGAACATTTCAGTAGTGTTTAGTCGTGGTTTACCTTGTCACAGTTACATTCTCTAGATTTTTCAAAGTCCATTTTGAATTTCTTTCATTGAAATGCAAGAGTTGGAATATTTCAGCAGTGTTTTGTTGTGGTTTACCTTGACACACTTACATTTTCATGATTTTTCAAAGTTTATTTTGGATTTCTTTCATTGAAATGCAAGAGCTGGAATATTTCAGTAGTGTTTTGTCGTGGTTTACCTTGTCACAGTTACATTCCCTTGATTTTTTCAAAGTTCATTTTGGATTTATCTCGTTGAAATGCAAGAGTTGGATTATTTCAGTAGTGTTTTTTCGTGGTTTACCTTGTCAGAGTTACATTCTCTTGATTTTTCAAAGTTCATTTTGAGTTTCTTTTATTGAAATGCAAGAGTTGGAATTTTTCAGTAGTGTTTTGTCGTGGTTTACCTTGTCACAGTTACATTTTCTTGATTTTTCAAAGTTCATTTTGGATTTCTTTCGTTGAAAAGCAAGAGTTGGGATATTTAAGTAGCGTTTTGTCGTGGTTTACCTTGTCACAGTTACATTCTCTTGATTTTTCAAAGTTCATTTTGAATTTTTTTCATTGAAATGCAAGAGTGGAATTATTTCAGTAGTGTTTTGTCATGGTTTACCATGTCACAGTTACATTCCCTTGATTTTTCAAAGTTCCTTTTGGATTTCCTTCGTTGAAATGCAAGAGTTGGAATATTGCAGTAGTGTTTTGTCAGGGTTTACCTTGTCACAGTTACATTCTCTTAATTTTTCAAAGTTCATTTTGAATTTCTATCGTTGTAATGCAAGAGTTGGAATATTTCAGTAGTGTTTTGTTGTGGTTTACCTTGTCACAGTTACATTCTCTTGATTTTTCAAAGTTCATTTTTAATTTCATTCATTGAAATGCAAGATTTGGAATATTTCAGTAGTGTTTTGTCGTGGTTTACCTTGTCACAGTTACATTTTCTTGATTTTTCAAAGTTCATTTTCAATTTCTTTCTTTGAAATGCAAGAGTTGGAATATTTCAGTAGTGTTTTGTTGTGGTTTACATTGTCACAGTTACATTTTCTTGATTTTTCAAAGTTCATTTCGGTTTTCTTTCATTGAAATGCAAGAGTTGGAATATTTCAGTAGTGTTTTGTCGTGGTTTACCTTGTCACAGTTACATTCGCTTGATTTTTCAAAGTTCATTTTGGATTTCTTTA